>NC_042617.1:251386806-251720573 GCF_901001135.1 Rhinatrema bivittatum | reverse complement strand
AGAGAGATGCAAGGTTTGTGTCAAGGAAAACTACAATTGTACTGAATAAACACTTAGGGGGTAATTTTCAAAAGGAGTTATATGCATAAATGTAACTACTATTGTAGCAATTTTCAACGCTATTTACTCACATAAAGTGCAATTATGTGAGTAAATCCTATGGACAATTCAATGGCATATATTGTAGCAATTTTCAAAAAACCACTTACTCGAGTAAAGTGCATTTACTCGAATAAGCCCAGTTTTACTCAAGTAAATGCTTTTAAAATCAGGCCACTTAGTCCGCAAAAAACATTGTGGGCACTACATGTTAGCCATTTCAGTGAAATGTTAAAATGAAGTTGCATGAGTTTCACAAAGGTAATAGGAGGGAGATCATAATTTATAGCTGCTGTTTATTAGCTGTTGACTCCAGTGGGATCAGGAAGGAAATGAGCATAATATGGCTGGAAGATCTGCAGGTACTCGGTTTTTCCTCTTCTCATCCCTTTCAAATAACTGCCAAAACCCGCTTAGTTTAAAGAGGGTTGAAATCAATTGATTTCTGTTTTAGTCAAATCACATAATTGAATAGAGCCTGCTCTATGGACCAAAACTGAAATTTGGCTATAGACAATACATATGATATAAAAAAGAAGGGAGTTTATAAATCTACCTGCATTAATCACATCTATAAGTTTTTTACTAAATTGGCTGAAATAAGACTAAATCAGAGAACTACAGACTTAACTTTTGCTGAAATGTTTTTCAAAGATAAATGGAACTGCATTATGAATTTTTTTTGAAGAAAAATGTTTGTCTAAGTACCTTGGCTAGATATGCAGTGCAAATAAAAAAAAAAACAGCAGAAGGAGAAATATATAATATCTATCTCTATCTCTTTCTATATATATATATCTGCCACACGTGTGTCGGAGTGTAAAACTCTAACAAAATATGGTTTTTTTTTTTCAGATCTGTGCATGTCAAGGACCAGAAAGTAGGCTCCTTAGAACTTCTAGCTTTGGAGGAGTAGCCTAGTGGAAATAGCAGTGGGCCTGTGAATCAGGGAACCCAGTTCAAATCCTACTACTGCCTCCCTGTGCCCTTGAACAAGTCACTTCACCCTAATTGTCTTAGGTATAAACAGATTGTAGTCCTCTGGGGACAGAGAAATACCAACATTACTTAAATGAAGTCTTGTTTGAAAGGTGGAAAATAAATTGGATGGTTACCATTTTAAGTTGTATATACAGTGCTTTATTTCTAGATGGGCTTCTCATTGATCTATTTCCTGTATACCCATTTAGGGTATCACTGAGGATACTATATCTATAGTCCAGTGAAAATCCCTAAAGAATCTTGTTTGGTGTCAAGATTTAGTACCTGTAAGGGGAAGATCATATGGACATGTTCCAAACCTTTCATTTTTTTGTTTTGCTGTCATCTATTGGGTCTGATTTCCAAAGTGTTCTTCAGTTTTGGACCTCATACTGTACTTTAGGATTTCTCTATTTCAGATCTGAGAGAAAAATCTGGTCAGCTCATCTTTTAATATAGATCATGGGGATAACATGGGCAAGCCAGGTATCAAGCAAAATGTTTATGTAGGTGGCCAGAATCCAGAGAGCTCAGCAACAAAGTCTCTTCCCAGACCCCTTTCCTCCTGCATGAAAACAGGCAAAACCCCTTCTCCACTGTGTTGAGTACAGCCTCCATCCCACAGCTTCTCCTCCTTTACCTGTTCTCTCCCCTGCATGATTAGAGCAATGGGACCCAATCCCCACTGCTCCCAAACTATATGTCCCACCCCACCTGCCTCTCACTCCCTTTTTCCTCTCAACCCCGCCTACCCGCAGGCGCAGGACTTAATTTGTAGGGGAAGGGCTTGGAACGTGGTTCCACCACTTCTTTTCAAATGTAAGAGACAGAGCAGCAGGGGTGCTTTGCTCCATCCCCTCCCTCTCAGGCAGTCTGCAAGGTATGGGGTTAACCTAGAGCAGACAGAGGACAGTCACTCTGCTCCCTAAACCCCCACCTTCCCTCCTGTCCTATAGGGAAAAGAAGGGGAAGGGGAGATACTGAAGCAGACACTGCAGAGCAAAGAAACAAAGTACAAAAGAGGTTGGATTAGCACAAGTTTGAAATGTAGGACAGGAACGTACTGCCAGTCATTCAGGCTTCAATCCTGGCCTTGATGATGAGCAAACATGGGCTAATTCACCCCCCCTTTTTGTGTTACCCAGGGTTTAATTTCTGTCAGACTAACCCAGAATGTCCTGCCACTTTTTTTTTTCCAGTACTCAAGGAGGCAGAGGAGTTAGATTGTGTGGAATCAGTTTAGGCACTCATGAAAAAGAGAGAAGAACCGGGTACTGGCAGTGATAGTTTCTGCCCCCAGGCCCATAAGAAACAGAGTGTGTTAGAGCTGCTTACCCTGAGACGGGATCAGCCACATAGCTATGATTTTTGTGCAGTTCGCTGGCATAATTGAGGAGGTGAAAGCCTGTCAGTCCCCAGCTTCTGCTGCTACTGGGTATGTTCGCATATGTGTGTGTGTGTGTGTGTTTAGACGAGAGTTCTCACCGGGTCCTGTTCCCTTCTCCACACCCAACCCTGGCCCCACTCCACCTGCCCATGAGGAGAGTGGGAATAAACGAGGAGCGCTGCGCTGGAGGGACAAAGAAGTGCTAGAAGCCCACACAATCTACATGTTTAGGGAATTCCAAGCTGCATTTTTTTTTCTCCCACTGCCAGGATTGACTTCAGCTTCCCAAATTCAGAGGCTGGAGATGCACCTTGCCTCCTCTTCCTCTCCAGTCCTCTCCAGTCCTCGAAACAAGCCTCAGACTAGAATGCGCTGCAAGTGCACTGATGGAGTTTGACTACTCTTGCTTCTGCGTGCCAGTTCTGCCTGGTACCGTATAAAAACAGTCCTTTCTTAATATATGCAAGATGAGGCCCCGGAACATAAAATCCACCACCCAAATTTGCCCTGGTCCCTCTGGCTGGAGTTTAAAATGTGCGGGTTCTTCCATGCAGTTCTGTTCATCCCAGCAGAAGGGTAAATGGGGCGGCTGAAGCCAAAAACCAGGACCCATGAGGCCAGAGGTGATCATGTACATAATTTTGTGTACACAGGGACAGGGCAATCAGAACACTTCGATTCAGAAAAAGATTTTAAAATATAATTTATTCAGCTGTTTATAAGAAAGTCCAAGACAAAGTGTTCTGGGAGATGCAATATAACTGCCCTCTATCTGTAATAACTTGCATCTCAGTGAATCTCTGACATGCCCTGACTTATATAATCAAAATACAACATTCCCGAAGCTTCCAGAATGAATGACGTAACTGCCCAAAGACTTCCTTACAAAAAATACCTTATGCTGTTGTCATGACAATCTATCATGTATAGGAAATGCTTGTGAGGACCTCCTCCATTCAGTTGTAAAATCATTCATTTACTAGTCTTTCCTGAACCATCCTCCCATCATACAAGTTCCTGTATCACTCTGGCTTTGATGCACTATGTTCTTCTTTTCTTCTTTTGTTGTGTAAAACAAATCGCAGTCTGGGTCTTGAATAGGAGCTAGGCTTGAATTCCATTTCTTGGCACCAGGGTTTAATTAAAAACTGTCACCCTCACAGGATCTCCTTTTCAACTGATTTCTGTCCGTTGAAACCATGCATCTGCAAGACAAAAGATTGCATCCTGGACCCAGTTTCTCTGTATTGTGAAGTAAATGTTGCCATTAAATAGGCCTCTTTCCTGTTGTTGCCAGCAAATCTGTCTCAGAGATTTTCTGCAAGTCATGCTCAGAAAGCACTCAAAGTTCATTCACCTCTGACAGGCCACAGTACAGCAGAGGCATCTGGGAATTCTTGGTTATCTGCTCGGCCTATTCTTCATTTTCCCTCTATGGGACACCTTTAATGGACAGGTGTCACATCAACCAGTCTTCGATGCTGAGGCCATGACAGAGGAACTTAAAGTGTATCCTAACCACTAACCTTGGTATTTATCAGGTGTAGTGCATAGGTGTATGTTCCCTCTAGATTCCCAATTAATATGAAGGATGCTCCCACAAGCATTCACTAGTTAATCAAAACAACAACATTCAACTTGAATTACAATAATAATTCTCCAGTTTCTATAGTTAAAATACAAATATCATACTTTCATAATTATAGTCTTACACTTAACTTTGCATTGCATAAGAAGAAAATACTATACTTAAACTAATAGTATGAAGAGAGTGAGTTGTTCCTACTAGAAATTAGTCTGCATACTACAAATCATATAATAATGCATCATATACTAATATAACCAAAGCAAGACCTAAAAATTATTCAAAAAGAAAATACCTATCATATTACATTGTTTATAAAAGATGCGTCTCTGCAAGAAGAACTGTCATCATATGAGAAACCAGGAATAGTCGTAGGTATGTGTAATAGGGAAGAACGAGAACGATATATGATAAAAGTGAAAAGAACATTGGAAGCAACAACAGCCAAAAATCAGTATACAGAAGATAGCAAATACAGAAAATAGTAACTTACGTAACCAAGAAATTGAAGGAAGCCAAGAAAATATAGAATCTAACCATGAATCCGTATCAGGATTTATACCACCTTGTGTATACATAATATGCGAAAGATTTCGAGGTGTTGGAAAACATAGGACATATTATGTTCATAAGCTGCTGTAGGAATATAGGTACAACACGCAGTACCAATGATAACACAAACCCCTCCTTTCGATGCAAGGACGGAATCCAAAGCTAACCTATTTTGCTGAGCAGTAATTGCAGTTGCTCTGAGCTCAGTATTGATAGCATTAAGACCTGCAGTGGTTAAATTAACAAACTGCATAAACTGATAACGAATAGTCTGAATCCACTTAGCATTTGCTGCAGCTTGAACACCAGGTGTCAGCCATGAAGCAAAAAACAATTCAGTTCTACTAAACAGTTTAAATTCATCAGGGACATCAGTTGGAGTAAGATAAGCAGAACGACGTACCCGTTTAGAAAATACAGAGGGTGAAAATATAGAAAGAGGCGAAATAAATACAGGGGCAGCTAAAGTCACCATAGCACAAGTACCCATGCCATCGAAAGGGAAGAAAACTGATAGACAGAAATACCACACTGCCAGAAAACATCCATGAGAGGCTGTGAACCAAATTCTAAATATATAGCATAATAGACAGTATCACAAGAAGAAATACCTAGAAAAGGGTCCAGTACATTTTGTGAAAAACAAAAAGGAAAATGGGTAAGTGCAGTATGAAATAAAGGGCCTGAAAAAGGAGGTGGCCATGTAATTACTACAGAAGCAAAATGATAAAGGTACAAGTCATTGAAGGTCGTATAGGAATAGCAGAAACACACAATGTAGGAGTATCCGAAGTTCCACATATAGTCCATTTTTCTTTCTCTCTACAAGAATAAGTAAGGTAACTAAGCTGACGAAGTAAATGCTGAGGACACAAAGGGGAAGTCTCATTAATAACAGATGCATTCCACAAGGAAAGCATTGTAGAAGGGGAAAAACCAAATTTAGTATATTGATTAGCATTAGCAGCAGGAGGAATAGAATAAGGAGGTCCAAAAGTCTGATTACCATAAAAACAAGAAGTAACAGAAGAAATAAGGGAAGAAACTTGTGCTTGCGTTCCAGCAACTGGACAGGCAAGAGCATGATAGTAGCAAGAAACATTTGAAAGAGATAGTGGTATTGTCAGAACAAAACCTGCCATTTTAGTGGTATGAAAATGTTGAGAACACGCAATACAAGGAGTATTGCGGTATGATGTAATAGCATGTTTATACATCAATTGATACCACATATTGGTAGAAAAAGGTATATGTGTAGAGATAAAGAGAAATTAAGCAAAAGGTCAGGGGAAAGAATAGTAAAAGAGTAAGAAATAGAGCAAAGTAAATAAAAACACATAGATACATGATTTTCTAAAATCTATCACTAATAAAGAAAACAAAAATAATGATTAGTTAACTTAGTAATCTTCTAAGTAAAATACAAATCTACTAAATAATACTTCCGTTGGTCATAGATTAATCCTTTAAAGAACAAAACAGTCCTTAAAATACTCCTAAGAATCCTTTAAAATAAAATAAAGTCAGTTCAAGTCCATGAGGCTGCAAAAGCAGATTTAAAAAATAAAGTCTCATCAAGTAGCTTCTGTGCTGGGGCACAATCTCAAATCAATTAAATGAGTAAAAGTAGTGTCAGCATCTAAACAAGCCGCTGTAGGAGTTAATGTTGTTATTCTGTATGGTCCAGTATACACCGGATCTTTCCAAGATCTGTGGGTAAAGTTGCGGCGATAGACTAGATCTCCTACTGCATACACCCTCGAAGGTTCTAACACTTTGGATTGCTTAGCTCTGGCAGCCTGTATTTGTTGACTTGCAACCTGCAAATTTTTAAGAAAAACAAACAGGTTATCTGGTACCTTAGCATGTTTCTGATACTCAACTTGTTGAGGTAAATTCATAGCTCTACCCATACATAGCTCAAAAGGCGTGAGTCCTATAGATCTCACTGGGCTCATTCTGATTGCCATCAGTGCAGCAGGTAAAGCTGTGAGCCAATTTTGCTCATAAGCCAACATCAGTTGTCTTAACTTTGTTTTAAGAATTCCATTCATTCTCTCTACCAAACCATTGGATGTAGGTCTATATACAGATACATGACGGCATTTGATGTTCAAATCTGATGTTATTGCATGCATTAATTCATTTCTAAAATGTGATCCATTATCTGTCACAATTATCACTGGTACCCCAAATCTGGGTATTATGTGGGTCAGCAAAGCTTTTGCCATACAAGTACCTGTTTCTTCTGCTTTACAGGGTATGGCTTCCAGCCATTGAGTGTATGGACATACACATATCAGTAAATATCGATAGCCAGAACAGGATTGGATCATATCAGTATAATCACAATGCCATTCTAAATAAGGTCCCTGTGGTTTTGGAATATGTCCACTAGGGGTCACTGCACCTCTACGGGGATTCGCAGTAGCACATATTGGACATCTGGTCACAAATTGCGAACAAAGGCTTTGTAAATTTGGAGCCCATATACTTTGAGACAAATTCAAATACATTGTATTAGAACTATTATGTAGCGGCCAATGAACTTCATATAACATCAGATTTAAAACATTCAAAGCACAACACAAAGTTCCTGCAATATTTCCAAATCTTGTTCAGTTAAAATCAATGTATCTTCACTAGCTGGGCTGCCTTTAAGATGTCTTCTCAATGACTTACTTTTGGTACTAAAAGCTGGAATCCACAATCTACAAAAGTTTAACAAACCTAATAAACCTCTTAACTGTTTCACTGTTTGAGGAACTGCCAATTCTGACACTTGTTCATGCAGTGCACAACCAATACTCTTTCCCTCAATTCCTAGATTCAATCCTAGAAATGAAACTTGTAACTGACAGATTTGTGCTTTGTCTGAATTTACTTTATATCCCGCCTGTGCTAATGTCTGCAAAAGCATTTCAGTTGCTGTCATGCATGCAGACCGTGTAGATGCTGATAATAATAAATCATCCACATACTGGATCAGCGACACACCCACTGGTAGTTGAGTACGTACTGCCTGAAGATCTTTAGACAAAATTTTAGAAAAAATAGACGGACTTTCTACATACCCTTGCGGTAATCTAGCCCACTGATAACTCTGCTTATCATATTGGAAAGCAGTTAACTCCCTACTTTGCCAAGCAAGAGGCACACAATAATATGCATTCGCCAAATCTAAAACAGTGTACCACTTTCCTAATGGTTCAGTTTGTAAAATAGTAGCTGGATTCGTAACATTAGGATATTCTACCACTACCATTTCATTAAGTGCACGTAAATCTTGCACTAATCTCCATTTCCCTGAAGGTTTCAAAATTGGGAACAACGGGGTATTAAATGGTGAACCACTAGACTCTATTATCCCATGTTTCAAAAGAGATGCAATTTCTGGCTTGATTCCTTCTTGTGCTTCTCTAGATAAAGGATACTGACTACGCTTAGGGCCTGTATAACCTGCCTTTAATTGTATTTCCACAGACTCTATACTCTTCACTTTACCATACGGATCATTCTCAGTTGCCCACACTTTCTCAGGCACATTAGGAAATTGGTCCTTTCTGTGTGTTATATTAACAAACTGTCTTGCAAAATGTAGTGCTGAGGATTTTGGTGCAAATGAAAGTTCTATTTCCAAGGCTTGTAACAAATCCCTTCCTAGTAAATTTACTGGACATTCTGGAGCATACAAAAACTGACTCATCACTTCTTTTCCTTCTAACTGCACACTAGTTTTTTCCGTTCTCTGTACTAACTTATCCTGTCCATTAAATCCTATTGTACAGATAGTTTCATCTGACAATGCAACTCCCTCAGGAAGTCTGGTGATCACAGATTTGGTTGCTCCTGAATCCAATAAAAAAGTATACGGTTGTTTATTTATATGTATTGTCAACATGGGATCTGCTGTTCCTGCCCTAATTTGCACCACCCCTAAAAGTCATTGATTATACCCATTTCCTGCTCTATACCTCTGAATCTCATTTGCAGGATCCCAGTGAGGGAATCCTCCTTGTCTCCCTCTATTACCAGTACTGTTATTATCCGGATTGGCTCTACATTCATATGCATAATGCCCAAATTTACCACAGAACCAGCAATCTATACCTGGTCTTCTATCAGGTCCAAACCCAGCTCCTTGTGATGGACTCCCATACATTCCTCTTCCACCTATCCCTCTTCTGCCTCGCAACATCCCTCTACCACGGATGTTATTTCCTCTAGCTGTAATCACAGCACCTATTAATTGATTCTGGGAATGATTCTGTGGGAAATTCTGGGGGCAACCTACATTACACCCATCCTGTCCCGGTTGTATTTCTGACACAACTTCTTTATCTGAACATGCTTTAACTCCTTCAGTCCCTATCACCTTATTTGTCTCTTCCTCTTTTTGTTTTTTCAGCTGTTCAATCTGAAGAGAGCATAACTTAGTTTGAATTTTAGTCAAATCATCCGTGCCCTTATTTTTCTCCCTAATGTACAAATCCCCATAATGGCATAGTACGAAACATTTCTGGCCATAATTTACTGTCTAAACTGACTACAAGATCTAATTTTTGTTGGACACTTTTTGGTAAAGTTTTCCTTAAAGCTTGGAAAAACAGAGGTAACATTCCGAGCTGATCAAATGGCTGTTCCATCTGCCGAAACCAATCTTCCTGCATTGTTTGCACATGCAGTCTAATATCAGTTATGCCATCCCATACACATGACATAAGAGTTGATAAATCTCTTTGTGTAGGGAAGTTTTGCCTTAAAGCTTCCCAGACATTCTGACGAAAATGATTAAAAGGATTACCATCATAATCTGAATTAGCTAATGTAATTTCCCTCATTCTAGCCTGTCTAAACAATGCATCTACATCAATTCCAGGCATTCTAGCTAATAATGCTTTTATATCTCCAATGGCTAATGTCAATCCACTAGTTAATTTTTCAAAATCACGAATCCATGCCCCTGCACCCTTAGTTAGCGGCGGCAATTGCAGGATTAAATTAGTCAGATCAGTAAATTGCCATGGTGTATAACGAGGGAGAACCTGCCCTCTTTCATTAGGTCGCCCTAACAACAGGGGATACTGTGCAGCTTCAGCCCCTGCTTGCTTTTCATATTTCTCCCATACCATTAAACCATCATTCATATATTGATCATCCCACTCAGGATCCCCATAAGGACCTCTAATACACTGACGAGCTACATTCATATCTCTAGAAGATAAAGAACCCTGTTTTGGATACGGAGACATATCTCCACTCCTGTCCTCAGTCCATCTAGATAACCTATCCACCCATAAATCCACATAATATCTACTAGCTTCTTTCTCAGCCACTATTTCTTTTGGTGTCTGTTTACACCCACTCTGAACTATCATAACCAGATCCCCTTTTTCATCTCTACAAGCTGTCTCTTCATCCTTCCCTTCGTGTGTAATTACACAGCCCTGCGTCTTACATTTTCGGGGTAGCTGTTGTCTAGGAAAATAATTTCCTATCTTAATTGATTTTATCTTACCCTTTTCCCTTACGCTTTTATCCTCTCCTGCCATACTTATAGCACTGTCCCCTATTGACTCTATGCTCTCAGAAATGGGAAGAGTAAGCACTTCTCCAAACCTTTTTCTTAACTCATCTACAGTTAAACCTGGTTGCACAGTGTTAGATGGATGCATTAACCCCTTTAAAATGCAAGTTATCTCCTGCCATCTGTCCTGTAATTCTACCTGAGGAGGGACAGATCCCTCTACTGGCTGCACTACCACCGGTGCTTTCTCTAATGCAGAAGCTGGGGAAACCATTTCTGGCTTAGCTACCACCTCTGGCCAAACAGAAGCAACAGCTCTGGGGAACTGAGATTGCCCAGACATACCCTCTCCTGAATTATCAATAACTGATAATGGAGTCACTGGGAGAGGATCTAACTGCAATGGTTTATATCCTGGGGCTACATCTTGTGGATTGACAGGTCCTAAGTCTTTAGGCATAGTATATACTGGAAAATGCCCCAAATTAAACTGTGGCAATGCTGGGTATAATCCTGAATAACTAGAGCAGGGGTCGGGAACCCATGGCTCGCGAGCCAGATATGGCTCTTTTGAGGGCTGCATCTGGCTCGCAGACACGTGTCGCCATACTTCGCGGTTCCCCGCTGACCCAGCTGCTCCCCGGGCCTCCGCCGCCCGGGCTTAAAATGCTGTCAGCCCGGGCGGAACGCGGCAGGACAGCTGGAGTCAGCGGCACCGGCGTGCTCTCTTCTCCTCCCCCCCACCCGCGGCCCGGAAGAGGAAGTGGAGAGCATCGGGTGCCTGCGCGGGAAGAAGAGACCACACTAGCGTGGTCTCTTCTTCCGCGCAGGCACCCGATGCTCACCACTTCCTCTTCCGGGCCGCGGGGGGGAGGAGAAGAGAGCACGCCGACTGGAGTCATCCGGGTGCCTGCGCGGGAGTCATCGGGTGTCAGCCGGGTGCCAGCGCTGGAGTCATCGGGTGCCTGCGCGGGTCTTCCCGCGCAGGCACCCGATGCTCTCCACTTCCTCTTCCGGGCCGCGGGAAGAAGAGAGCACGCCGGTGCTCTCTTCTTCCCGCGGCCCGGAAGAGGAAGTGGAGAGCATCGGGTGCCTGCGCGGGAAGAAGACTGCAGCGCGGCTCGGAGGAAAATGAAAATCTTCAACCGCGGCCGATGGGACTCCGCCTTAGCCTCCGCGAGGGCTGAAAATGAAGGAGGTTAGCGTTGGGAGGTGGCTGCTGCTGCCCGCCGCGAGTTCCGGGGGGGGGGGGGGAGGGGGAGAGAGAGAGTGAATGAGCGAGCAAGCATGTGTGTTTGAGATCCTGTGTGTGTGAGTGAGAGATTGCATGTATGTGAATGATTGAGAGCCTGTATATGTGAAAGAGAGTATGTCTGTGATTGAGATCCTGCCTGTGAGAGAGAGAGCATGAATGTAAGTTTACCATTGGGAGCCTGTATGTGTAAGTTTGTAATTGAAAACCTGTTTGTTTGAAAGAGTATGTGTGTATGATTGAGATCCTTTGTGTGTGAGAGAGATCATGTGTATGTATGATTAAGAGCCTGTGTGTATAAGTAAGAGAGAGATCATGTGTGTCTGTGTCTGATTGACAGCTGGTTTAGGTGATGGAGCATGTGAGTATGTGATTGAGAGCCTGTGTTTAAATGAGAGAGAGAGACCATGTGTGTCTGTGTGTGATTGAGAGCTGATTTAGGTGAGGGAGCATGTGAGTATGTGATTGAGAGCCTGTGTTTAAATGAGAGAGAGAGACCATGTGTGTCTGTGTGTGATTGAGAGCTGATTTAGGTGAGGGAGCATGTGAGTATGTGATTGAGAGCCTGTGTGTAAATGAGAGAAAGAGAGGACATGTTTGTAAGCATGTGAATGAGAGTCTGTGTGTGAGAGAAAAAGACAGCATGTATTTATGTGATTGAAAGCCTGTGTGTGTGTAAGCGTGAAAAGATAGACAGCATGTGTGTAAATGTGTAATTAAGAGCCTATATAAGTGAGAGAGAAAAAACATTTGTATATGTGAGTGACTGAGAGCATGTGTGTATAGGTGTGTCATTGAGAGCCAGTGTGAGAGAGAGCGCTGGTATGTGACTGAGAGAGGAGAAAGTTCCAAGCAAACCACCCCACCTCCTGCTAATTCAGAACAATCTCAGGACACCTGGATATCAAACGTTCCCAGGTATGCAGAGCAAAAAAATTTTTGTATCCTTATTATTTTTCATTACTGGATCTTTGTGTCTGCTATTTTGAAATATTTTGTTGGTATCTGGAAATGTTTTATATGAGTTTTTAATTATTGGATATTCCACTCATCAGCTGTTTCGAAATATGTTCTTTTTGTTAGTACAGTTTTACTGCTGATGATTTTATATTTCTTGATTTGTTTTATAAGGATGTGTGATGTTTCTTTTTTCCTTTGTTACACTGCATACAGAGACTCTGGCTTGTTGCAGTTTCCAATTCAGTTTTTGTCTGCATGCTTCTTGTTATGCGTTTTGGTCTCTTTATTCTATGTTAGGTGAGGGACAGCACGTGATTCAGGTGAGGTTTTCTGCTGGCGTGTAGTTTCTGTGTAGGACTCTATAGCAGCCTGACTTGGTCCGTTTTCCTAATAGGAGATGTATTGGTGTCTTAAGGCCTGGTGTAATATTTTCAGAGACTTATTGTACTTTAAAAGTGTGATCTTACATAAAATGCACACATTTACTTGTATTTAGTTTTAAACATATTGTATGGCTCTCATGGAATTACATTTTAAAATATGTGGCGTTTATGGCTCTCTCAGCCAAAAAGGTTCCTGACCCCTGAACTAGAGGCATGGAGCATGGGATTCTCAGGTGCATACGCTGGAGGTTTCTGAGTCCCCTCAGTGTCTGTAATAACTGAATCTCTCTGCCTATACCATAAATCAAATACCTGCAAATGCTTATCTAACGATTTCCCTTTCTTTGAATCTCTAATATATTTAAGCAATTGTAACAGCACAGAAGATTGTAATGAGCCTGTTGGTGGCCACATGAAATCTGGGGATGCTTTAGATGGCTTCATCCACTTACGGTGAAAGTCTGTAATGTCTTTACTATTAAGCGGATTAGCCTGAATAACTGATTCTAACGGAGTTTTCATATTGTCCACTAGATGGCAGCCCTATACCACAATCTACTTAACCCACACCAGTGCAAAAAATATATAGCTTATACCCCTTTCCTTCTCCTGTTCTAAATTCTACAAATTTTAATATACAACTTTCAGAAGATAGGAAAGAATTGAACTTCCGATAATGTTAAACTCAAAAGATTAAGTTATCGTCAGACCATTTATCAGAAATCAATTATAGAAGATAAAGATTTATTTCCTTATATTTTTTTTTTTTTTATTTGTAAGGCAGTCACAAGGACTGAAGGGGAAAAAAAAACAGAAAAGAGAGAGAGAACAAAATACCTAACTGAAACAAAATACCTGAATAAAATGAAACATACAATCACTATACATGTGCACACAAACACGCAAAAAATACAGATAATAAAAATTTTAATACTTACAGTCGAACCTGGGAAACTCAATATCTTTGGATAAAATACCCAAGAACCTAGGGCGAGTGTGTCCACCACACGTAGCACTACGGCTAATAATTATAATAACAACAGCTATTAATGTCCCTTCACGGTCGCCAAAATGTACATAATTTTGTGTACACAGGGAAAGGGCAATCAGAACACTTCGATTCAGAAAAAGATTTTAAAATATAATTTATTCAGCTGTTTATAAGAAAGTCCAAGACAAGTGTTCTGGGAGATGCAATATAACTGCCCTCTATCTGTAATAACTTGCATCTCAGTGAATCTCTGACATGCCCTGACTTATATAATCAAAATACAACATTCCCGAAGCTTCCAGAATGAATGACGTAACTGCCCAAAGACTTCCTTACAAAAAATACCTTATGCTGTTGTCATGACAATCTATCATGTATAGGAAATGCTTGTGAGGACCTCCTCCATTCAGTTGTAAAAATCATTCATTTACTAGTCTTTCCTGAACCATCCTCCCATCATACAAGTTCCTGTATCACTCTGGCTTTGATGCACTATGTTCTTCTTTTCTTCTTTTGTTGTGTAAACAAATCGCAGTCTGGGTCTTGAATAGGAGCTAGGCTTGAATTCCATTTCTTGGCACCAGGGTTTAATTAAAAACTGTCACCTCACAGGATCTCCTTTTCAACTGATTTCTGTCCGTTGAAACCATGCATCTGCAAGACAAAAGATTGCATCCTGGACCCAGTTTCTCTGTATTGTGAAGTAAATGTTGCCATTAAATAGGCCTCTTTCCTGTTGTTGCCAGCAAATCTGTCTCAGAGATTTTCTGCAAGTCATGCTCAGAAAAGCACTCAAAGTTCATTCACCTCTGACAGGCCACAGTACAGCAGAGGCATCTGGGAATTCTTGGTTATCTGCTCGGCCTATTCTTCAATCACCAATTTGGCTTGGGATTTTGCCCATTACCTTTCCCCTGATCCTGCTCGTGTCCACTCCTGCTGCCGACGGCCTTCCGTGACCCCAGGGCGCTCTCTCACAGGGCTGAGCGGCTTTTTTTTTTTTCATGTTCTACAAGTCCTCTCACTCTTCCTCACCTTGAATGCCGGCACTGGGACCGAAAAAATAACTATTGGGCTACCCTTCCCTTGAGTCCACCAGTGCTGTGGCGTTTGCTGGCTCTTAAAGGAGCTGCAACCAAAGTAAGTGAAAAAAGAGGCCAACGAGGTGAGGAGGGGGGAGAGAGTGGTTCTGTACAGTTCGGGGGGTTTTGGTAGGGTGGGGAGGGGAGGGGAGGGAGGGGAGGGAAAGAGAGCATGCAGTGGATTCCAGCTTTGGGTAGAGCGAGAAATTGAGTGTGACGTGCTCCGGGTTACTGGGGTGGAAGGAGAGGAGAGAGAGTAAGTGTGGTGTAATCAGGATGTGGGAGTCAGTGAGCGAGGGGAGACGGCACGAGAATGGTGGCATGTATGAATAGGGCTGGGACTAATGAAAACTTGCCCACCGGGCCAGGATAATGGCAGTGTCTTGTGAGGGCCAGCATGGAGGCGCCAGCAGCAAGTGGGGAAGAACAGAGGGAAGGGGAAAGAGAGTGGAGGAAGGCATGAAATTCTCACCCTCCATCCTGGCCCCATGCTGAGCACTGAAATTCCTTTTCTTTTTGATGTCCATTTCTTCTAGTATTGTAATACTAATTTTAATAAAAGACTTTTTCAAATCTTCACTACTTTTCTTAGTCTTCCACTCTTTACAATATTTCTATCGTCCTGTTCTGATATTCTCTTACATTTTGTGCCTCGCTTTTTTCCCCTGATCTATTGCATGGGATTGTTGGAGCACTACAGAAGGGACAAAAACAGAAGGGAATAGGGGCAAAAGATAGAGTAGGAGTAAGATCACCATTCATATACATACCGTAGCACTATACAAGAGAATCAAGGTAACAATATTCTGGCTGCAAAGAACTTTAAGCCTGTTCTAGTACAGGGAGATCAAGGCCTAGATTTTCTATCTTCGCCCGGCTTCCTGAATCGCGCGGTACCAGGGGGCGGGCCTGCGAAAGGCGGCAGCGATCGCACCTCCGCGGTGCGATCGCTGCTGGCTTTCGCACCCAATAGCGCCACCGTGAAAGGTGATGCTATCGGGTGCGATACTGGAGGCGATAAGGATTCTTACTTTTCGCCGACAGCGAAGTCGTCGCAGAGGCCGCCCCGACTCCTCCCCTTCTGCTGTGGACTCTGCCCCGATATTGCACGCGGAAAGTCCCTTTTCGTGTGCGATGCCTTTGGAAAATGACCCCCTAAGTGAGGTGCTCAAGGTCGTAGTGTTATGGGTAAGATGTGCATAGAGGGTTCATCAAGGTTAAAGGTTTCCAACCCTGTTTTTATAAACACAGCTAAAGAGATTATTCTGTCTTTCAGAATTTTTTTTCATCTATGGCCGTGGTTCCCATCCAGAAGGGATGCCAGAAAGTTTAGCTAGGGAGAAAATGAACAGGCTGCTGCTACCTGTGATTAGCTGAGCTGCTGCCACAGGCCAGGAGCATGAGACTGTGGCTTACTATGGTACCGAAAACCTCACCTCATATTGTTGCAGACCAAGAGTAGGAGGGGCTGTTTCCACCCATTAGAAGCTGCAAACTGCACTGCCGCATGTTTAGTGGAGGTGTGGAAGAAAGGGACTGATTGCAGACCTTAAGAATCATAAACCCCACTACTGTACTTTGTGAGAATGTGGGGAAGAGAGAGGCTGATTGATTGTGGCTGTCGTTTACAGCCTCTGCTGCATACTGAGGAAAACAGTGGAAAGTTGGGTTATTACAATGGTGAAAAATATGTTCCACTGCTGCCATGAGGAGAGCTGCACCAGAAAAGTGAGTAGAATAGTTCAAAGAAAGAAAGGAGGAAATGGGACTGGGGTTAAGAGAAGGCGGAGCAAGCCTGTGTTGCTCCGCCCAGGTTAACATGGGCACAAGCGGCAGGGAGCATAGGCAGGAAGGGGGGAGGTGAGGTAACCGATGGCAATGACAATAATTTTAAATTAGTGCATTGCCATTGGTTGCCCAGTGGCTAAGGATTTTAGGCGCAAATTGAGGCATTTGGGAATCAGCAGCGAAGCAAGCGGCAGATTTCTGCTTTCCCTCCCTCCCGCCCCATAACTATGTTGTTCAAAGGGTTTAATGTGTTGGTGATGAGGCAGAAAACCCGAGCCCTAAGTTGTAATGTATTGTGAAGGACATTGGAGGAGGGGGGGAATGCTCGTGTAGTTTGGGGCTGCTACACGGGAAGGCCTAAAGAGCAAGGTGGGGGGGGGAGGCGATGCTCAGGCCGCACTCTTACCCTCGCTGGTGCCGTGGCGGGGTAAGATATGGGGGACTGCCAAAGTAGTCTTACCATTGGGACGCAGTGGTAAGTGAAGAGGGGCACGATGGAGGAGGGGGAGGGGGATTATGTTTTGGTGTTATGTATAATAAGTTGTGGGACTGTACATAATTTACTCGGGCTGTGTTTTATAATAAACTGCGGCCTTCTTTTAAAGCCACATTGATGTTCTTGTGTTTTGTACAGGGAGGGGGGGGGGATAAATGGGGAGCGAGCTGCTGGTCTTGCTTCCCTATGTTATAGAAATGAGGGGAAATACACAGGGGAGAATGAATGAGAAAGGCATGTAGAAAAGGACAAAGAGGGGGCCAGGAATCCATGATTGCCCTGGTTAAGGGAAGTAAGATCGCAGCCTATCAGGGAAGAGGAGGAGGGGACCCCAGGAAGCATACTGGATAGAGACAGAGAAAAGAAAGTAGAGCGGACCCCCATGGTCCAGGAGGGAAGAAAAGAAAGATTACCGCCAGGGATCAAGGAGGAGGAAGGACGGGACAACAGCCAGATGTGGATGTGAGATTAAACACAAAAGTTATTTAAGAAGATAAACAGATGGACATGGGGATCTCATAAGCCTTCTTCCTGTTGAGAAGCAGGCTATTGTTTTGATTTTTCTAAAAATCTAAGTTTATTTAGTGACTCATTTTCTGTATGGTATGTGTTTCTAAGAATCGTAAAAGAAAATAATAAAACATAAAAGAAAAACAGGCTAAAAGGGTCAGTTTTCAGAAGGGTCAGTTTCAAAAAGTTTTATGTGGGTAAACACCTGTTTACAAAATCAAAGAATCCAACATTCACTCTTTAAACAGCAAAAAAACCCCTTTCAATTACACAATTCTATGCAGCTACTTCCTATTAATGAGTGGGTAGATATTGATAATCTGTCCTAATACCTTGAAAATTCTAATATGGAGATTACTGAACGAGCTGTTCTTCGTTACTTTTTTTTCTGAGCATGATTTGAGTCAGATTATGAAAACTTACTTCAAGAATTTAAATGTTTCCTATCTCAGAGGATTGGTGCGTATTTATCCAGACCTCTCGAGAGCTACACAGCAGCATAGAAAGGTTTTTCTATCAATGCGGTCTGAAATATTAGCTTTAGGGGCTAATTTTTTACCTCGCTACTCCTGTAAATGTATAATTACGCTGTCTGGAAATACATATATTTTCTTTAGTCCTGAGCAGTTATGGGAGTTCTTAAATGGTAGAGTATAATGACCTGTCAATTATAGAGAAGAAAGGATCTATAGAGTGAACTGGGGTATCAAGCAGCTTTGCTGGTATTTTTGGTTTCATATATTGTCTCCTCTAATTTTCCTTCTCGCTCCCACATATTTCCTATGAAAATAAGAGAAAATGTTCTCTTTTTTTTTTTTTCAATCGTATTACAGATTTCTTTCTGTAAGTCTCTTAAGTTTCAATGCAAAGTTGTTCTTTGTAAAATTTATGTAAAATTTGATAAATAAAAAATTAAACAAAAAAAACCTTTCAATTAGTGCACTCAAAATTTGGCTGAGAATTATTAAGGACCTTCATATTTTGGGCTCATACATCGCTTTAGCTTGTAAAGCAACTGAGCAGTTGCCTGGCCTATAAATATTTAATCATGGGTCCCAAAACCATCAATATCTATATAAAGAATTTTTTTATGCAGTTAAAAATAGAAAGAATGTAATAACTTATCTTTCGTGGTTAACACTTGGAAGCTCACACTGACAGTCTATTATTTGTTCCTTGACCACCAAAGCACCCTACATGGTCTGCATTTCAAAAATAACATTTCCTTCCTCAGGGGCTTCTGTGGAGTGTTGTAATTGTTTAACCATGAAAGATAAATTATAACATTCTTTCTTATTTTAAATGCATAACAAACTTTTTGATAAAAAAAAATAGATATTGATGGTTTTGGGACTGAAGATTAAATATTTATGGACCAAGCAACTGCTCAGTTGCTTTACGACCTAAAGCACTGGATAAGCCCAAGATATGAAGGGCCTTAATAATTCTCAGCCATATTTCGAGTGCACTATTAATTGAAAGGGTTTTTTTTTTTGCTGTATAAAGAGTGGATTCTTTGATTTTTGTATTTTCCTCTTTTTAGACAATATACCTAGCTAAACCTGTTTACCCTGTGACCAGCATGTGTTACTTTTACCTGCAGGGGCAAAAAGAGCAGGGTTAACTTAGGGGAGGGAAAGTACATGCGGGGATTTAATTTCAAAATCCTGGTTACACACATACCTTGTACCTGCTTCAAAGCAGATGAAAAATGCAAGAACAAAAGTAGTGCCAGCCCAAGTTTTCAACAGGAAACTCCACAGGCAGTTTTCCTTTGGAAACTGGATTGCAGGTACTAGCGCTGATTTTCCAACCTGGAACTTTTATTTCATCTTGCTTCCTTTTCCCCATTGCAGCTGGATTGGAAGATAGAATGACCTCAGCCTTCCATTATAAAGAGCAGTTTTTCAATAGCTTTGGTTATTGTCCTTCCTATCAAGGTTTAATACATTATGACTGATTCTCTAGTACACAGCATTATTTTGTTTGTATGGCATGCTGAAGCTAAAAAGAAGTTTTTTTTTTCTGAAAGGTTGGGAACCCCTGATCTATGGAGAAATCATTAAGTAATCTTTTTTTTTTTTTTTTTTTAATTTCCTGGACTGCAGAAGTGTTGCTTCCGTCATCATATAAAATGTATATTGATTGCCGGTCCATTCTTCTTTAGTTTCAGTCTGTAAAACAGAGTTTCAAGTACCTCCCAATGTGCCTCCTAATTATAAAACAAGGAGTGAGGGTCAGGTATTAGGGTGAAAAGTGAATAGTTTTATTATACTTGGCAGATATAGATAGAAGATCTGTGCAGGGACAGAGAAAATACAGCATATTGTTTTATCTCCCTAAAGATTAATAGCCTACCAATAAAACAATATTTAAATTATAACAAATACAATTACAGTATAAAAATATCAATAAAATACCTTTAAATTACATAATGTGAATGTTATAATATTCTTTATATATATTAAGCTCTGAATAAGCCATTAATCATTTGTGATATCTGCAATCAATATTTCATATATCCATTTTGTACTTAATGACAAAATTACATAAAAATAAAATTTGGTAAAAGAAAACAGTTGCAAACGAGGTAGTTATCTAAACATGCATACATCTATATAGATACATATAGTGAATATCTGTTGAAAGAAGAGGTATTGGGAAGACCTCCATAGTTCATTCCAGGTTGTTATCCTTTCAAACGGCCTGAAAGCCCTGAAGATCTTCAACACGTGTAAACAATTTCATAACCTCATTTCTTTCTCAAAAATCCACTAGATTCTCAGAAAGTGCAGTATGAAAACTTCTTGTTCCAGTGTGGAGGGCAGAAACTCCTCTGAACTGTTTCTAGAATGTTCTGGTCTTCTTGTGCTGCTTCACCATTTCAGAGAGTTTCTCCATTCCCTCCACCAGTCCATCACCGTTGGTAGCACAGCAGCCCTGCACATGCCATTCATGTCCTCTCAGCTTGCTTAGCCCCAGCTCTTCCACCAGCTCATGAGGACTTCTGGCTCCAGGCAGATCCTGTTTGTTGGCGAGGACCACATAGGGTACACCCTTCATCTCATCATTATCCAAGATAGCTTTCAGTTCCGATTTGGCTTCAATGAACCTTTCCGAGTCTGCACTGTCTACCACGAACACCAAGCCATCCGTGTTGGTGAAGTAATGTTTCCATAGGATTCTGATCTTTTGTTGGCCACCAACATCCCAGACAGTGAAGGTCACATTCTTGATGGGCTCCACCGTTTCTACGTTGAAGCCGATGGTGGGGATAGTGGTGACCGTTTCATTTAGCTTCAGTTTATAGATAATGGTAGTTTTACCAGCAGCATCCAGCCCCAGCAACAGGATCCGAGCATTCAAGCCATAGAAACCCATCACAGCTTCATGGATTCTGCTGAGTAGAAGACCCATGATGTCCTGCCAGTCTTCTCAGGGTTTCAGCTTTCTCTGGCGTTTTCTTTCTCTCTCTGGCTTCTGTGCTATCTCTAACCTGCTTTCCTGACTATATATAGAGCACAGTTAGCCTGACGTTGCTCCTTCCTAGTTTCACGTGCTGATATTTTGGCGGATCAGGTTTCACTGCATGAGCTCCTATTGGCCAAGCCTGCTTAGAATGGTCACAATTGCCTGGGAGGTGAGAGAGAAGCATTTCCTTCTTAGCTGTAAGTGCTGTGTTGAAAGGGAAGCTGCTGGAACCTCTACCGTATTTACTTTAGACACAAACAGTAATGATGCAAGAGGAAGTGCAGTCATCTGTGTGACAATACGTGTACACTGTCATTCCAATAAAGTTTCTTAAATTTGAATCCAGTTCTGTAGCGACCGAGAACACACGGATTTTTTTTTTAAAGCAGTAGGTGAATAGGGTTAATTACCACAGTCCTGAAAGATGTAAGACAGTGTAAATGCACTTTATATGGATAAATAGATTTGAAAATTACTACAGTAGTACATAAGAACATAAGAAGTTGTCATACTGGCTCAAGCCCGCATCCTGTTTCAACAGTGGCCAATCCATGTTACAAGTACCCAAACATTAAGTAGATCCCATGTATATCTGTAACTCCTTTTGAAAATTAGCCGCAAAGGAAATCTCATGCTAATGAAGGCATTAACTTCTGCCCTCTAATTTAGAGAAGTGTGCAGGCTTAACTCTTTCTTAACCCTGAAAATGTTATTCCTGGTCAGATGTGGCAAAAAGTTTCAGGTGCTAAAAAAGTCTATGGGCAGAAGTAGGCGTTGCTATGCTAGTCCCCGCAGTTAAGATTTATGCACAGAAATAATTTTTGTACACATACATCCTGTCCGAGAGACTCCCCAGCCACCCAAGTTAAAATGTATGTGCAAGCTTTTGGATTTGTGCACATTTTTTAAACTCCCAATGCATTAGCATACTATTTGCTTAATGCATCAGATCTTAAATTATTTTTTAGCACCCATACATAGTCTTAACATAGAGCTTTTCACATTGGCCCCCAAATTTGGTATTCAGAAAGAAAATGTGAATATCTTATGAGTTTGTAACCAGAAACATTGGGCCAACATTTTTAGAAAACTAAGCCTCTAATAAATATCCCCATTGTTTTCTATGGAAAATAGTTACGCTTTACAGAATGTTGACCAGCTTTCTATTATGTTTAATTCCATTTATTAAGAAAGTGTGAACAATAGAATAAGCATGAGCCAGGGTGTGTGGAAAGCCTTTTTTCACTTGTTCAACAGTTTGGTGCAGAGCATCACAGGCAAACAGAGGGGGTCATTTTTCAAAATGCGGTAAGGCGTTTTCGCATGCGTTAAGGGCTTATCGCATGCGATAGGCCTTTAACACATGCGATCGCACCATATCGTATGGTGCGATGCAAATTCCAAAAATGGGAGGAGTTAGGGGCAGTGAGTGGGCTGGGTTAGCCTCTCTGCGAAGAGAGGCTGGCTTATTTCAGATGATTTGAGGAGAGAGAGAGAGAGAGAGAGAGAGAGAGAGAGAGAGAGAGAGAGAGAGAGAGAGAGAGAGAGAGAGAGAGAGAGAGAGAGAGAGAGAGAGAGAGAGAGAGAGAGCGCGCCTTGCTATAGTGTCTCTTCCCTAGACAGCTATTTGTATCCCTATGAGAGGCTCACCTAGTAACTCGAGGTGGGGATTAGGTATGAGTGTAGGGGGTTGGGGGCCACTTTCACATTCAACGTGAGACGTACGAACAGAACAGTGGTCTCTTGTGAAGATTTGATGGCCTTCGGAGTGAGGAAACTCACTCCAAGATGAGATTTGGGCAATGTTCTCTCAAACTAGCTTGTTGTTGCTTATCGCAGAATCTGAAATGGTATCGCAATGTGCACTAACTTAGCTCTTCGCACAGGTAATTATCGCAAATTGCGATAAATACTATATTAGCATAAAACACGCCCCTTTTGCTATCACATGTGGTACTTACCGCATTTTGATAAATCCAGGCCAGAGATAGATAAAAATAACTGAAGCACCTCTTCTACTTCCAGAGTCACTCATCTACTACATACACACACCCATCCACATCACTCACCACCAACACACCCCACATACCTTTACTCACCTGCTACCTATACCCACACAAGTACTCTCTTACATACCCCCTATCTAGCTGCTCCCTACACACCACTACACACCACACCCACATAAACAAACACACATGAATTCACACACAGTCATGCTCCCCCACTCATCTGCCACCCACACCCTTCATAAGAACATGCCATACTGGGTCAGACCAAGGGTCCATCAAGCCCAGTATCCTGTTTCCAACAGTGGCCAATCCAGGCCATAAGAACCTGGCAAGTACCCAAAAACTAAGTCTATCCCATGCTTCTGATGCTAATAATAGTAGTGGCTATTTTCTAAGTCAACTTAATTAATAGCAAGTAATAGACTTCTCCTCCAAGAACTTATCCAAACCTTTTTTTAAACCCAGCTACACTGATGCACTAACCACATCCCCTGGCAACAAATTCTAGAATTTAATTGTGTTGAGCGAAAAAGAACATTCTTCGATTAGTTTTAAATTTGCTACATGCTAACTTCATGGAGTGCCCCCTAGTCCTTCTATTTTCTGAAGGAGTAAATAACTGATTCACTTTTACCTATTCTAGACATCTCATGATTTTAAACATCTCTATCATATCCCCCCTCAGCCATCTCTTCTCCAAGCTGAACAGTCCTAACCTCTTTAGTCTTTTCTCATAGGGGAGCTGTTCTATCCCCTTTATCATTTTGGTCGCCCTTCTCTGTACTTTCTCCATCGCAACTATATCTTTTTTGAGATGCGGCAACCAGAATTGTACACAGTATTCAAGGTGCAGTCTCACCATGGAGCGATACAGAGGCATTAAGACATTTTGGGGTAGATTTTATAAATTTACGCGTGCGCATACTTTTGTTCGTGCACCAGGCGCAAACAAAAGTACGCTGGATTTTATAAGATACGCGCGTATCTTATAAAATCCGGGGTCGGCTCGCGCAAGGGGGTGCACATTTGTGCAACCTGTGCTCGCCGAGCCCAGCACACGCTGCCTGTTCCCTCCCACCGCACCTTCCCCTACCTAACCCCCCACCGGCCCTATCTAACCCCCCCACACCTTTGTTGGCAGATTTACGCCTGCTGGAAACAGGCGTAAATCTGCGCGCGCCAGCGGGCTGCTGGCGCGCCATCACCCATCCCGGGGACTGGTCCGGAGGCCTCAGCCATGCCCCCGGGCCTCAGCCACGCCCCCGGACCTGCCCCCCAGAGACGCCCCCTCCCGCCCCTTTTACGAAGCCCCGGGACTTACGCGTGTCCCGGGGCTATGCGCGCGCCGGCGCACGAGTGCCCTGCGCGCGTTAATCCGTCCGGATTTACACGCACAGGGCTTTTAAAATCCGGCCCTTTCTGTTTTATTCACCATTCCCTTTCTAATAATTCCCAATATTGTTTGCTTTTTTTGGCTGCTGCAGCACACTGAACCGATGATTTCAATGTATTATCCACTATGACGCCAAGATCTCTTTCCTGGGTGGTAGCTCCTAATATGGAACCTAACATCATGTAACTATATCATGGGTTATTTTTCCCTATATGCATCACCTTGCACTTATCACATTAAATTTCATCTGCCATTTGGTTGCCCAATTTTCCAGTCTCACAAGGTCTTCCTGCAATTTATCACTCAGCTTGTGATTTAACTACTCTGAATAATTTTGTATCATCTGCATACAGATTCCAGATTCCTACTTAACACATCCTCATAACCTCTCCCGCAACTTCACCTCATATCCACAATGCCTAATGTAACCTCTCCCGCAACTTCACCTCATATCCACAATGCCTAATGCAATCCAAACAAAAATCATACTCGCACACCCGACTCCATGCATGCTACATTGACTATCCTAAACGCCCATGTATACTCCCAGACACACCTACACCCCTCACATGCTCCATCAGTTTTACACCCTATCACATAAGACTTCCCAGACTTCTCTCGTACACGCATACAACCCTAATCCACATGCAGCCACCCCTGCAGATCCCCTCATACATGCCCCACATACAAACACTTCTACACCCTCCAGACATGCCCATACTCATAACTTCCCCACCCAAACCTAGATCCCTTGCACAGAAACCCCCACCATACCAATGCATCTCTATATATAAATTTGTAATCCCATGACCCACCTCCTCAAACTTCAATCCCTTCATATGCTTCCCACACCCATGCATCCCACCCACAATATACGGCTACTTCATCCCCAACACTCCATTATACAAATTCATAATGGAAGCTATTCCGTTTATTGCACTTGAACAAGAGCAACACAGGCTGGTAGAGAGAATTTAATATAAGAAATACAGATGACGAAGTATAGCATAGAAAGGTGCCTTCCATGCCATCTCCCCTACACTTCTCATTTCACCTCATACCCCAGACCCACACAGCTATATCAGAGAGAGAGAGACTATAAGACCTTATAGCAGTCAAGTATTTATATGCCTTTAGGAGGGCAAGCTAATAGCTTGAGGTGAAGTGTTGGTGGTGGTTTATGGTTTAGGGTCCAGTTTTACATGCAGACTGAGATGTACGAACAGCATAGTACACCTCTGTGAAGATTTGACGTCATTTGGACTTAGGAAAGTCTCACAAAGATGACATTTCTACTATGTTCTCTCGCTCTACTTTGATGGACTCTATAACAGGGTACCATCAAGCTATGCGCGCATGCCCTAAGTGATCCCAGAAGGAAAATGTCGAACGCAATCTCCCATGTTGGTCCGGGGTGGCCGGAGCGGTCGGCATGTGGAAGCGGAGGCAGCCATCTTGTCAACTGGAACAGAGAAAGGCAGAAAAGAGGTGAGACAGAGAGGCCGCTGCTGTCTGCGGCTGACGGGCGCAACAGTATCCAAGGGCCGTGCGGTTCTGGTGGGGCTTAGAGCTAATTCTACTCGAGCTCACGCAGCGTTGTGGACCGAGTGTCAGCTGGTGTCTCCTGAGGAGATATGTAGGGCCGCAGTTTGGTCTTCACTTCACACTTTCACTAAGCATTATCGATTGGATGCGCGGACCCTGGAGACAGCACCCTTTGGGGAGAGTGTCCTGCGAGCGGGTTTTTCGGGTTCCCGCCCGGTCTAAGGGGCTTTGGTACATCCCACTTGCCTGGACTTATCTGGAAAGGAAAATTGGTTCTTACCTGCTAATTTTTGTTTCTGTAATACCACAGATCAGTCATAAGTTACCCGATATAATTAATCATTATTATTCAAATTTATACTTTATTAATGAATTTTAACAAGATTATATAATCAAGAGACAAAGACCTCAGAACTGGCAAAAGGAGGTCTAGATGGCCACAATTTGTGTAACCAGTAAGCTCAATCACTGGTCTTTATTGTCTCTTTTTTTCTTTTTTTATAAAAACGTGATTATTTCTCATTTTTCATTTCTCATTTCTTTCAAACAATCAATGTCCAATTTTTCGTTGTGAAGAATCACTTCTTGACAATGATAACTCAGCCATTGTCACGGTAGTAGATAGAAACTTGAAACTGCTGCTTATCAGCCAACTACAATGGCGTTACTGTTATATCACAGCTTTACTACCATGATAACTTATATCTTCAATGTAAACCTGTGAGCTTTATATCTCTTGGTTTCGAGATGGAAATATATTAAAGTGTAGAAGTTTCAGAGAAAGTTACTGAAACCTGCCTGACATCATGAAAGAAAGCACTTATCTTTAAACTTGTTGCCGATTTTTTTCTTTTTTTCAACAAGTCTGTGCTGCACATCACCGCCAACGTTAACGTTTCGCCTAACGCTTCCTCAGGGCGGGTTCTGTAAAATAAAGTGATTAACATGACATACGATTCTAACTGAATCCCCACGTGGCTCACCCCTATCTCACTCTCTCAGTGAACTTGCTCCACCTACCCCCAGATACCTTACCCCCAGATACCTCCATGGAGTCATATCCTATCCCGCGCATTCACACTCCTTTCTCCAGACGCCACCCCCCTCAACTTATTTTACCCCCCCCCCCCACCTCGCAAATCCCTAATCCCCATTCTAATCTCTCCTCTGACTCAACTCCTCGGCCTCACCACCCTCTCTATAATACTCTTCAATGCACAATCCCTATCCAAAAAGACACCCATTCTTAATGACCTTCTCATCGACTGCAAGCCCGACATCTGTGCAGTTACTGAGACTTGGCTTAAAGACTCTGATACTGTCCTCATTAACCAACTCCCCACCTCCTCTTATGAATTCTTCTCTATCCACAGACCCAAAAAAAGAGG
This sequence comes from Rhinatrema bivittatum, assembly GCF_901001135.1. NCBI lineage: Eukaryota > Metazoa > Chordata > Amphibia > Gymnophiona > Rhinatrematidae > Rhinatrema > Rhinatrema bivittatum. Next base: position 251,693,174 of record NC_042617.1, on the reverse strand, counting down.
AGGAGGCCTCTTGCTAGCTGCCAAGAAATGCCTAAACCTCAAACCCATTCCCACAGCCACCCCGCCCAGGCTAGAAATAGGCCTCTTCAAGTCAGCCACCCTGCAAATCTGTTTGATATATGCCCCCCCCCCCCCCCACACACACACACACACACACATGCTTAGAAGCTAACCCTTCTCCCCTAATCGAATTCATTGTAGATTGGATAAAACCTGACATCCCCTCCCTCATCCTTGGAGATTTCAACCTCCATGTTGACTCTGTCCCCCAAACTGCTTCATGCGAATCTTTACTACAATCCCTACAAGCTTTAGGATTCCAGCAAATCATAACATCCCCCACACACAAAGCCGGACACACTTTAGACTTAATGTTTGTCAACTCTGCTGTCCGTGCCACCAACCAACCTACCTCCACCCCCATACCATGGTCTGACCACTTCCTGATAGAAAGACTTTTCTCTATCAACACCCCTCCCCCTAGCAACAACAATAATAGTAAGACCATAATATTCAGAAAAATCTGCCCTAGTACTGACCTTGCAAACGCACTATCCACCTCACTACCTAACTTAAATTGCTCAGATCCGGAAACAGCACTAGCATCCTGGAATAACATCACAGGAGACATCGCCAATAAACTCTGCCCAGTCTCCAAAAAAGTCATAAGGAACTCCTCAAAACCTACCAACCCATGGTACACTCCAGAACTTAGAACCTTAAAAACTACTCTAAGGCAAAAGGAGAGACAATGGCGCAAAGACCAGACCCTTCAAAACTCCGCCAGCTACAAATCAGCTCTGCACAGCTACAGACTCTCCACCCAAAAACATAAACGAGATTATTATGCAAAAAAAATCCATGACCTCAGATTCAACCCCAAAATACTCTTTTCCTATGTCTCAAGTCTTACCACTCCTATCCCTCCGACTACACCTGAATACGATGCCTCCGCCAAATGCGAGGAACTAGCCAACTACTTCTTCAACAAAATCGCAACCCTCCTAAAGAGATTCCCCCTCCATTCGAACAGTCCCTCACCCATCCTGCCTGCTCCCCCTACCCCCACTCAACCTTTAATGCCTGCTCTTGACTTTACCTCCACCATAGAAATCCAATCCATCCTCAAAAAGCTCAAACCCTCTTCCCATCCTGAAGACCTTATACCCCCCAAAGCACTACTAGCTATTCCTGATGCAATAGTCAAAGCCATAGCAGATATCATCAACTACTCTATTGCACACGGGTCTGTCCCAGATGCACTCAAGCATGCAGTAGTCAGACCCCTCCTCAAGAAACCCTCTCTTGACCCTAAAGATCCCTCTAATTTCCGCCCAATCTCCAACCTCCCCTTCATTGCCAAGCTATTGGAAAGAGTTGTCAACTCTCAACTCATGGAGTATCTCGAAGACCATCTGATCCTCCACCCATCACAATTTGGATTCCAGAAACACTTTAACACTGAATCCTTACTTCTCTCCCTTTCTGACCACCTCCTCCGAGGCATGGGTCAAGGCCACAGCTACCTCCTTGCCCTCCTCGACATTTCATCAGCCTTCGACACTATTAGCCACCATCATCTACTAACACGTCTGAAAAACATTGGCATCTCAGATCTAGCTCTTGCCTGGTTTAAATCCTTCCTCTCTAACAGAAAGTTCTCCGTTAAAATTGGGAACTCCACATCCACCCCACAACCCCTCCAGCAGGGAGTCCCCCAAGGCTCTTCACTTTCTTCCACCCTCTTCAACATTTACATCACCCCCCTATGCCATCTCCTCTCTGACCTCAAACTTAAGTTCTACCTTTACGCTGATGATGTTCAGATCATCATCCCCATACAGAACTCTATCTCTGACGCCCTAGAACATTGGGAGAAATGCCTCACAGCCATTAACTCCCTCCTCACTAACCTCCACCTTGCCCTCAATACAAACAAAACTGAACTTCTACTCATCTCCCCTCACTCATCCTCTTCCCCTCTTCCATCTAATACTACCAAACTCAACCTTCCCTCAGCACAACCCTTTGTGAGAGACCTTGGAGTTCTCCTTGACCATCAATTAAGTATGAAGAACTACGTAAATTCCATACTCAAAGCCTGCTTTTTCAAACTCAATGTGCTTAAAAAACTCAGACCTCTCCTACACACCCAAGATTTCCGTACAGTCATCCAGGCCACTATCACATCCAAACTAGACTACTGCAATGCCTTACTCATAGGGCTCCCCTACTCTACCATTAAACTCACTGAACTCACCAAGACCCCACACCCTGTTACCATTGAAGAAAATTCCAAGGAAAGATGCAAGGATCTGGCCAAACACTTCCAGCACAAAATTTCCAATATCCTCCTACGCTTCCCCCACAACCCCACGACCACCTCCCCCTCCCCAAAGCACACTAGCACCTGCATCAGATCTTTCGACCCCACCTCTACCCTAGAAATTGAGTCCATCCTCAAAAAAATGAAACCGGCCACGCATTTCTCTGACGCAATCCCCTCCAAAACCCTCCTATCCATTCCCACCACTATCGCCAAACCCCTAGCTAACATCATCAACTGCTCCCTCACTTTCGGCAAAGTCCCAGATCCCCTCAAACTTGCCGTTGTGAAACCCCTCCTAAAAAAACCCTCCCTTGACCCTTCTGACCCGGCAAACTATCGGCCCATCTCCAACCTTCCCTTCCTTGCGAAAGTCCTCGAGAAAGTAGTCAATTCCCAGCTCACCGACTACCTCGAGGACCACAGCCTCCTGCACCCCTCACAATTCGGATTTCGGAAAGGCCGAAATACCGAGAATCTCCTCTTAGCCATTACCGACACCATACTCATTGGACTAGACCAAGGAAAATCTTTCTTACTGGCCTTACTAGATATATCAGCAGCCTTTGACACTGTCAATCATCAAATCCTTATCACACGCTTGACAGAGATAGGCATTACCGACACAGCACTAGACTGGCTCACCTCTTACCTTACGAACAGAGAATACCTTATAAAACTCGATAACCATGAATCCTGTCACATTCCCCTCAGACAAGGCGTCCCACAGGGATCTTCCCTATCCTCCACCCTCTTCAATATATACCTCCTCCCCCTATGCAACTTACTATCAAACCTAGGCCTGGACTTCTTCCTATACGCTGATGATGTACAAGTACTCATACCCATTCAGAAAACACTCAATGAAACCATCCTTTTCTGGGAATCTTGTCTAGTCAGCATCAACTCCCTACTAACCGACCTTCACCTTGCTCTCAATACAACCAAAACTGAGCTCCTCTTTATATCCAAGCAACCTGAACACGACTCCTCCACCACGCCACCGCCCCCCCTCATCTCTCCCACACTACCCCTCTCCGTAAGAGACTTGGGAGTCACACTCGACCAACACCTGAACTTCAAGCCACACATCAAGTCCCTTCTTAAAGCAGGCTTCTACAAACTCCAGATCCTTAAAAAGCTCAAGCCTTTACTCCATACTCAAGATTTCAGATTAGTCCTACAGTCCACTATTTTCTCCAAAGTGGACTACTGCAATGCCCTTCTACTAGGCCTTCCATACTCCACCATCAAACCACTTCAAACTCTTCAGAACGCCATGGCACGAATCCTTACAAACACACGTAGAAGAGAGCATATTACACCTATCCTAGTTGACCTGCACTGGCTGCCCATCCAATTCCGCGCCCAATATAAGACCCTAACTATTCTACACAACATTCTCTACAAAAACAACTCCCCCTGGCTTAAGGAAATGCCCCACTTCCACCTCTCAACCCGCCAGACAAGATCCACATCTACAGGCACCCTCCACACCCCCCCCCCCTCAAAACAGCCCGCCTCTCCACCACCAAAGGAAGAGCCTTCACCATTGCAGGCCCCACCCTCTGGAACTCCCTCCCCACACACCTCCGTCTTGAACCCTCACTACCCAACTTCAAAAAAGGCATTAAGACCTGGCTCTTCAGACAGGCCTACCCCGAACCCAACCCCTCGTAGCCTACCCCCCTGAAACCCCCCTAGTCACAGTTCCGCCCACCACCCACCCACCCTATACCCCCCCACCTTACACTTTACCGCACCCCATCTACCTTACAACCTGTACATTCTGCATGTTAAAAGTTAAAATTAATTGTCTTTCTTCTCCTGCCATAACTGCTGTAAATAAGCATATATTTATGTTCCTCATAACTTGCCATAACTACCGTAAATAAGCCTCCATATATATACTCCATACAATCCATATTTCCTTCATTATCCGCTGTAACTTTGTGACAATGTTTATCCCTCATTTATTGCCTCTCATGTAAATAATGTTACGTTCCTTTTAATTTCTCAGCTGCTATCTTCTTCCTCCTTTATTTTCCCCCCTCTCCCCCCCCCCCCCCCTTTTTCTCAAACCTGCTCTATCTCCCACTCCCTGTTTTTTGTAATTTCTTCCTTTCGCAAGTTTATTGTAAACCGGCGTGATGTGCTCGCACGAACTCCGGTATATTAAAAGCTGTTAAATAAATAAATAAATAAATAAAAATTAAACCCCTACAAATGTTACAACATGCGACAGCGAGACTCATTGCAAACTCCCGTAAATATGATCACATTACTCCTATCCTCAGAGACCTACACTGGCTCCCCATAGCCTCACACATTATCTACAAAACCCTCACCATAATTCACAAAGCAATTCACACCCACAACTCCAACTGGCTAGATTTCCCTTTCACAACTCCCAAGTCCAGCCAATCTACCAGAACGGCCAAAACAGGCACCCTACTTGTGCCCTCCCTTAAAACAGCCCACCTCTCCTCCACACGCGACCGTGCGCTCTTGATCGCAGGTCCAACTCATTGGAACACACTACCGCCGGACCTACGCCTCGAACCATGCATGAACAACTTCAAAAAGAAATTGAAAACATGGTTGTTCAAGCAAGCTTACCCAGAATAAAAGGCTATCACTCCGTTTCCAAAGTAGACCACTTTGCGTCTACTCATTTTTTCCTCACATTGAGGAACTATGTTTTGTTATACTCTCTCTCCTCACCTTGAGGAAACACGTTTTGTTATTCTGTCTTTTCTCAGCTACCTTTTTACCCCCTTTTCCCAGTTTTGACTTCTCTGTTAAAATGTAATTTCTAAGCTTAACCCGTTCTACTGTAAACCAGAATGATGTCCACAACTAATGCCGGTATATAAAAATGTTTAAATAAATAAATAAAATAAATACGATAACTTTCCTTTGTCAACTTTTTTTAGAAGTAATTTGTGGTTGGTCTTTACTCCCGATTCTCTCTCAATCTTTGAATGTTCGGGCTCAATACTGCCAACAAAAATGGCTACATCTTTTAAAGCACTCCCTGACTTTGAAATGTGACCAATCAGAAATCACGTCTGGGCGTAAAAAACGTTCTTACGTGAAACTTCTGTTTAATGATTAAATGTCCATTTGACCGTGAAAATTAAATTGATAAATGAATCTACAACTTGATATATTAAATTTCTGACCATATGTGGCAACTAGCGTATCAAACTGATCCACTCGATCTTACTGTTGAGGCCATTAGGCTCTTCAGAACCCAATTTAAAAATCCATTCCTGTTCTCTTTGGTAAAGTAATTTTTCCCGATTACCTCCTCTTGAATCCAGATGGATATGATCAATTGCAAACCATCTTAATTCTTGTATTTTGTGGTTTTTAGAGAGACAGTGTTCCACAATAGGGGCTGTTAATCTTTTATTCTTTAAACAGCTTTTATGTTCACTGATGCGGGAACTTAAATTCCTTGTTGTTTGACCGATATAGGTTTTTTGGCACAGACAAATAATTATATAGATGACAAAGTTGGTTTGACAAGTGATAAAATGTTGAAATTTGTATGTAAAGCCCGTTTGTTGACAAGTATATTGTTTTATTTCCATGGTTTGACTGCAAATTCTGCAGTGACCACATTTATAATGGCCTTGCAGAGTTTGACCATCCAAGGTCTTGGAACTAACCACTTTATCTCTCAAAGTGGACGGGCATAAAATTTCTTTCAAATTTTTCCCTCGAGAGAATGCCGCCCTGAGTTCAAGATCTTCTAATCCTGGGATCATTTGAATTAAATGCCAATGTTTTCGCATACTCTGCGTGATTTTATTCGACAAAGGTGAGTATTTAGTGACACAAGTAACCATATTAGCATCTTCTTGTTTGGATTGAGAAGAAAGTAATGCGTCTCTGTCATAATAAAGAGCTCTCTTGAAACCACTGCTGATGCTTTTTTTATGATAGCCTCTTTTCTTTAAATCTTGAATTAGTTGTATTGATTGATGTCTGTAATTCTTAACATCTGAACAATTTCTCTTGTATCGCAAGAATTGTGAAAAAGTTAGGCTAGTCTTCAAAGGCAACGGATGTGCACTTTGGTAATGTAACGTGGTATTCGTGTCCGTGCTTTTCTTGTAAACACTTGTAACTATATCCCCACATTCTTTCTTTTCCAATAATACGTCGAGAAATGAAATCTTTGAATAATGGTAAGTTAAAGTGAATTGAATTTTTTCTTCACATGTATTAATCCATTTTGCGAACAGCAATAGTTCGTCTTCACTGCCGCTCCAAAGAATAAAGATGTCATCGATGTATCTCTTATAAAGAAAAATTCTGGAGAAAAATGGTGAATTATATATCCATTCTCTTTCAAATCCTGCCATAAATAAATTGGCTATTGAGGGAGCCATGGTGGCCCCCATCGCTGTGCCAGAAATTTGTTGGTAGTATTTCTGTTGGAAAATGAAGAAAATTTTTGTTAAGGCAATGGTGGCAAGTGTTAATAAAAATTCACTGGGTATCCTATGTGGTCTCATCCTTTCATCCAAATACATCTTTATGATTTTCAGAGCTTCATCCTGAGGTATTGAGATGTATAAGGATTTGATGTCAAATGTGACTAACCATTTGTCTTTAATGTCATCTTTTATTTCTTCAATAATTCTTAAAAACTGACTTGTGTCTTTGATATACGATGGAATTGATGGAACAAATTCTTTCAAAAAACAGTCCACAAATCTGGATAATGGTTCTAACAAGGATTCATTTGAGGAAATAATAGGTCTCCCAGGAGGTTTAGTGAGAGTTTTATGTACTTTAGGAAGAATGTATATAGTTGATACTGTTGGATGTTTGGGATTCAAAAAATTGTATTCTTTCTGAGTTAAAAAAAAACCTCTCTCTTTTGCCTGATCAGTATGATGTTTAATAGTTCTCTGTAATTCTTCTGTCGGATTTTTAGACAGTTTGCAGTAGGTGGTCTTGTCTTCAATGTGTCATTAGTAATTCTTCAACTTGGATACCTTCTGGTCCCATCCACCCCTTGATTGACACTTTTCACCGATTAGCTCTTAAAGAAGTACAGAAACTGGAAAACAGCAATGAAAAATATAAGAATAATTTGGATCAGAGATCACGCCCCATACTTCGCTCCATGGCCAACAATTCTAAATACATAATAAAACCAGCTGATAAAGGAGGCTCTGTCGTTGTCATGAATCAAGAAGATTACATCAATGAAATCAATCTACAAATTAAATCGCACAATTAAACTCTGAAATTTGTTGCCAGAGGATGTGGTTAGTGCAGTTAGTATAGCTGTGTTTAAAAAAGGATTGGATAAGTTCTTGGAGGAGAAGTCCATTACCTGCTATTAAGTTCACCTAGAGAATAGCCACTGCCATTAGCAACGGTAACATGGAATAGACTTAGTTTTGGGGTACTTGCCAGGTTCTTATGGCCTTGATTGGCCACTGTTGGAAACAGGATGCTGGGCTTGATGGACCCTTGGTCTGACCCAGTATGGCATATTCTTATGGTCTTATTAGTCTCAAAGAAGCTTTCCTCCTCATCAGTAAAAACAAGTAAGGAGATATCACCTGTGTGCAAACTATGACAATAATAATGGAGCTGAAGATAAGCAAAAACATGATGGTTAGAGAGATCTCACTCCTCCAGCAGCTGCTCAAATAAGTAGAGACAAGAGGAGTCAGGATCCACCAGCTGCACCTCACAGCGAAGTCCCTCCATAGACCACCACTGCTTCATGGAAAGCAATTTGCTAGCAAGTAAATGTACTAGGTTAATCGGAGCATAGAAATAAAGAGATAGTGGATGTCCTTCAAGGGGCTTTGCTCAAATAAATTTCAATGGAACCCATGAGGGAGGGTGACCTGGTGCTCACTAATGGGGATAATGTCTCTAATGTCCAGGGAGGTGCCCACCTGAGCACCAGTGATCATAAGATAGTATAGCTTGATACTGCAAACAGGATATAAATAAGTCACACAAAGACACAAGTTTTGAATTTCACAAATACAGACTTTATCAAAATGGGGATGTACCTGGAAGGACTAGAAGACTGGGAGAAAATAGGTGAGGTGGAACAAGAGTGGGCCAAATTAAAAGGAGCTATTACAAAGACAACAAATCCATATGTTAGAAAAGTAAACAAAAGTAAAAGGAAAAAGAAACTGACCTGTTCTCAAAGGAGGCAATTGACAAAATAAAGGCAAAAAGAACAGCATTCAAGAAGTATAAAGGATCCCAAAAAGAAGAACATTGGGAAAAATATCTGGGAAGCTGAAAGAGAAGAAGAAAGAAATCAGGAAAGAGAAAAATCAGGCAGAATAAAGTATTGCCAAAGAAGTAAAGTGAGGTGACAAAACTTTTTTCATATATATCAAAGATAGAAGGAAGACCCGAAGTAGTATAGAGAAACTAAAAAGATGATGAGGAGCAATGTGTGGGGAGTGACGAAGAAATGGAAGAATTATTAAACAAATACTTGAGTTTTGTGTTCAATAAAGAGGACGCTGGAGAAGGACATTTACTGGTTGATAAGACCGTAGATGGGGATGGGGGTAGATGAAATTCCATTTACAGAAGAGAATGTAAGGGATGAGCTAAGTAAACTGAAAGTGGATAGGGCCATGGGGCCAGATGAGGTACAACCACGAATACTGAGGGAGCTCAGAGATGTGTTGGTGGCTCCGCTAAAAGACCTGTTCAATAGATCCCTGGAAACGGGAGTGGTGCCACGAGATTGGAGAGGTGCGGTTGTGATCCCTCTTTACAAGGGTGGTAACCAAGAGGAAGCTGGAAACTAGGGATGTGCAGCCAGAAAGTATTCGTTGCATTTGGGATACATATTCGTCATTGGGTGTATTCGTTGCATTCGTGCAATGGCGCCCCGATACATTGATATATGCATTCGTTTTCCGGTTCCCATTAAAGTTGATGGGGGAAGGATTTGCAGCCTATTTTTGGCTGCAGAATTGGGGTTTTATTATCAATTTTGATGAAACTTCTGGGGAGCAATCATCAGAACAACAAAAGAGCTCCAAGGTACTTAGACTGTGGCAAAGTGGCACCAAAGTGGCATGAATAGCCTAAGGCACTGTAAAGGAGCAAAGGGGTACCAGAAGTGGCAAGAGTGCTTTAACAGAGGCACAAAGCAGCAGCGAGAGTGTCAAAAACACACCACAGCTTCAAAACAGAGCACCGATAACAGTTGCATGAACCCTCGAAGGCAGCACGACAGGCAAAGCGGCAAGACAAGTGGCATCGACATCCTACAGCACAATGAAGGGGGAACATAGCAAGCAGAAAGACTAGCATCAACACACTGAGGAACCATGATAGTGGCAAGAACACCACAAGGAGATGACTGAGTCATCTGGTGATTGGCAGCAAAGCAGAGTGGCAGAAAGTTGATAGGGGCAAGATAGGCTGGCAGAGCTGAGGTAGTCAGGTCGCTGTGGTGTTGATAAGGGAAAGACAAGGGAGCAAGAAAAGATGAGGCTCAACATGTGGCGGGACTGTCAACTGGGCATATTGTGCACCTGACCCGTCTTGAAACAGGGACCAGGGAGTCTAACACAGGTGCTAGGACCTGAAACATGATGAACTATGCCTGGGTGGGGTGGAGCATCTGCGGGTGCAGATTTTGGTGGTAGTAGCAAATATTCAAACAAGAGCCCTGGGGAGAGTTCCCTTTCCTTTGCGCAGGAAAGGGCTCCATAGAATGGGTTCGCCCCTAGAGTGGGGTATTTCCATTGGCAGCCAGTGAGCTCTCACTGGTCTTTTACAATCTGGTGGAGTTAGCAGATATACAAACGAGAATTTTCAAGTGCCTCCTCTGCCAGTCCCAATCACTCAACTACATCTAGTTTTCCCTGCCATTATGGATTTAATGTCACTGCCTAGTGCCTACCCACTGCCCATTGTCATGGTGCCTTGCTATACACTAATGTAACGTGTATGGTGTGCACACACACGTAGCTTGCTTGTAAGCACAAAAGAGGCAGACTGGGCACTTGACTGCACAGACCGTCCCAATAATAAAGTTCAGTCTGTTAAACTACCCACTGCCCACTGTCACAGTGCCTTGCTATGCACTAATGTAACGTGTGTGGTGAGCACACACACACGCAGCTTGCTTGTAAGCACAAAAGAGGCAGACCGTCCCAATAATAAAGTTCAGTCTGTTAAACTACCCACTGCCCACTATTACGGTGCCGTGCTATGCACTAATTAACGTATGTGGTGTGCACACACACGCAGCTTGCTTGTAAGCACAAAAGAGGCAGACTGGACACTTGACTGTACAGATCGTCCCAATAATAAAGTTCAGTCTGTTAAACTACCCACTGCCCACTGAAGCCCAGTGCACAGAGAGACTAAGTGACTTGAATTAAACAAACTCAGTTTAAAAAAGCTGGAATTGTTGGCACACCAGGAAAATGGATGAAAATATATCTCTCCCAGCCACAACACCCTAATGGCGCTTGTTTGCAGAGTAGCCCAGCAGAGGGTGAATGAAAAAAAATGGCACTGCTAGCTGCTTCTCTCTGTGGCACAGCGTCTCAGTCAGATCACCTAAATAATAAACTGCTTCAAACAAACACAAACAGGGCTAGCTGGGCACAGACACTGCAGCCAAATAAAGAATAATTAGCTTTTTTTCTCTTTCCTAACTAGCAAAAATTGCTCTCAATGCAGCCTACTTCCACAAAGCCCACCTCCCCACACCACCCCTGCAAAGAAAGTGCGTGGCATGCCTCGTGCTGAAGTATATATAGTGCTTGCTCATCAGTAAAATCCTCAGAGAGCACTTGGCTGCATTCAGTGCATTTAACAAAATGTCAGCGCAGATAAGCTGCATTCTGGTATCCATGCCAACCTATTCGACCCTTTCCTGTGAGTCACTGTGACTCACAGGAAAGGGTCAGACAGGTTGGCATGGATACCGGAATACAGGGTATGGGGTAGATTTTAAAAAAGGGCGCCCTCGCGTACTTTTGTAGGCGCATCAGGCGCAAACACAACTTCCACACAACTTCTAGGCCTCACCCTTTTCTCTTTAAGCCTCTTCAATGCTCAATCCCTTACGAAAAAGTCTGTAATATTGAATGACTACCTCATCGATGTAAAACCGGAGATATGTGCAATTACGGAAACATGGTTAAAACCAGCAGACACAGCAATAATTAATCAACTACCTACAGAGGCGTACGACTTCTTCTCGCTACCTCGTCATAAAAAAAAGGGAGGAGGCATTCTTCTAGCAACTAAAAAGGACCTCAGATTCTCGCTACAGCAATCCAATTCCAACTCAAAACTTGAATTCGGCTTCTTCACCTCAGACAAACTACAAATCCTTCTCGTATATACACCCCCAGGACTCTTGGAATCAGATGCCTCACCACTGGTTGAATTAACCTCTTCCCTCATCAACTTTGACTCACCAGCCATCATTCTAGGGGATTTCAACATGCACGTTGATAACCCTACCCCATCACCTAACTGTGAAACTCTCCTCACCGCTCTCACAGCGCTAGGCTTCACTCAAATAGTTAATAAACCTACCCACAAAGCCGGCCACACGTTAGACCTGATCTTCGTTAACACGGCAATCAAGCCAGTTTCTACACCTAATTGCACAAAGGTCCCGTGGTCAGATCACTATCTCATAACTACTTCATTCTCTATAAAAGATACCAACCCGGCTCGCATTCCTTTGCCCTCCTTCAAATACAGGAAAACTTGCTCCCATGAAGACCTTAATAATCACCTATCTCCACTACTCCACCAACTGGACCTTACAGATCCGAACGCAGCACTTCGATCATGGAACACAATCACCGAAACTATAGCCAACAAGCTATGCCCTCTTATTACAAAAAAACCACACCAGAATTCCTCCAAAAGACAGCCATGGTTCTCAGCAGAATTAAGAAAGCTCAAACTCCAACTAAGACAAAATGAGGCTAAATGGCGCAAAAACCCAGGAACCATCACCCTTTCAATCTACAAATCATCTCTGCATCAATACAAATCAAACACCCTAAGATCCAAGAGGGACTACTACGCCTCGAAGATACACGACCTTATTTTCGATGCCAAAGCCCTCTTCAGCTATGTAGCCAACCTTACACAAGTAAACCAACCAGAGATTACACATGACCAAGCTCAATCAAAAGCAGAAGAACTAGCTCTTTTCTTCAACAACAAAATCAATACTCTCCTATCGCAGCTCCCCACGAACCCCACTGTTCCACTAACTACTCCTCAACCCTCAATCAACTACACTCGGTTAGAAGAACTTGACACAACTTCATCCGCTGAAATCCAAGGAATTCTTAGGAAAATGAAACCATCCTCTCATCCCTCGGATCACATCCCAACCAAACTACTACTAGCAATCCCAGAATCTATCTCCAAATCCCTGGCAGACATCATAAATTGCTCCCTCACACAAGGACTCTACCCGGACAACCTCAAACTTGCCTCACTCAAACCCCTTCTCAAAAAACCAAATCTCGACCCAAACGATCCTAACAATTTCAGACCGATAGCTAACCTCCCATTCTTAGCCAAAATAATGGAAAAATTGGTAAATTCACGACTCTCAAACCACATTGAAGACAACAACCTTCTATTTCCATCACAATACGGATTCCGTAAAACCTTAAGCACGGAAGCCCTCCTCATCTCTATGACTGACCACATCATCCTAGGCTTAGACAAAGGACAAGCCTTCCTTTTGATACTACTCGACCTCTCGTCTGCATTTGATACGGTCAATCACTCCCTTCTCATCAACCAATTATCAGCCATAGGTATTTCAGGCACTGCCCTATCATGGTTCAGAACCTTCCTCAGCAACAGAGGTTATAAGGTCAAGATTCATAATAAAGAATCCTCTCTACACCCCGCAGCCGTAGGAGTCCCTCAGGGCTCATCCCTGTCTCCTACCTTGTTTAACATTTATCTGTTACCCTTATGTAAACTTCTCACTGACCTCAATCTCAAACATTTTCTCTACGCTGACGATATTCAGGTCCTGATCCCCATCGAAGAATCGCTCGCAAAAACAATGTTGCACTGGGAATCCTGCCTCCAAAATATCAAACAACTTCTTACAAGTCTCAACCTGATACTAAATTCATCAAAAACGGAACTTCTACTCATCACTCCAGAAAACAGCTCCATCACATACACTCATCCTACCGTACCAAGCACTACACAAGTGAGAGATCTAGGAGTTCAAATTGACAATCACCTAAACCTGAAAGCTAACATCAACAAAACCACCAGAGACTGCTTTTACAAGCTCCAAGTGCTGAAAAGAATACGACCTCTCTTCCACACACATGACTTCAGAACGATCCTACAATCAATCATTTTCGCAAAGCTGGACTATTGCAACACCATCATGCTTGGTCTCCCTTCATCACACACCAAACCATTACAAATGGTACAAAATGCCTCCGCCCGTATACTCACCAACACCAGGAGAAGAGAACACATAACACCTATCTTGATGGACCTCCATTGGCTGCCCATCCACTTCAGAATAATCTACAAGGCCATTCTCACCATTTTCAAAAACATCCATCAATTAGCCCCAATCGATCTCCATATTCCCCTCCGATTACACCATTCCACAAGACCGACAAGAGATGCTTACAAAGGATCACTTCAAGTACCTCCAGCCAAGACTACCAGACACATCACGCTTAGAGATCGGGCATTCTCCACAGCCGGTCCAACATTATGGAACTCCATTCCCCCGGATCTTAGAATGGAACCCAACATCTCAACATTCAAGATAAGACTCAAAACGTGGCTGTTCACGCAGGCCTTTCCTAACTCCAACCCCATCTAATCCCCCTTCATGCAACAAGCTCCGCTAGTATTAGCGTTAATAGCCACCTCTCACAATGTTATTTATACATATATTTTACTATCTAATCTTCATTTCCCTTCTCATTCCAAGTTATTGTTTTCCTTGTTATATGTAACTGCTTTTCTGCACTTTTGTTAAATGGTAAAGTTTCACCCTTGTTTCTTGTGAACCAGCATGATGGGACCACCGTCTTGAATGTTGGTATATAAAAAACTTAAATAAATAAATAAAAATAAAATAAATGTAGATTACAAACTGGTTGACTGATAGGAGACAGCGTGTAATGGAGGCTGTCACCTACTCTGAAGAGAGAACCGTGTTAAGCAGAGTGCCAAATGGAATGATTTTGGGACCGATACTGTTCAATATCTTTGTGAGTGACATTGTGGAAGGAATAGAAAAAGTTTGTCTATTGGCTGTTGATACGAAGATCTGCAACAGAGTGGACATGACTGAAGGAGAGAGAATGAAACTGATTTAAGAAAGCTTGAAGAGTGGTTGAAGATTTGGCAGCTGGGATTCAATGCCAAGAAGTGCTGAGTCATGCATCTGGGGTGTGGTAATCTGAAAGAGCTGTATTTGATGGAGAGTGAAACACTTATGTGCACGGACCAAGAGAGAAACCTTGGGGTAATAGTATCTGGTGATCTGAAGATGGCAAGCAATGTGACAAGGCATTAGTTAAAGCGACAAGAATACTGAGCTGCATAGAGAGAATAACCAGCAGGAAAAGGAGGTGATATTGCCTTTGTACCTGTCCTTGTGAGGCCTCACCTGGAGTACTATGTTCAGTTCTAGAGATGTATCTCAAATAGGATAGAGACAGGATGGAGGCAGTCCAGACAAGGGTGAACATAATGGTGTAGGGTTTGTACTGGAAGACATATGAGGAGAGGCTGAAAGATCTAAATATATATATCCTGGAAGAGAGGAGGTGCAGAAGAGATATCATACAGACCCTCAGATACTTGACAGGTTTTAATGATGCACAAAATTTGAACATTTTCCTTCAGAAAGGAAACAGTAGAACTAGGGACAACTCAGAACCAACATCAGGAAATATTTATTCACAGAGAGAGTGTTGGATGCTTAGAATGCCCTTATGAAGCAGGTGAAGAAAAATAAAAAGTCATTGAATTCAAAAGGGCATGGGATACACACTGTGGATCCTTAAATGTTAGAGGACGGAAATTAAGAAGAGGGTGTGATGGGGTAACCTGCACAGAGCAGCAGTTATTACCCTGAACAGAAAACATGGGGATTACTACTCTCAAATAATAGCCTTGATGCTTTTGACATAACATCGTGCTCTGCTTTGATGGCGGGGGGTGGACAGAACTGGATAGGGACAACAACCAACATGGGCCCTGACTTTTAAGGTCTGAGATACTAGCACTAAGGGAAAAAGCACAGAATGACTTCTATGGCCAGGTCCTAAAGCAAAGAATGTCAAGTGGCATTGTCTGAATTAACAAGTAGACATAAGGGAAAAATCAGAGGATAGCGTCTATGGCCAAGTCCCAAAGCAAAGAACATCAAGCAGCATTTTCTGAATTATCAAGAAAATTTATGGGTTTGACAGTTGCTTGGTTTTGATTGATTATAAATATTAGTACTTTTATCATAAGGCTTGGGGATAACTACATGGAGCGGCAGTTACTACCTTTGAGAGAAATATGAGGATATCCTGCAAGGAGCAATGGATAGTACTATAAGAAGCTTGCTGGGCAGACTGTATGGGCCATCTGGTCCTTTTTTGCCATCATTATGTTAATTAAAACTAATAATGATTTTAAAAATTCTCCACTTTCTATTTCTGGTAGCTTTTGTTTTCCACTCACCCTGAGACTGTCATAAATTAGTTGGGGGGGGGGGGGGAGGGCACACAAACTTTCTTCTGTTATATATAAACAGATGGTACATCACACACACACTTGCATCCACACTCACTCACACATATACACCGTCCACTCACTCTCACTCATTATTTCTCTCACACACATACACACACACATCCATGAACTCACTCTCTCTTTCTCGCATACACAAACTCAGTGCTAGGCCTCTTTTTTTCTTTGCACCAAGGATGCTGAGGGGGCCTTCTCCTTTTTCTATGACTGACAGTGGGCGGCCGAATGTGCCACCAACCAGGGCATGCCTGCAGAAGCAAAAAGCAGCAGTGGGCACAGCAAGCAGAGAGAGCGCAGGAATGAACTGCCCTGCCATCTGATTTCCCCCACCCAGCTCGATGTAAAGCTCCCTCTACAGCTGGGGAAGACCAGCACCTTTTCCACTTCGCTAATCAACTGGGGGAAAAACTCCACAGCAGATAAGAAAATTCACAAATCTTGAAGGAATAAAATCCAGACTTATTTCCAGACATTTTAGCCCTCACTTTGTCTTCTGGACATGAAACGTAATATCCCTACACTCCGGAAGAAATTGGACAGTTGGCAACCTTAAGCCTGACGTGCCAGTCTCCTCCTGCTGGCCAGCCAGATTGAAGAAGAATATGCAGAGAGGAATGGGAGGGAAAGAGAGGAGATCAGTTGATCATATTAAGAGAGAGAGAATTTGAAGTGCCAGCAGGATGGTTTTGTAGCCCTCCTGCCAGTGAAAAAGGGGACCTTCTAGAACGGTAGGAAAGCATACTGGAGGAATGGATGGAAGAGGGGTATTAAAGCAATAAAACCCCTTGTGCTATCTGACCCTTTCACTTTGAGTCAGATAGCATGGGGGACTTTGAGATGCAGCTCAGGTACATGCTATAGAGTCACTCTCCATTTAGCATGTACCTTTTATCATGTGCATACACTGCATCTCATTAATTTAATGAATTGCTCAAAAAGTCAAATTTAGCTTGCATGCTAAACATTTTGGTGAGTTCAGATTAAGAAAATTATAATGTACATTTAAATGCATAGGCAGGAGTACACAAGATACACGAGTGAAGACAGGAGGTTTTACCAGGATAGAGGACAGCAGAATCTGGAAGAGAGAAAAGACTGGAGGAGTGGGAGAAACATGTTGGGTGATGGTGGGAGCGGGTAATGTCATAAAAAAGAAGAAAGCAGTGAAAAATAAAGAATATAAAAAGGGAGCTAAGTTAAATAGAGAAAAAGAAGTAATGAAATGGGAACATACAGCAGGGAACACAAGAAAAGGTTAACACTTTTATTTTTCAATTAAAGTGTTTAAAAGTACAAATATTTTCTATAAAATACATTTTGTGTTAATATTAGGTATGCTACTGTATGCAAATGTGCCACAATTTCAAAATCATTATAGAATTTTTTAACCCTTAGTACAGAAATCTATCCCTTCATTTCTGCATGGAAACTGGGTCTGTAAAAACATTCCCTGCATATTTTATTTATATCCCCCAATGTGCACAATCATAAATAATAACATATAAAAGCAAACAAATGTTGGATAAAATACAGAAACAAGTGATTATTAGTGAGCCATTAATAATCACTTATGTAGACTCTAAGATATACATCACCTTCCATACTTACTACAATGACAAAATCACATACAAATAATGAAATTGATAACAGATTGAACAAACCTGAATGTTTTAACATATGTGAGTATAACATCGGTAAAAAGAAGAAAAGTGTTATGATTGGGAAGGCCTTCATGGTACGATTACAATGATCATTCTAGTTTGTTATCCATCTTTATTCTTTGAAATTGCCTGAGTTCTGAAGTACATCTGCAGGTGTAAACAGAATTTCATAACCTCATCCACGTGATCTGAATTTCTGTCTCTTTGATTGTCTCTGAAAGTGCACAATCTGAAAAAGTCTTGTTGCAGTGCAGAGTGTAGACACTTCCTCTGAACTGTTTTCAGAATGTTCTGGACTTTTTGCGCAGCTTCACCATTGCAGAAAGTTTCTCCATTCCCTCCACCAGTCCAGCACCATTGATGGCACAGCAGCCCTGCACATGCCATTCATGTCCTCTCAGCTTGCTTAGCCCCAGCTCCTCTGCCAGCTCAAGGGGGCATCTGGCTCCAGGCAGATCCTGTTTGTTGGCGAGGACCACATAGGGTACACCCTTCATCTCATCATTTTCCAAGATAGCTTCCAGTTCCGATTTGGCTTCAATGAACCTTTCCGAGTCTGCACTGTCTACCACGAATATCAGACCATCCGTGTTGATGAAGTAATGTTTCCATAGGGTTCTGATCTTTTGTTGGCCACCAACATCCCAGACAGTGAAGGTCACATTCTTGATGGGCTCCACCGTTTCTACGTTGAAGCCGATGGTGGGGATAGTGGTGACCGTCTCATTTAACTTCAGTTTATAGATAATGGTAGTTTTACCAGCAGCATCCAGCCCCAGCAACAGGATCCGAGCATTCAAGCCATAGAAACCCATCACAGCTTCATGGATTCTGCTGAGTAGAAGACCCATGATGTCCTGCCAGTCTTCTCAGGGTTTCAGCTTTCTCTGGCGTTTTCTTTCTCTGGCTTCTGTGCTATCTCTAACCTGCTTTTCTGACTATATATAGAGCACAGTTAGCCTGACGTTGCTCTTTCCTAGTTTCACGTGCTGATATTTTGATGGCTCAGATTTCACTGCTGAGCTCCTATTGGCTAAACCTGCTTTCTCTTGTAGTAATTGCTGGGAGCCTAGAAAGAAGTATTTCCTTCTTAGCTGGACGTGCTGTGTTGGAAGGCACGCTGCTGGAAGTTCCAGCTGATTTATTTTTGGTACAGGCAGTTATGATGCAAGAGGAAGTGCATTCTTTGTCTACTGTATGTAGCAATACATATACAAACTGTCATACTAATAAAGTTTCTTACATTTGAATTGCAGCCGTCAGCGAACCCAGGGATTTAGTTTACTGAAAGCAGTACGTGAGTAGTGCTAATTACTGCAGTCGTATGCGGTAGATCAGGTGAAAGATATAAGAAACAGTGAGAAAGACAGAAGAAAAGATATAAGAAAACAGTGAGAAAGACAGAAGACAGTGAGAAAGACAGAAGAAAAGACAAATAATTACATCAAAGGTTTGAAAATATGTTTTTATGCTTTCCGACATATGAAATGTTGGAATGGTTTTTTTTTTTTTTTTTTAAGGGATCAGTATATCCTATCTGAAGGCATAACAATTCAAGGACAGAAATTCTCCAAATTTGTCATGCAAGAAGAAAATGTGAATATCTGGTATGAGTTTGAAAACAGAAACATTGGACCAGCAAGTTCAGAGAACTGAACCTCCCAAAAATATCCCTATTTTCTATGGAAAACAATTACGCAGAATGTTGATCAAATCTCACTTTTCCAGCAGTTTGGCCCATAGCAACAGAGGCAGACAGGTAAAAAAATAACTGAAGAACCTTCATCATACTTCCAAAGTACACACACCTACTGCTCATACACATGCCCATCCACATCCCCACCACCACCACACCCTGACCACACACACACACACACACACACACACACCTTTATTCATCTTTTCTCCACATACCCTCAACAACCCCAGCACATCTAGACACAAGAACTAGTGCTTCATAATCATAAGCCCTTATTCTCAATAAGCCAGAGTGCTTTTTTTTTTTTTTCTCATTTTTAACCCTTTCCCCCCTTCTGTCTAGCCTAGCCACAGCCAGGGGAAGCTCTATCATTAGGCAGAGTGAGGCAGCCTCCTCAGGTGGCAAAATTGAGGGTAGGCAGCAAGTGTCTTCCCCCAAAACACCCCTGCAGCAGTCATCTCACCTTGCATTCAGATATAAGACAAGATATTGATGTGTCTGTGGGATTCCCACACCCCGTACACAAGAAGAAGACCCCAGTGGTGGCAGCAGTGCTGCAAAATGATGACATGTCCATGGGGTTCCCGTACACCATGGATAGGAAGAAGACTCCAGCAGCAGCAGCAGCACTGCTAAATAATTAATGGGCTGTTGGGATTGCCAGGCCCTGTGGGCAGGAAGGCAACCTCACAGTGGTGCTGGGTGATGAACTGTGAGTGAGGTTCTCTTGTAAGCAAGAAGAAAACAAAGATCTGGTGGAGGAGGGTGTGACTGAGAGGCAGGAAGAGAAGGGAGGAGATAAGAGTAAATGTGAGGGAAGAGAAGAGAAGGGATTGAGTGAAAAAGGATGGAAGGAAGGGGTGAGTGTGAGGGTGGGAGGAAAGAAGGGAAGGATGGAAAGAGGAGGTGAGTTGGAAGGGTAGAGGGAAGTGAAAGCATGGGAGGAAAGGGAAGAAAAGAGAAGGGGTGAGTGAGAAGATGGGAGGGAAATGGAGAGTGAGAAGGGAGTTGAGGGAAGGAAGAAGATGAGTGAGGGAAGGGGTGAGAAGAAAGGGAGAAGACAGGGAAGGGATGAGTAAGTGAATGAGGGGATGAGAGGGAAGTGGGGTGAGTGGGAGAAAAGAAACGGGTGAGAGTGTGAGGGAAGTGAAGATGGGTGTGAGTGAGAAAGAAGGTGGAATGAGTGAACTGGAAGAGGGTAGTAATAGGAAAAATGCTGAAAAGGGTGGGAAGTAGAGAGGGAGCAACACTGTGGGGAGTAGTAAATGGGAGAGACTGCAGGGCCAGCAGAAGCACTAGGTGGCCACCTAGAGTGCTACAGTTTTAGGGGTGGCACAACAGGGCAGGACTGCAACAATTGAAACTCCTTGTTCATCTCGCCTGTGTGGGCCTGGAAGAGGAATTTGTGTCGTGGGCCTGAATGTGTGGGAAGAAGAAGGTGCTGGAGCATTTCTGGCTTGCATGACCAGAAGAAAGGAGGAGGAGGAGCAGTATCGGCCCATATCCTGGGAGGAAAGAGGAGTCTTGTCAGCTGCATGCGCTGAAGTTGTTGCTACTGCGTGTGCATTCTGGAGGAAGAGAATTGTTAACATGTGAGAGTGGATGAGTGAGAGTGTGTATGTATGAGAGTGAGGAAGAGTGTGTGAGAATGAGCGAGAGAGAGAGGGAGTATCTGTGCTCTCTAAGCTGCTTTCTTCACTGTATATAGTTAGAGTCCTTTCACCTTAATTTTAGGCTATCAAAGGAGCAGCTTCAGAACTGCTGATACAGCCTTTCAAGGCTTCCCAACATTGCTGGAAGAAAGAGCATGCCAAAGCACATGCTACTTATGTGGTATTTCAAGTCCCACCTCCCTCCCCAGACAAGTACCCACTATCTGGTTCCACCAATGTTGTATTTCAAGCCCCCTCCCACCACTGCTGGAAGCCAGAGTAGATGAAAGCACGTCCCACCATTCTTCTTGACCCTTGTGTAGATGCAGATGTGCTGTAGAGCATGGGAGCCACAGCATTTGCATGCAGGCATCCGGCCTAAGGAGGGATGAGGAGCACAGTTTGCTGCCTCTGACTGTAGGAATGGAGGAGAACACTGTTGCAGTTTGTGGGGAGGGGAGAAGATTCCTAGTGGATGGAATAGAAGAGCATGCTAGGCAGGAGATGGGTATGGAGAGAAGGAATGTTGCTGAGCAGGGGATGGAAGAAAAAAGCATTATAAGGCATTATTTTCAGCACCATTTGTCCAGTTACGTTCAGACTTAGCTGGGCAAATGGTAGGATTTGAAAATCTCCACTGGCTGACCACCTCCAAGTTATCTGGCTAAGTAGTTAGCCAGATAAAACAGCTGGATAACTTGGAGGCTTTCTGGGGGCATTTTTGGGTGGAATTAAGTTAGCCGGATAAGGTATCAGGCTAACTGCAATATTCAGAGTTAGCCCCAAGGATTTAGAAATTTCAGTTCTATGTGTATGTGTGTGAATGAGTGAACAAATGACAGTAAATTCTGTTTATTAAAATATTAATCTGCTTCATTTTTTATCTTTTGCCGTAGGTAAGCAGGAATGAATTAGCCCTGCTGTCTGGGAAGTCCTTCGGGAGGCCAGGTTGTGGAGCTTCTCTTAGCACATAGAGTTTTTATGTGAGTGCGCCTGCGTGTAGATTCCTGGGCAGCTCCCGGCTTGCCTCAGTCCTTGTCATCTGCACTTCCGGTCACACGCGGAGCTTGCTCTCTCTGAAAAAACCCCCCCCGAAGAAAGCCTCAATGCCGCGGCCGCCTGGCTTCAGATTTTGCCAATGCGGCTAGATCATGCCCGCGACCAATGGACACCTCCGATGCTACATCTGCCTCGGTCTGTACCATGATCAGGCCGCCTGCAGAGACTGTGGCTAAATGTCTTCTCGGGCCCAGTGACAACGGGTCGAGAGGATCACCAAACTCAAGGAGGCGGCGTTGGGCTCAGATGCCCCCAGTGCAAGGTCTGCCCAGTCATCTCCGAGACCCAGTCAAACCAGCCAGTCCTTCAAGCACAGAAGGGCCTCCTCTGCCCCCATCACCTTGACGCAGGGAGCTTCCGGAGATGTGTTGCTGCTACCCATGCGGTCGCCGGCGCCAGTGATCACCGACCTACTGACACACCATCACGATGCACTACGCACTGGTGTAGGTGCATCATAGCATCGGATGCACAACCACGCATCGAAGCATGCCTCCAAGCATAAAAAGGCGTTGACACACCAATGCAAAACGGTGCCAGGCCTGACGCCATTGATGCATGTCTCATCCTGGAACCTCACGCAACCCACTCGCCAAGCCTCCAGCAGTGGGAGATCAGGGCGCCAAGGAACATCCAGACCGGGCTCCGCTCCTGGACCCACTAGACTCCAACATGGGCCCCGCCTCTGATGAAGAGTCCACAGGATCCTCCAGATCTTCCCGGATCTACTTGGGCTTGTCCTCCACCTCCCATCGCAAGCACCATACATCACACCTATGGGACAAGCGATCCCCTGCAGAAGCTCCGATAGGGTCTTGTCCTCGGGGTCCAGACTCCGACATTCTTCTGGTGGCAATACCACCACAGGGTACCCACAAGAATCCAACGCCTATCGTCCAGAACACCTTGGCTTCCCAGGCCATGTCCCAGATCTCCATGATTTTGTCCCATTTCCTCTTGACGGTGGAGCAGCAAGGCACAGACAGGTGCTCCATCGGGGCACGGCCCCCTACCCTTTTCAAGGCTCCACAGTCACCACAGGACAGCCTCAGCCCGGAACCCCATTCTGTCAGCCCACCCTCCCACGGCTCCCCAACCAGGGAAGGCTCACCTCATCAGCCTCCATCCACCTCACTGGGCTCCTCAACTGGCTACTGGTCGGATCCCCCAGAGGAACAACCTGAGCCGGTCTCCCCCCTGGAGGATCTTTCTTATTCGAAGTTCGTGGAGAAGGTAGAGACCCGGCTAAACACTGAAACCAGGAAGATACCAGTCCCCTGGCCAGAGATCCTCGGCATACTAAAACATTTTTTAGGTGCCGTTGGAGCCCACAGCTTTACCCTCACATACTGTCTTAGATGTAGTGATGACCAGAGCGTGGGAGTCTCCCTTCGCTGGGCTACTGCCATCCTGCAAGACTGACCTCAAATTCTGCATGCGGCAATCGCCCTTCTATAATGTCCTGCAGCTTCCTCATGCTTTGGTTGTCATTGAATCGGCCATGCAAAGAGCTAAAAAGACAGGGCTGCACTCCAACAGCCCTCCAGGGAAAGATTGCAAGTACCTGGGTGACTTTGGCAAGCAGGCCTTTCAGTCCGGCATGCTTAATGCAAAGATCCAACAGCACCAATTTTAAGCACTCAGTATCTATACGAGTGCTTGCAATCACTAAAGCCTTTTCTACAAGAGTTTTCATTGGATAACCACCCGCCTGACCAGTTCCATGACCTGGAGAAAGGCCTCCAGCACTTGCTCCATACAACTACAAGGCCTTTGACACATATGCCTGAACCACAGGGAATGCCATTGCAGCCCGACGTCTCGCATGTCTCAGCACCAGTGCAATCAGAGAAGATGTGCACAAAAAGTTAGCGGACCTCTCATGTCTTCCTGACAACCTTTTTGGGAACAAGTTGCGTGAAATAGTGGCAACGCTTAAAGAGCAAAAGTGGCCGTTATGTCGCTGATGACGCCCTCGAATCCTGCATCAACCAGACGTTACTATCCTGGGTACAGGAAATCTTACTTCCAAAGGAGTACTTACAGGCCATACCCTTCCTTCCGCTCACAGCCTTATCCACCGGCCCAGACACAGCCACCCCAACAGCGGCCAAACCGCTCATATCAACGTCCCCCACAGCAATCATGTCCTCAAGGTTTTTAGAGATGGCAGGGCCACCTCTACCGCTACCAGTGGGAAGGAGACTTTCTTATTTTCTCACTTCATGGGAAGCGAGCACCTCTGACCGTTGGGTGCTCAAGATAATCAAGGAAGGCTACTCTCTAAACTTCAAGTCCATACCATCTCTTCCTCATGTTACGTACAAAACAGGTCGACTCACTAAGCAGCAAATCCCTGAAAGAAGAGGTCAACAAGCTGCTTCTTTATTGGTCCATCCGCAGAGTCCCTGCCACCCAGTATCATCAAGGATTCTTCTCCCAATACTTCCTTATTCCCAAGAAATAAGGAAGCCTGCATCCCATCCTGAACCTCTGATCTCTCAACAAGTTCCTGACCCAGGAGAAATTCAAGATGACTTCCCTCAACTCCATCCTGCCCTTCCTCCGCCCCAACAATTGGATGTTTTCGCTCGACCTCAAGGATGCTTAATCCCATATCCCTATGCACCTTGTGTCATGGCGATACCTATGTTTTCAGGCCAATGGATGCCACTTCCAATACAAAGTGCTCCTCTTTGGCCTCTCCTCAGCCCCGAGGGTCTTCACAAAATGTCTAGCGGTAGCTGTGGCCCATCTCTGGAAACAGGGGAACCAGCTGTTTCCTTACCTCGAAGACTGGTTACTAGTCGCCCCCAATCCTCCCACCTTATGCAACAACCTACTGACGACCATCTGCTGCTTGGACAATCTGGGATTGCTCATCAATTATGAGAAATCCAATCTGCAACTCTCTCAGGCCCTGCAGTTTATTGGGGCCTGCATCAACACGGCACTGGACAAAGCCTTCCTTCTAGAAACCAGGTCTCGCACCCTCTGGACCCTGGCAGCTCATCTCTGGAGAGCCACCAATGCCTCCGCTCAACAAATCTTGACAATCTTAGGTCACATGGCAGCGCCTATCTATGTAGTTCCGCGCATTTGCCTACACATGTGCCGACTGCAGTGGAGCTTGAAGTCACAGTGGCACTAATTCCAGCACCCTCCTATCCAGCCAAGTCGTCCTCATGCACAGTGGGCTTAGCCACCACTTAAAGTGGTGGCTAAGCCCAGTGATGCTCACTGCGGGAGTGCTCCTCCACCCCCCTGCACATCACATAGTTCTCACCACCAATGCATTGAACAGTGGATGGGGCACCCACCTAGCCCAGCTTCAGAATCAGGGCCTATGGTCCGCTTGGGAGCAGGTGCAGCAAATCAACCTCCTGGAGTTTTGAGCCATTGGCAACACACTCCACACCTTCCCTCGTTCGGGGAAAGACAGTAATGATCCACACAGACAACCAAGTCGCAATGTTTTACTTCAACAAGGAAGGAGAGTCCACTTCTTGGATGTTGTGCAAGGAAGTGGTTCAGATCACCACCCGGCTCCATCGTTTAACCCAGGGGATCGGGTGTGGCTCAGCATCCGCCACATTCGTCTTCGAGTTTCTTCTATGAGGCTGGCTCCAAGACGCATTGTTACGTGCACCGGCCGCAGCAGATCCGCGGCTCGGCTCCCTCACCTCTTTCAAAGTAATCCAGTGCCTGGTCCCTCGTCTCTGGCGGCTGTGGGCTGCCAGCTCCATCCTCGGGCCACCCTTCGTGCCTCCAGATCTGCTTCTGCTCCTGGTGCTCCGCATCGGGCCTCTCTGCATGGCCTGCAGAGAGATGCCGTTCAACCAGTGCCGCACCCCTCCCTAGGCAAGTGCGCACAGCCAGACCTTAAGTAGGGCCCGCGGTGGGAACCTAGCCACAGGCCCCGGATGATGACATCAGTGGAGTTCCGGTATATAAGGCCGGGCCCCGCTTCCTCAGATTGCCTTTGCAACAGGTCCCCTCGCTTGTTGAGTGCTCATTGCTTCTGCTGTTCCTGGTTCCTGATCCTGAGTATCCTTGTTCTTGTTTCCTCGTTCCTGTGTTCCTGCTCCTTCTTCTTCCCTTTGGACTGCTGACCTGGTTTGACCTCTGCATTGCCTGACTACTCCGTTGCTTCTCTCCATCTCCGGACCTCTGCATTGCCCGACTACTCCGTTGCCTGTCTCCAGCCCTGGACTTCTGCTTCGTCTGACGATGCACTTGCTTCTCTCCTCTTCCAGACCTCAGCTTTGCTTGCCACTGCTTCAAGATTGCCGCCAGCCCTGAACTCAGCTTGGTCAATGATGCCTCTTCAGTCCTTGTCCTGGATGTGGCTTATTCAGGCTTCAGCCTGCTTTTGCTCGGGCGCCCCCTGTCAGACTGTGTTCCTATTGGTGCCCAGGTCTGCAGGACTCTGTCTCATCCAGTACAGACTGATACTTGTTCCTGTTGCTGCCTCTGGGCTGACCTCGATCCTTCCATCGACAACCACCGACAGAGGCCACCTAAGTCCAGCCGGCCCCGGCACCCAAAGGCTCAACCCACGGGGAATGAGGGCTGGTATTGGTGAAGCACCAGCCGGCCTCCGTCCATCATCCCTCTCCGCCTGCCGATGGTGGAGACCCGTAGGATCCCTCCTACGGGTAGCGTCAACCCCACCTCGACCCAAGGGTCCACCTCCGGCGCAACAGTTTGCAAAGGCTATGGACTCGATGAAGCCGCGTGCCCTCCAGGCTATACCTGGCCTGTCCTTAAAGGTACAAGAACAGCAACAGTTTCTCGAGGCTCTGGCCTCTTCCCTAGAGCATCTGCATACATGGCTAGATGCCATGTCCAGCAACCCAGTTCCAGTGACGGCTTCCTCTTCGCCTCAGCCGTCTACTTCCTCTTCCAGATCCTTACTGTCCCTGCCAGCCCCGCCTCATTTAAACTGTGACTCCAAATTGTATAGAGGGTTCATTAACCAGTGCTACATGCAATTTGCTCTTCAACCCTTCATCTTTCAAGATGAACTAACCAAGGTCACCTTCA
Source organism: Rhinatrema bivittatum (assembly GCF_901001135.1). Lineage (NCBI taxonomy): Eukaryota > Metazoa > Chordata > Amphibia > Gymnophiona > Rhinatrematidae > Rhinatrema > Rhinatrema bivittatum. The sequence goes on along the minus strand of NC_042617.1, from coordinate 251,665,916 downwards.
TCTTGTTTCGCCTAGAAGGAAAGGTGCTGGCGTGGGCTTCTCCCTTATGGGAGCGATCGGACTCACTCCTACGGGAACTATCTCGGTTTGTGGCTGAGTTCCGGGGAACCTTTGATGATCCTGGGCGGCATGCTGTGGCAAGTATTAGCCTATTACACCTTCGGCAAGGCCAAAGAAGCCTTTTTGACTACACCATTGAATTCTGGACTTTAGCGTCTCAACTCGCTTGGCAGGAAGACTGCCTGGGAGCTATCTACCTGGACGGGCTCTCTCACAACTAAAGGATGAATTGGCAGCATGAGAATTGCTTCTCTCTCTCGAGGATCTTATCGATCTAACTGGCTGAATTGACCATCGTCTCCAAGAGCGTCACCGTGAGAATCAGATGCCCAAGAAACCCTCTTGGGTCCATTCTCACTCGCCCCCTGCTACCAACTCCACTACTGGTGGGACTTCTGCTTTGGCTAAGACAGACAAACCCATGCAATTGGGTCATGGGTGTCTGTCCTCAGAAGAGTACCTCTGGCAGAGACAAACAGGCCTGTATCTGTACTGCGGAGCACCTGGCTATCACCTACAGACTTGCCCAGTCCATTCTGGAAACTTCCTGGCCTAAGTTCAATTGGGGTCCTGAACTTGGGCACAACATCTTCGGCCCCTCAACTATCCATGCCTATTACTATCATCTGGGACTCTGGATCGTTTCCTATCCTTGCTCTGGTAGATTCCGGAGCAGGTGGTAACTTTATTCTTAAAGATTTAGATCAACTCTTGGGTATCAATACCCATCCTCTTGTGACTTCCTTGTGCATTGCTTCAATCTATGGAGAACTGTTACCCTGTCGAGTCTCCTTATCCACAGAGCCTGTTCGACTTCTCATTGGTGCTGTCCATTCCGAAGAGATTGAACTTTTGGTTCTAAAGAAATCCATCCACCCAGCAGTTCTGGGACTACCTTGGCTCCAACGTCAATCCCCCCAATTCGATTGGGGGTCTCTCCAGCTGACAGAATGGGGCTCCGCCTGTCACCAGACTTGTCTACAGAAAGTGGCGCCCCCACCAGTGGTTCCTCTGGTGACCACTTCCTCAGGCATACCTGCTCCCTATGCAAACTTCGAAGCAGAAGGCAGACCTCTTACCACTTCCTTGGAGATTTGATTGTCTCATTGATCTCCTACCTGGGACTATGCCCCCCGAGGGCGTACCTATCCTCTGTCTCTTCCCGAGACCAAGGCCATGACAGAATACATCCGGCAGAATCTTGCAAAGGGGTTCATTCCCCCCCTCTACCTCCCCTACTGGTGCAGGGTTCTTTTTCATCACAAAAAAGGATGGATCCCTCCTACGGGTAGCATCAACTCCACCTCGGTCCAAGGGTCCACCTCCGGCGAAACAACCATTCTCCAGCAGTGAGCGGTTGGGGCCTGTAACTTATCATTTATGCCTTCCTACCAGTTTACGGATACATAACGCCTTCTATGTATCACTACTAAAGCCATTGGTGCTTTCTGCGTTTCAAGGTACTCCACCCAAGACTCTTGAAATTTTCTCTGAAGAAGACCCAGTCTACCAAGTCCAGGAGATCCTGGATGTGAGACAAAATGAACTATGAAAATTGAACTTGGGTGAGAAGAAGAGTAGCTGGAATAATTTAGGCAATAAGAATGAACTATGTTTCAATGGTTAAAATGCCAGATTGTTTTTTTTACAAGAGACCCATTTGATGGCCCCAAATCATATTAAATTGAAGCGTGACTGGTTGGCCAATGTTTCTATTCTTCTTTCTCCAGCAGACAGAGAGGTATAGCCATCCTTATTCATAAGCAACTGCTGTTTCAGGATGATGAGGGCAGATACGTGATAGTATTGGGTTCTCTAAACAATCAAAAATTAGCTCTTTGTAATTTGTATGCGCCAAATGATTTGTTTGTAACAATAATGACTAAGCTACTAGGCTATCCAGATTATGCTCTAGTGGTTGGATGGGATCTGAATATAGTTGCAGATAGAAGGATTGACTGCAAGGCTGGAAAAGAGGTTAAGGTAGGGGATGAAGGGCAAGATGTGATTTTTTTTTGTGTTAAAAACAGGGATTGCAAGATGTTTGGAGGATTTAACTCCCTGGGGAGCATGAATATACTTTTTTCTCAAAGCCACACCAGTACTACTCCAGGTTGGACTATTTTTTAATCTCGGAGAAATTATTTAACAGGGTCTGGGAATCCCTAATAGGGACAATTTCCATCTCAGATTACACTTCAGTTTCATTTGTGGTAGCTATGGGAGGTTCTTGTCATGTGTCTTTTTCCTGGTGAGTGAGCCCAGGTTTGCTTCAAGACAAAACTTTTCATGTTCATTTAAAGGAAAAATGGGTGGCGTATCTAATAACTAATGCTACTCAAGATGTTTCTGCATCCTTGGAGTGGGAAGCGGGTAAGGCGGTAATACGAGGCTATATTATAGCTCATGTTGCTCGGATAAATAGAATTAGAAATGAAGACATTTTAAGTTGGTTGACTGCCAGCAGTCAACCAACCCACCCCAGCTTTAGCTCATTCTTGCTTTTATCTACCCTGTTTGAGCATTCATATACACCAGATAAATCAAACCGGTTCCAGCATTCCTATGCACTCAAACTCATACAGCATTCATCCTGCATTCAACTTGACCCAGCATTCATCCTGCATTCAAACTGATCCAGCATTCATCCTGCATTCAACTTGACCCAGCATTCATCCTGCAATCAATCTGATCCAGCATTCATCCTGCATTCAAACTGATCCAGCATTCATCCTGCAGTCAATCTGATTCAGCACTCATCCTGCATTCAAACTGATCCAGCATTCATCCTGCAGTCAATCTGATCCAGCATTCATCCTGCATTCAACTTGACCCAGCATTCATCCTGCATTCAAACTGATCCAGCATTCATCCTGCAGTCAATCTGATCCAGCATTCATCCTGCATTCAACCTAATCCAGTAGTCATCCAAATCATCCCAGTGTTCATCACTCCTCAGCCGTCTGCAAACCTGTGCCAACTAGCATCCACTTCATTCTAACAGTCATCTCGTCTGACACTACAGGCCATAATGCTTCCTGGTCTCCCAATACCGATTCTTCATCACAATACACTCTACACTGGAAAATTACCTTTGCTATCCCGTCCCCACACCTACAAATCCCTCATTCCCATCATGATCTCACCGATTACCCAAATCCTGGGCCTCACTTTATTCTCCCTGATTCTGTTTAATGCTCAATCCCTCACCAAGAAATCTCTGGTCCTCAATGACCTTCTCCTAGACGAGAACCCGGACATTTGCGCCATAACAGAAACATGGCTTAAACCTACGGACACAGCAATAATAAATCAACTACCAACACATACTTACGATTTTTTCTCCCTTCCCCGACAGAAAAAAAGGGGTGGGGCCATACTCTTAGCAGCCAAAAAAGGTTTGAGATTCGCACAATACCCAATTAAATCCAATTCTAAACTGGAAACATGCCTCTACAAATCAGACCAACTACAAATTCTCCTTGCTTATGCCCCACCTGGCCTCATGGAAGCAGATCCCTCCACCTTTGTTGAAATAACAGCATCACACATAAATCTGGACTCCCCAGCTGTAATCCTTGGAGATTTCAACTTGCATGTCGACAACCCCACACGCTCAACCAGTTGCGAGGCTTTCCTCACCGCCATGTCAGCCATGGGATTCAAGCAGATAATTAACAAACCTACCCACAAAGTGGGTCACACTTTGGACCTTATCTTTGTAAGCTCGGGTATCACACATTCATCCCACCCAGTATGTAATTAGGTTCCCTAGTCAGACCACCCATTAATCTCCACCACCATCACACTGGCGGAAACCAATAATATCCACCTCCCTCAACCTTCATTTCTCTACAGAAAAACCTGCTCATCAGACGAACTCAGCAAATAGCTGGCCTTATAACTCCCACTCATTGACGTCTCCTCTCCCAACTCAGCTGTCCACTCCTGGACCAACATAACAGAGGCCATAGCAAATAAACTATGCCCGCTAACAACAAAAAAATTCAACCCCAACTCTTCCAAAAGACAACCATGGTTCACTAGTGACCTTCGAAAACTCAAACAGAGCCTACGACAGAAAGAGAGTAAATGGCGTAAAGCACCTGGCCACAACACCCTCTCGGCCTACAAGCTTGCTCTGCACTACTACAAGAGCTCCACCCTAAAAGCAAAAAGGGACTTCTATGCTCAAAAAATCCATGACCTCATCTTCGACGCTAAAGCCCTTTTGCATACGTTTCCAATCTAACACAAATCAACGCTCCTGACATTCCACTCAATCAAGCTCAATCAAAAGCAGAAGAGTTTGCCCTCTTCTTTCGAAATAAAATCACTAACCTCCTATCACAGCTTCCTTCCAACACCACCTCGCCTTCTAATTCATATCACCACCCCAATAAATACATATCTCTTACATCTTTTGATCCTATAACAACCTCAGAGATCCAAGCAGTTTTGAAGAAAATGAAACCCTCCTCTCATCCTTTCAACTGAATCCCCTCTAAACTGCTACTACTGACTCCATCTCCAAAGCATTGGCGGACATCATTAACTGTTTTCTATCCCAGGGAATCTATCCAGATGATCTTAAACTGGCCTCCATCAAACCACTCCTAAAGAAACCTAATCTGGACCCTAAAGATCCCAATAGCTTCTGCCCGATCTCCAACCTCCCATTTATAGCCAAGGTCATGAAAAAATTAGTCAATACACAATTATCGGATTATATCGAAGACCACAAAATTCTGTTCCCCTCCCAATTTGGATTCCGAAAAGCAGTTAGCACAGAATCCCTACTCATATCCCTGACAGACTATCTCATCATGGGCCTAGACAAAGGTCACTCCTTCTTACTGATTCTCCTGGACCTTTCGGCGGCTTTTGACACTGTTAACCATTCCATCCTCCTAAACCAGTTGTCAAACATCGGAGTAACAGGAACTGCTCTGGCCTGGTTCAAAACTTTCCTTGATAACAGAGGCTACAAGGTTAAAATACACAATAAAGAATCACTCCGTCACCATTCCGCCCTAGGAGTTCCCCAGGGTTCTTCCTTGTCCCTCACCCTCTTCAATATTTACCTCCTTCCACTATGCAAGCTGTTAACCAAAATGAACCTAAAACACTTCTTATACACCGACGATGTCCAGATCGTGATCCCCCTAAAAGAATCTATTACTAAAACACTTGAATTCTGGGAAAACTGCCTGCAGGAAATTAATGGCTTCCTCACCAACTTAAACTTAATTCTAAATTCCTCTAAGACCGAACTCCTCCTCATCTCCCCAGAAAACAGTACTATCACCTCGAACACACCAGCAAACCTTCACATCACCCAAGCAAGAGACTTAGGGGTTATCATTGATAATTGGCTAAACCTTAAACCCTTCATCAACCAAACAACTAAGGACTGTTTCCATAAACTACATGTCTTGAAAAGAATAAAACCACTCTTTCACTTTCAAGATTACAGAACAGTTCTGCAAGCTATAATCTTCTCTAAGATAGACTGCTGTAACTCTATCTTACTAGGTCTCCCCTCTTCTCACACCAAACCTCTTCAGATGGTACTAAATGCGGCAGCCAGAATACTGACAAACACGAGGTGAAGAGACCACATTTCTCCCTTCCTTAAAGACCTACACTGGCTGCCAATCCACTACAGAATCATGCATAAGGCCATTACCACAATCTTTAAAGCCATCCATCACCAAGCTCCACTAAACCTACAAATCCCATTCAGAAAACATACCTCCTCCAGACCTACTAGAGAAGTTTACAGAGACTCACTACATGTCCCCCATGCCAAAACCTCTCAACATTTATCACTTAGAGACCGGCTTTCTCTACAGCAGGACCATCTCTATGGAACTCCATTCCACCAGAACTTCATCAAGAACCGTGCCTTCGAACATTCAGAAAAAGGCTTAAGACGTGGTTATTCAAACAGGCATTTCCAAACCCTATTTGAATCACATCTTAACGACAACCACAATCAGACATTCTTAGAATACTGTAAATAATGGCTCTTTTTGTTAAGTTCCTTTAGACTTTCTTCCACCCAGTTTTAGCATCCTCTTTTATTTATTTATTTATTTAGCATTTTTATATACCGACTTTCCAATAACAGAATTACTGATCAATTCGGTTTACATTTTAACAGAACAATAACATTGACAAGTAAATGTCTTACAAAGAACAGGTCGATATAACTTGGATAAGTAAATATTGTAACTTCAGAGTTTTCATTTCACTTGTTACAGTTTTTCAGTTCTGTTCAGTTATTTATTCTAATTTACACCCCTTGTTAAATGTAAACCAGCATGATGTGATCCTAATCATGAATGCCGGTATAGAAAAACGCTAAATAAATAAATAAGTTGACCAAAGTTCTCAAAGTACCCCAAACCAAAATAATTGATATTTCAAAGCATCATAAAAATGAGGCTAAGCAGATCCATTCTGCTCTTAATCACTTGCTTTTTCAAAGAGCAGTAAATTCACTTAGGTTTTATACATATCAATTATATCATTTTGGCAATAAGCATAGTAGGATGCTGGCAAATCTGATTAGGATAAGGGGACCTCATTTGTTTATTAATAGCATGAGGGATAAAAATGCAGATGATAAACATATTCTTCAGGACATAATGAATTGATTCTTAGAATACTATCAGGAACTTTGTCAACATAAAATAATGGATAGGGAGATGCAAAATGATTTTTTCAGAGATTTTCTGTGGCCCAATTTATTTCAGCACCAATTAGATTAGTTAAATTTACCAATCAGGAAGTTTTTCAGGTTATCCAAAGTCTCCAGTTGGGGCAAGCAGTGGGAACTGATGGATTGGGATCAATGTTTTTCAAGTTCCTGAAGTTCCCTATACGCCCTACTCTCGTCCAATTCTAGAATAGTGTTCTAGAGTAGGAGGATATTCCCTCAGAAATGAATCAATCTGTAGTTGTTATTTTATCAAAAAAGGGGAGGGATTCACTAGGGGTTAGATCATATTGCCCTGTCTCTCTAATTAATGTGGACATGAAAATTTTAGCTGTGATCCTAGCAAGCAGAATTAATGTATTCCTCTCCAGGTTATAAAACCTGATCAGGCTGGCTTTGTCAAAGGATGACATGGGGTTAAAAATGTATGTCACTTAATTGGGGCGCTGAGTCAACATCAGAATACTCAAATGACGATCCTGTCTTGATGCTGAAAACGCATTTGACTCTTTGACATGGTAGTACATGTTTTGGGTTCTGACTCAATTTGGATTTCAAGGGAACATGCTGCATTGGTTGACTTACTTTATAAGAATCCAAGTGTACATACTCTGATTAATGGGACTCTGTGCCCTCCATTTCAACTGAGGTATGCGGTTAGGCATTGATGCCCTCTCTCCCCTCCCCTCTTCTCTTTAACAGGTCGATACAGTAAAGTGTGCTCCGTCGGAGCGCACTGTCAGCCTGCTCTGGACGCGTGTTTTCCCTTACCCCTTATTCAGTAAGGGAAGGAAAACACGCGGCCCACCCGCGGCACCTAATAGCGTCCTCAACATGCAAATGCATGTTGATGGCCCTATTAGGTATGCGCGCGGGATCCAGTAAGTAAAATGTGCAGCCAAGCCGCACATTTTACTCTAAGAAATTAGGGCCGACCCAAAGGTCGGCCCTAATTTCTTCCGGCGCCAGGAAAGTGCACAGAAAAGCAGTAAAAACTGCTTTTCTGTGCACCCTCCGACTTAATATCATAGCGATATTAAGTCGGAGGTCCCAAAAGTAAAAAAAAGTAAAAAAAAAAAAAAAAATAAATTTGAATTCGGCCCGCGGCTGTCGGGCCGAAAACCGGACGCTCAATTTTGCCGGCGTCCGGTTTCCGAGCCCGTGGCTGTCAGCGGGCTCGAGAACCGACGCCGGCAAAATTGAGCATCGGCTGTCAAACCCGCTGACAGCCGCCGCTCCAGGCCAAAAGGAGGCGCTAGGGACGCACTAGTGTCCCTAGCGCCTCCTTTTGGCCTGGAGCATGGGATATACTTAGTTTTGGCCTGGAGCATGGGATATACTTAGTTTTTGGGTACTTGCCAGGAACTTGTAGCCTGGATTGGTCATTGTTGGAAACAGGATGCTGGGCTTGTTAGACTCTTGGTCTGACCCAGTATGGCAATTTCTTATGTTCTTATGCAATGAATATTCAGTGCCACCTTGTGTCTTTCCGTATACAGGCCTTCTGACATCAGCACATCATATCCAGCAAAGGAAAATTGGTTTTTACCTGCTAATATTCATTCCTGTATTACCACAGATCAGTCCAGACAAGCGGGTTTTATTCATCCCTACCAGCAGATGGAGGTAGAGAACAAAACTTTGGGCACTGGCACATATACAAGAGTGCCACCTGCAGTCCCTCAGTATTAATCGATACCCAAGCCAAGATAAGAAAAATAAAGAGCGAGGAGAGGTGGATTTGTCCGGCCTGCAGGCCATCGCTGGTCTAGCTCAATGCCTGCAGCAGCAACAGCAATGTCTGGATGTCCTGTCAGCTACCGTCGAGCATCTGGCCAATCGTCTAGATCCCTCTGCCACATCTGGGGCCTCTGCTCCTCTGCCGGTGACTCCCCCATCACCCTCTCCACTCCTGCATCTACCTGCTCCACCCCGATACACCAGGGATTCAACGCAATGCCGGGGGTTCTTAAACTATCGCTTCATGAGGTTTTCCCTCCAACCTATCCTGTTACGATTCCTCCTGTAGCTGCGCCACAGGAGGCATCTCACCTTCTTCTGGAGGCCACTCCGAAGTCAGGGCCTCGCCTGAGAAATTGTCTGCATTCGGCTCCACGGCCTGGGAGGCCTTCAGTGTTTGGGGCCTACTCAAGGCCTGTTCCACTGCAGCCTGGATGCCCTGGTGTGGACCTTGCCCTTCTCCTAAGGGGCGGGCCCGCGGCTCCTCTCCACTCTTATAGAGCCAGTGAGGGGCGGATCATCTGGATTCTTCCCAGGGAGTTGCCTGCTTCTGGGCTATAAAAGCCTTGCTCCAGAACTCATGCTTTGCCTTGCATTGGAGTTGCACGTCTCTGGAGGTCTCCTCTTCTAGCCCTCCTTCAGGCCTCCGTATTTGCTTCAGCTTGGTGTCCGTGTCTTGCACGTCCTGATGTTTCATGATGTTCCTTGGTGTTTGTTCCTGACCCTGATGTTTTTAACTTGCTTCTGACTGCCAGAGTGCAGTGACCTGCTTTAGACTGCCGGTGTGCAGTATCGCTTTAGACTGCCGGTGTGCAGTACATTTCCCTGGACTGCTTTGTGCAGCATTCTACCTTCCTGCGCTGCTTCCGCTCCCGCGATTGTGGGACAGGATGGTCCTTGACCAGACCAGTTGTACAGGCTATGTGGGGCGCCCTGAGGGACAGTGCCAACATCTGAACCTCCCTGCTTGTTTCAGAGTCTACGTCTACAGTACCTTGCTTTAGAGTCCACGTCTACAGTCTCTGGTTCTCGAGTCTTCGTCTATTGCCTTTGAACCGTCATCTGCCCACACCCTGAGTCCGGCCTGCTGCCTCTTGCCATCCCAGTGGCAGGTCCGAAAGGGCCAGGAATGGTCGGAGGAATGTTCATCACCAACACTCCACATGTTGGTTCCGGAGGCATGCAGGTCCGGTTGGGGGTTGGGCCCACGCTACACCTACCCTTGGTGCGGGATCGTGCCAGGGGCCCAAGGGCACACTCTCTCTAATGGGGAAGGCTCTCCTAGCGCTCCCCAGTAACATATCCAGTTCCCCAATGATCAGATTAAGACCACGTTCATCCTCTCCCTGCTGGATGGCAAGGCCCTGGCCTGGGCCTCCCCGTTGTGGGAACGCGGGGATACCATCCTTGGAGACCTGCCCTGGTTCGTCCAGATGTTCCGGCAAGTTTTTGATGAGCCAGGATGCCAGTCCACTGATGCCTCTGAACTGCTCCATCTCCGCCAGGGCTCCCGTACTCTGGCCGAGTATGCCGTAGAATTTCGCACCCTAGCATCCAAACTGGGCTGACAACCTGCAGAGTATCTTCCTAGAAGGTCTGCCTTCCAGAATAAAAGATGAGCTGGCTGCTCGAGAGTTGCCTGAGGAACTGGAGGCACACATTGACCTGGCGGGCCGAATTGATCGGCGTCTTCAGCAACACCTGAGGGAGCTAAAACCAGGATGCTGAGTGGTTCCCTTGGCTCCGTCATTCTCTCGTCCTCTGACCTCACCAGCTACCTCTGAGACCCTGCCGGGCCGCAGCGAGGAGCTTATGCAGATAGGCCAAAGGCATTTAATCATCGAAGAGAAGCAACAGCGCAGGTCTCTCGGTCTCTGTTTGTATTGTGGCAATAGAGGTCATCTAATAGCCCAGTGCCAAAAACGTCCGGGAAACTCTCGGGCCTAGATGTCACCGGGGAGCTGACCCTAAGCTGCATTAATCCCGCTCCCCAATGTATAGTACCAGTGACCCTCCAGTTCTCCAGGGGATCCTTCACAACACTGGCCTTTATTGACTCCGGAGCCAGAGGAAATGTCATTTTGGCTGAAGTAGTCAAGCAATTGCAGCTTCCGGTGGTCCATCATACACCATGAGGCTCCCAACATGGATACCCCTGACCAACTAGATAACCATGCAGAAAACGCTAAACCTAGAAATTGAAGCCAAAAAATGGCAAATCTGCTTTGGAAATATATACAGCAGTAGACCAAGCAGTCTTTTGGTAGAGATCCTCAGGGTAGGCCTCTGGACTGATCTGTGGTATTACAGGAGCGAAATTTAGCAGGTATGAACCAATTTTCCTTTCCTGAACATACCCAGATTAGTCCAGACAAGTGGGATATACAAAAGCCCTCTTACACTAGGTGGGAACCCAAAAGACCCGCTCAAAGAACACTCTCTCCAAAAGGGGGCCACCTCCGGGGCCCGCACATCCAAACGGTAATGATTAGTAAAAGTGTGCAATGAAGACCACACTGCGGCTCTACAGATCTCTTGGGGAGACACCAGCTGACATTCAGCCCAGGACAGCACCTGAGCTCGAGTCGAATGTGCTCTAAGACCCACTGGACCCGTTCTTCCTTTTGATATATAAGCTGCAGAGATAGTCTCTTTCAACCAAACGAGACAAAGAAGCCTTAGACACCTTTTCGCCCTTTTTTGCTCCCTCGAACAGGACGAACAAATGATCAGAACGACGAAAAGCGTTAGTGACTTTCAAGTAACGTAATACCATCCGTCTCACACCCAAAAGGTAAAGTTCTCGTCCCATCGAGGGCCCAATCCGGAAACCTGGGCAACTCCGCTGATTGGTTTACATGAAAAACCGACACCACCTTAGGAAGAAATGAAGGTACCGTACACAAGGACACCGTATCGGATGATATCCGGAGAAACGGATCACGGTACGAAAGCGCCTGCAATTTGGAAATCCTTCTAGCCGAACAGATAGCTACCAAAAAGACCGTCTTCAGAGTCAGGATCTTCAAAGATACCCGATTCAGAGGCTCAAACGGCTCCTCGCCAAGGACCCGTAGCACGAGATGAAGATTCCATTTCAGACAAATGCGACGCAGAGGTGGACAGAGATGTTTGACTCCTCATAGAAAACGCACCACATCCAGATGGGTTGCCAAGGCCTTCCCCTGGACTCTCCCTCTGAGACAACCCAAAGCGGAAACCTGGACCCAAAGGGAACTATGGGCTAATCCTTTGGATAAACCCACCTGCAAAAAAGAAAAAAAAAGGGACACCGACACCTGAAGAGGGTCCAATTCCTGTTGTCCACACCAGGTCTCAAACACCGTCCATACCCTGGAATAGGCTAAAGAGGTAGCAGGGCATCTTGCTTGGAGCAGCGTGGTAATTACTGGTTCCAAATACCCCCTCATGCGCAATCGCCTCCTCTCAAAAGCCAGACCGCGAGACAAAAGCGATCCTCCCAATCGGAAAATATAGGACTCTGACGCAGGAAATCTGGTAGATGGGTCAGGCATAGCGGTCCATCCACTGCCAGCCGCACCAGATCCGCGAACCATGGATGGCGAGGCCACTCTGGAGCCACCAGAATCACTGACCCCGCGTGGCCCTCTATATGCCTTACCTTTGCTATCAGCGGCCTCGGAGGAAAGATATACAGGAGGCCTCCGGTCAGCCATGGACATACATGGGCATCGAGCCCCACCGCCCCGGACTCCCTCCGGCGGCTGAAAAAACTTTGCATCTTGGTATTGAGATTCGTTGCCATGAGATCAAATTGCGGGGTTCCCCACTGTTCGCAGAGAAGCTCCCAGGCCCTCTGAGAGAATTCCCACTCCCCCGGATCCAACTGGTGCCGGCGGAGGTAATCCACCTGGACGTTGTTGACTCCTGTGTCATGGGAGGCAGCGATTCCTTCAAGATGAAGCTCTGCCCACTCGATCAGCAGCTGAGCCTCCTGCACTACCATGGGACTCTTGGTTCGCCCCTGGCAGTTGATGTAAGCCACTGTGGTCGAATTATCCAAGAAAACTCGCATCGCTCTCATCTCCAGGCGATTGATGGACCATGTCTGTTCCGACATCGACCAAAGGTCCTGAGCAGACCTGCCCAGACAAACTGTCCCCCAGCCCCAAAGACTTGCATCCGTGGTGACCACCATCCACTCCGGGATCTCGAGAGGCATCCCCTTCTCCAGATTGTTCCATGTCATCTACCAGGCCAGATTGGCCCTGGCCGACTCCATCAGAGCCAGGGGCAGGAAATATTGTTGTGACAGAGGATTCCAACAGGACAACAAGGCTCGGCCTCAAATGGGCAAATGCCCAGGGCACCAGTTTCAATGTGGACGTAATCGAGCCCAGGACCTGTAAGTAATCCTAGACCTTCGGCACCTGTAGACAAAGCAGATGTGCTATCTGCCCCTGAATTTTGTTCACCCTATCATCTGTAAGAAACACTCTGCTCTGCTGGGTGTCGAAACGGGATCCCAAGTATTCGAGGGAATGGGAGGGGATCAGATGGCTCTTCTGCACATTGATAATCCAGCCTAGAGATTCCAGGAGCGACCGAACTCGGTCCACGGACTGCACACATTCCTCTAGTGACTTCGCCCGTATCAGCCAATCGTCCAAGTATGGGTGCACCAGCAATCCCTCCTTTCGCAGCGCCGTCACCACTACCACCATCACCTTTGTAAAGGGCTGCGGGTTGTGGCCAGCCGAAAGGCAGCGCTTGAAACTGATAGTGCTGTCCCAGAACCATGAATCTGAGAAACTTCTGGTGCTCCTGATGGATGGGGATATGCAGATAAGCCTCGGTGAGATCCAGAGACGCCAAAAGCTCTCCTCCTCTTAACGCCACAATTACAGTGCACAACGTCTACATCTGAAACGTGGTACCTTCAAACTCTGGTTGACGTTCTTCAGGTCTAGGGATAGGTCAGAACTTGCCTTCTGTCTTGGCCACCACGAAATAGATGGAATATCTGCCTTGTCCCAGTATGGGACACTGGCACCATTTTCGGACACTGGCACCAGTGGTACAACCGCCTCCAGACTTAACAACCACTGAAGCGTTTCCTGGACCGCTGCCCACTTACTTCAGGAAAGACAACGCGACTCCAGAAAGACCAACCGCAGGTGAGACCAACCGTGGGTGAGAAATTCGAAGGCATAGCCATTTCTCACCACGCTCTACACCCACTAGTCGGAAGTGATCTTGGTCCACTCCCCGTGGAACTGGGCCAGCCTGCCCCTGATTTCCAGAGATGAGGCGTGGACCTGCAGATCTCATTGTGAGGACTATTGCCACCCACACCCTGGGTGGATCCGCCTCTAGATGACCTCCAGCCCCTCGAAAGGACTGTTGCCTATGCGAGGACTGTCTTGGGGCCGAGGCCGCCGAGGGCCTCATCTGACGAAAACATCTGGACTCCCGAAAGCGAGGCCGAGAAGAGAAAGGTTTCCAGCCAGACTTTCGATCCTCTGGCAGCCTATTGCCCTTTGTCTCTCCCAGCGACTTCATCAGATGATCGAAGTCCTCACCAAACAGCAGTTTCCCCTGAAAGGGCAGATTACAGAGCTGTGATTTTGATGACAGATCCGCTGACCAGTTGCGTAGCCACAAGTGTCATCTGGTCGCTACCACTGACACCATAGCACAGGCCATGGTTCTCACCAGGTCATACAAGGCATCTGTGCCATAGCCAATCCCTGCCATCAGGCAGGCCGCCTGGACTGGGGAAAGAGTCCTGGAGGAAGACTGTTCCTGCGGCTTCTGGATCCAACATAAATAGACCTGATGCATCAGATTTGCACATACCGCCACCTGCAGGCTGAGCCCCAGGACCTGAAAAGCTCGCTTGAGATGCACTTCCAACTTCCGATCCTGCCACCAGAATAGTGGTCTTCTTAGTGACTGCCAAAAATGCTGCATCCACCTTCGGGACCTTGAGAATGTCCAGATGGTCCTGCAGAAGCAGATAAAGCTTGGATATCGCTCTGCCAACTCGCAGAACCGAGTCGGGGGAATCCCACTCTCAGTTGATCAATTTCTGGATTTTCTTCAGAATTGGGAAAGTGCTGGGGGGTCTCCGTAGGTCATCCAGAACTGGATTAACCCCTTCAGCATCTGAGTCCTCCAGGGTGAGCTTAATCCCCAGCTCCTCCAACACCTGAGGTATAAGTGGGCGAAGCTCCTCTCTCTTGAAAAGCCGGATCACCCGCGGATCATTGCCTTCTATGGATGTGAATCGGGGGGGTTCTCTTATTGTTTTGGGGGAGGGCGGGAAAAACGGCACACAAAAATAACCCCTAAACCCACCCCGACCCTTTAAAACTAATCCCTTAGCTTCTCCCACCCTCCCGACCCCCCCCCAAAATGTTTTACAGGTACCTGGTGTCCAGTGTGTGGGAAACAAAAATCAGACAACTCCCTTCTCTGGGAATAGTTATTTACTAGCGAGCATAGTTCAGTAAAATCATTATAAAAGATTTTTACATGACCATTTGCAAATGGGGTGTCATACATATAGTAGGCACGAGCTAGCTGGGGAACAGGAGGTCCTTTTAAACCCCTCTTGTTCCGGGTTTAAGCCTTGCGGTTTAGAGGTGTTGAGAAAACTTGGTACTTTCTGGAAGCATGTAGGGGAGGGGTGGAGGGGATGTTTTCAGCCTTGCTGTTTGTTCGTGCGGGGTTGCACACGTATACTTTGGCACCACTAGGTGTCAGTATTTAATCACCTAAGTGTTACTTCCCTTTTTCAAGCCTTGCATTAGCTCGTTTCTTAACAAGGTGGTGGGGGGGGGGGAGTTACTGAGGGATATTGTAACAACATATTTCTTAACCGCAGAAACTAACAGAAACTAACCGTCTTGCCCACACCGTGTACAAAGCCAGGTTAGATCTAGGTTAGGTCTTACTGGCTGTTGGCCATTGTTTCTCAAGGGGGGACTTTTTATGTATTTTAAGAGGTTTTTCCATATAAGGTCACTGAACACTAGTCTGCAGATCTGCGGGCTGGCCATTTCACCACCTGTCACAAGTTGGTTCCTCTTTCAATAGAAACAGACACTTCAAATGATCTGTTTAAGTTCTGGTAGCTTCTTTATACAATTCTTACTATTTGCTTTTATCTTTATTTCTATATTGCAGCCAAGCATCAAGTATAAAGCTAACTTAGTTGTCTGTATTTTCCCACCCTATCTATAGTGTTTCTGATTAGGTTACCCTTTAGTAGCATAGGGTAAGATTTTTTAATATCTGGCTTAATTACTTAGTTACTACCCCAAACCAAATATGCCTGATACTTCACTTTCAATGCATATACAGCATAGCTCTCTGCTTCAATGACAGGGGAGAAGAATAACTGATACTTCACATATCCAGCAGAGCTCTCTGCTACAACGTGATACTTCACTTTCCATGCATATCCAGCATGGTTCTCTGCTGCATCGGCATGGGAGAAAGACTGATACATCACGCATTTCCAGCATAGCTCTCTGCTTCAACGGCAGGGGAAAAAAAAAAAAAACAAAAACAAAAACAAAAAACTGATGCTTCACGCATATCCTGCATAGCTTCAACGACAGGGGTGAAGAAAAAAAAAGGATTCGCAATCACAAAGCGAGGAGTAGCTGGCTTGTTACGGCGGTTACTACCCCAACCAAATGCGCCTGATACTTCACTTTCAATGCATATCCAGCATGGCTCTCTGCTTCTACAGCAGGGGAGAAGAAAAAAAAACCCAACAAGAGCTGTACAACATAGTCTAGGTAAAACAAATAAGCATGGGTGTAGCTTGCTTATCGCGGCAGTTACTGCCCCTACTACCCCTAACTAATCAAGCTAGATATTTCACTTGCATGCAGCTTCCATCACTGCTCTCTACATTAATGGTGGGGGTGGAAGGGGAATAGAACAAGGAGCTAAGAGTAACAGATAAGAATGAGAGAAAAAATGTGTGAGGCTTGCTGGCAGACTGGATGGGCCATTCGGTCTTCTTCTGCCATCATTTCTATGTTTCTATTGTTTTCTATGTAATTACTGAGATGGCAACATTTAAAGTCATTTCTCCCAAGTGGGGGTTCCCCTGAGTGATCACCATGGAGGTGGTGCTATCGCACGCTACTGCTGACGATAATGTTAGTAACATTATCACCAGCAGGAAGCCACGCTGACCTCCACCCCTTCCTTGCATTATATCGCATGCGAAAAGCCCTTTTCACATGCGATATGGCCTTATCGTGTGCGCTAGGGCCCTAATGCATATGATGAAGCTTTAGAAAATAACCCCCTAGATTGTAAGCCCTTTGGGGATAGGGAAATACCTACATACCTGAATGTAATCCACTTTGAAGCACTGAAAAAAGTATGAAAGTGGAAAGAAATAAATAAATACAAATACATTTTCCTGGTCTTTGATTGCATCTCTTGATACTTTATTTATTTATTTATTTATTTAGCACTTTTATATACCGCTATTCAAGTAACAGAGTTACCAATCAAGTCGGTTTACATTCCAACAATAACCATGACATGAGAATGTCTTACAATAAACAGGATGATCGAACTTGGATACAAAGAACTGGGTTTAACAACGTAAACAAGATAGGTAAAGAGACCGGCGAGCCTAATGCTAGCTGGTGTAAAGTTCTGAGATTAAGAGTAGGGCAAAAGGTATTAAGATTTGACTACATCGGGATAGTTAGGTCGAGCGTTCTCTTAAGGAGTTACCAAAGACTGAGATCACTAGTGGGAGATCTAATAAGTTATTGAGTTAGGAGAAGGCTTGGTTGAACAACCAGGTCTTGAGTCTTTTTTTTTTAAAGGTGATTGGGCATTGTACTAGCCTGAGGTCTGGGGGAAGAGAGTTCCAATGTTTTGGGCCAGCAGTGGAGAGAGCTCTTTTACTTAATGATGTTTTGATCGGTGGGGCCTGTAGATTGTCTCTATATGCTTGTCTCACCGGTCTGGAGGAGGTGCGAGGCTGAAGTGGGATCCTGAGCTCCAGGGGGGTGATGTTATGTATCGCTTTGTGGATTGATGATAGAACTTTGAACAAAATTCTGAATTTGATTGGGAGCCAGTGCAGGTTCTTTAGAATGGGTGCAGGTTCTTTAGAATGGGTGCTTTCTCTGAGGACATGCAGGATGGCAGTCCTCACACACGGTTGATACTTAAGGATCTTTAAATTTCTCCATGAAATCCACAGAATAGTTGCTGTATATTGATACTTCTATCAGAAATGCAGTTTTCACCAGTATGAATCCTTTCATGTTTTCTTAGATTGGATATCATACTGAAACATTTATCACATTGATAACATTTAAATGGTTTCTCACCAGTGTGAATTCGTCCATTTTTTTAAGATCCGAATTCTGAATAAAACATTTATCACACTCAGAACATTTAAATGGTTTCTCATCAGTGTGACTTTTCGTGTTGTCTTAGAACAAATTTCCGGCTAAAGTATTTATCACATTCAGAACATTTAAATGGTTTCTCACCAGTGTGAATTCTTTCATGTCTTCTTAGATCAGAATTCTGAGTGAAACCTTTATCGCATTCAGAACATTTAAATGGCTTCTCACCTGTATGCATCCTTTCATGAGTTCTAAGAGTAGAATTCTGACTGAAACATCTATCACATTTAGAACATTTAAATGGTTTCTCACCAGTGTGAATCCTTTCATGCCTTCTTAGATCTGAATTCTGACTGAAACATTTATCACATTCAGTACATTTAAATGCTTTCTCTTTTCTGTGGGTCATTTCATGAACTAGCAGTTGGCTTTTCTGTTTGAAACATTTATCACATTCAGAACATTTAAATTGCTTCTGTCCTTTGTGACTTTTCTGATGAATTGTAAACCATGATCTACTTTCAAAGCATTTTTCACATTCAATACATTTTAAAGGTTTGCTGAGTCTGTGAATTTTTTTATGCTCTCTCATGTCTGACTTACTAGTGAACTGTTTCTCACATTCAATAGACGGAAATGGTTTCCCTCCTGAGAGAATGCTTATATGCCTTTTGAGTTCATCTCTGTAGGTAAAGCATTTTTCACACTGAGAACATTTCAAAGGTTTCTTTTGCACATAAACTGTTCTATGTGCTATACATTTTGCTTTGTTAGCTCTTTTCTCACCTTCAGCACTTCCACATTTTTTCTCACTTTTATGATATTGTTGGATATATGCATGATTGACCTCTCTGTGATCTTGTTCACACATTCTTTCTTTTCCTGGTGCTTGATAGAATATGAGTTTGTGGTGAAGTTTCCCCAAGTATCAGCACTTTTAAATAGTTTCTTTCCTTCATCAATTCTCCAAGCTTGTACAAGATTTGGGCAATGGTTGCAATTTCTCCCTTGTTCAGTACTTGTGTTTGGTCTCTCTCCTTTTGGGGCTTTTTCTTTCATTGTGGGTGGTGTTACTTTGCGACCTCCTTCACAGTCAGCTGAAGGATCTGGGTTGTTTCTGGAGGAGTCTTTGAGTTTCCATTCCTCCCTCTGCTGGCCAGTGCACATATTCTGCTTCTTGCTTTTGTTCCTCAATCCATTATCGGCTGGATAAAAATGAGTAAGACTGTTAATTTTACGGAAATAGAGAAGGACATACGGTATATAGGGAAATATCCTCCATCTGATTATTTAAATATCTTTGCTTGATTAAGACTTATATGACATATAACAGGAAGTGATGTTTGCAGAGAGGTTCAGGTGGGCAATGGCATGAACAGAGGGAAACAGACCATGTCTGATCTCATCCTGCTGTTTCTGTGCATCTCATCCTCACCTCCAGTCTCTGAAATGATTCCCTTCACTCTGATTACAATCACTAACTACAAACTCTGAAAGGCCTTGCTGGAGACCAGGAACTCTTCAGGACCTGCTCACTTAACTTCAGACCTGTCAGCTTAAAGCAACTGAGTTCTAAAGACTTAGTAATAAACATTTAACTGAGAGTCTTTAATACAATTAATCTTTTAAAGTGAATTTTCAAAAGTTGTGCACACAAAAAATAACACACACGTAAAACAGCATCTATGCAAGTATTAGCTATTTTAGAAACCTCAACATACACGTGCAAATCAGGGTCTGCGAGTAAATTTGTGAGTGTAAAAAGGGGGAGGGCCAGAGGCATTCCAGAGAGGGGCCAACATTTATGTGAGTAAGTTGCTATTTTATAAGCAATTTATGCATGTGTATTTGGCAGTTTACTTGCATATATTTACTCCTCAATATCTGGAGTAAGTGATTATAAACATCTTAAAAGTGAAAAAGTGACTGAGTGGGGAGGTCTGGGTGAAATGGGGGTGGACTTCAGGCTGAAGAGCCAAGATGGTTTTCACGATTTACAGATGGACTGGGCAAACTGCTAAACTAATTGGTAAAACCGGTTAGTTCATTACTATGCGCATGTTAGAAAATCCCCTGCCTTATGTGTGTAAAAGCTGACTTATGGGAGGGGGGGGGGGGGTAAATGCATCTAAATTATGCATGCAAAATCTATTTGCGTATCCCTTTAAAACTAGAATTAAAGATACACATGATTATCATTTGCGCACATTTATCTGGCTAAATTCCGACTTACCCTGCTAAGCTATGCTTTTGCCACTACTTAGACGGACAAGTTCCAACTTATCTGGCTAAGTAGCAGCAGGTGCTACTTAGCCAGATAAGTCTTAAAATACTACTTAATGTACTATACAGCTGGATATGTAGCAGATTTTAGTCTTAGCCGGTTATCTGACTTAGCTGGATAAGAGGCGTTTTAAGATTTATCCATCTAAGTAGCACTTTTTTCAGACTTATCTGTTATGGATCAGCGGTGTTTGGTGGATCCTTGGGGTACTGTGGCAGATGACCTCACCCACGGGGAGGAGGCCTCATGAGGAGCCTCAGTACTGGGATAGACTCAAGAACACACAAACACAGAGTTAGTTCTTTATTATACAGCTTGAAGAAGTACCCACAAGAGGGTGGCAGTCAATGAGCGCAATCTGGTTTAGCAGGGGCCTCAGCAGAGGGAGCCCTTCTCACCCCGTTGGTATAGGGAGGGTTCTGAAGCAGTTTCCCAGCAAGGTAGTACTGTGGATGGAGATAGACAGAGTTTAGAGTACTCATTAGATGTTTGCTGTAGATATGCGATTCCACTAGGTTGAAGAAGATGGTACAGGCACCGAGGCAGGGAGAGCAGGCCATCGAGGAGCGAGTACCTGTTCCCTGTAAGGCACCTGAATAAAGCAGAGGGCCCCCCGAAGAGCGGGTGCCCAGATTAGCAGTTACCCCGAAGGGCAGAGAGAGAGCTTCCAGCGGCAGCATGGAAACGGCAGGCAGAGTAGCGTAGACAGAATGGATTTGAGTCCTTGCTAACTCAACAAGCTAGCAAATAGTATAGGTTATGTACCCGGATGGCGTGACATCAGCAAAGGGGAATGCCCCTGAGGTTTGCGCCAAGGCTGGAATAAAGACGTGGGTGGCGCACGCGCGCACCCTATTAGGTACCTGGGAGGAGCATGGCGGGAGGCTGCACCTTAGCCGTTCCGGGGACGTCAGAGAGGTCGGCTTGTAGACGCAGCGGTGGCCATCTTTCCTAGGTAAGCGGGAGGAGCCGTGAACAAGGTGAGGCAAATGGGCGAAGCCGTCTAGCACCGACGGACGCAACATTATCCAGCTATCTTACTTAACCAGATAAATCTGAAAAGTGCTGCTTAGATGGACAAGTAGAGCTTTTCACTCATTTGGTTAAATAGAGGCTTTTCCGCTAGTTAGCTAGATAAATCGAAACTTGTGCAGCGCTCGTTTTTTACATACATGTCCATGCTTGGATGCCTATGTGCATGTATTTCATAACCTGCACATATCATATATGCATAGATTATAAAACATCTTAGTAAATTTGCCTGCACTCATATAGATGTGTATATGGGCAGGCGCGCAACTTTTACATTTAAATTTTAAAATTATCCTCCCTATGTGTAAGTTTACTGTGCACAGTAAGCATTTGTTATAAAGGACAATTTTTCTCACTGCTCTTGCTATCAGTATCCTCCTCTCCTCCTTTCAGCTGGTCACTTGCATAAAGTTCTTTCATGTTCAGGATCTCTACTGTGGAATCAGGATTGTAACCTTGGCCCACCTGTTAGAAATAGGGGGAAAGCATCTTCAGCAACACTTCAGAAAAACTGAGATGATGGGAGAGACGTGAGCTCTAAAAATCTAAGTATCCTAGTGGAAGAAGTTAATGACCCTGTGTAGCTACGGAAAGGAACTGTGACAGGGAACGCACACAGCTTTCTACGATAATGAAAACTTCTGTAGAATATGCCATTTGCTGAGGAATCTCACCTCCCTCCCTCTTGCCTCTGATACTGGTGGGTCACTCTTCCTTCCTCACTGCTTCCTTCTATCCTGCTGCTTCCACTGTGAACCAATCCTGCCTCACTCCCACTCCCTGCTGCTGCTGCTGCCAGTGGGACCCATCTTACCTCCTTTCCTCCAGACTCTACCAGTGGGGCCATCCTGCCTGCCACTCTCTGGCTGCCAGCACTGCCCGGCTCACAGAAAACAAATCCACAAGTTTCTAGGTAGGAAGAAGGGTTTGCATCTTGGAACAGCAATGCGAGAGTTCAGAAATAGGAACAAACTGATAAAGGAGAAGAGAAGTAGGTGATAAAAGAAGATGAAGGGAATGGAGAGCAAACCATGGAAAGGGAGGGAGAAAGGAGAAAGAGAGAGAAAGAGTAGCATAAAGACTTGAAAGGGAAAGGCGTTGTCGCCGATGGGAATAGAGACAGGCTCTGGGGGAGAAGAAGAGAAAGGGAGAAGAAAGGAATGAAAATGAAAAACTGAGAAAGATCTAAAAATGAAAGGAGAAAAATGGAAATAATGGCAGTAGAACAAATAAGTTATCCACACAACAGGAATTAGAAGTCAGAGGCCTTGATTATAATGCCTCATTCTCACTGTGCCTGGTGCAGAGCAGGCATCTCTCTTGTGAGAAATGTTTGGATCAGCCCATCAGCAGTTTTAATCCAAACTACATCACCTGCTTCATGCAGTTCTTCACATCTGCCTATGATTGTCAGATTTTCTCCTTCCTCACGTCCCTAATGTTCAGTCTTGAATTCATCTTGCTTAAATCGAATTAAAATATCTGGCTTGACATTGGGAGAACCTGTTTATAGGGAAAAATGGTTAAAATATGTTTTGAAAAAAAAAAAAACCCAATGCAATTGAACTCAGAATTATACTGTGTTCATAGGCACTTCCAGCAGTGCAGTGAGGGGTGCTGCTGTGCTGGTCACCATCAGAAATCCATAATAGCAGTGTCCAGATCATTTTTTTAATTTGATAACTTCCCCTATGAGGAAAGGCTGAAGAGGTTAGGGCTGTTCAGCTTGGAGAAGAGATGGCTGAGGGGGAATATGATAGAGGTCTTTAAGATCATGAGAGGTCTTGAATGAGTAGATGTGAATCGGTTATTTACACTTTCAAATAATAGAAGGACTAGGGGGCACTCCATGAAGTTAGCAAGTAGCACATTTAAGACTAATCGGAGAAAATTCTTTTTCACTCAACGCACAATAAAGCTCTGGAATTTGTTGCCAGAGGATGTGGTTAGTGCAGTTAGTATAGCTGGGTTCAAAAAAGGTATGGATAAATTCTTGGAGGAAAAGTCCATTAACTGCTATTAATCAAGTTTACTTAGGGAATAGCCACTGCTATTAATTGCATCAGTGGCATGGGATCTTCTTAGTGTTTGGTACTTGCCAAGCTCTTGTGGCCTGGTTTGGCCTCTGTTGGAAACAGGATGCTGGGCTTGATGGACCCTTGGTCTGACCCAGTATGGCAATTTCTTATGCTCTTATGACATAGTTCTCAAACATAACAGCTCATATAATTACATGGCCCTTTGATCTAGCAATAGAACCATTAGCTGCTGCCATCAGACAACATGCTGGTATTCTCGGTATCAAGCTGGATGGTAGAGAGCAGAAGACCTCACTTTATGCAGATAATGTTTTAATTTACTTGTCATTGCCCTCCATGTCGGGGCCTGCCTTGTTAAGCCTTTTGGATAAGTATGAGGGTATAAAATCAATTTAGACAAATCTGAGATCTTCCTTATTAATAGGAAAATGCCAATCCCAAGTGGTTTTTCATTTCATTTATTAATCGCTTAACCCAAAATGGTCTGAATGACATAATAAAAACATAAATATCAAATAACATACAAATAAAACATTTAAAAACAAAAAATATAATAAATAGATAAACAAGAGATTACGAGCTGCAAAAATCAAATTGAAGCCAGAAGTAGGAAGTCTAGCAGACAGCCATCAAGGAAAGGCTTGCTTCAATAAAAAAACTTTTTAAAAGAAGTCTGAATTTCTTAAGACAGTCTTGTAGCCAAAGCTCAATGGGCAAGGAATTCCAAAGGGTAGGTGCAGCAACTGAAAAAGTCAATTCCCTTGTAATGGTGAGGTGGGCATGGCATACAAATGGAATATCAAGTCCTCGTTGAGATGATCTCAGTTCTCAGGAAGGTTTGTAGATTTTTAATAAAGCATTAGACCGTGAACAAGAATGAATACTTAAAAGCTTTAAAATAGTCATGCAAATTTTATGGTGGATTCTTTGTTCAATCGGTAACCACTTCAACCTTTCAAGAACAGTAGAGATATGTTCAAAGCATTTGACACCTGTAATCAATCTGGCAGTGGAATTGAGGAGAAGTTGTAATGGATATAAAGAATTGGAAGGAAGACCAAACAAAAGGCTATTGCAATAGTCAATATGGGGAAAAATAATTGCAGGTACAATGAGAAGAAAATCATGGTAATATAGAAGATGAATTAAACCAGCTAGAACATGTAATCTAAAGAAACCAACTTTAATGACAGAGTTAATTTGAGGTTGAAAAGAGAGAGATGAATCAATCCAAACACCTAAACTTTTAATAGTAGAGTTAATCGGAAAAGTATTGTCATCCAAAGGTATGGAATCATGAGGAACTGCAGAGTGAGGCCGATGGATTAACAGAAACTTGGTTTTGGCAGTATTCAGGGAGAGTTTGTTTTGATGAAGCTATTATTTGATAGACGATAGGCAAAGTTGAAAGTATTCAAGAGTTTTATCCCATGTGGGGTGTAAATGAATGTAAATTGAATGTTGTCTGCATAGATTTTGTAGCCATCTGTGACAGTAGCAAGAAGTTTGGTAATTGGGGCTAAATAAAGATTAAATAATACTGCTGACAAAGCAGAACCTTGTGGGACACCAGATTTTGGTAGAATGTGGAGAGTTGATTATTAAATTTGACTTGATGTGTCCGATTATGGAGGAAAGATAGGAACCGTTTTAGCACATTTCCAGACATGCCACATTCACACAGATGAAAGCCGAGAATCTCATGATCAACAGTAGCAAATGCCAAGGAGATGTCTAAAGAGACAAGTAGAAACTGATGACCAGAGTCAAGGCCACATTTGATAGTGTCTATTAGTGAAACTAGTAATAATTCGGTGCTCATAGAGTGTCTGAAACCGAATTGATGGGGATCAAGAATCTCATTATCCTCTATGAAAGCAATGAGTTGTTGTAGCACGACAGATTAGATGATTTTGGATAAAAATGGTAAAGATGAAATTGGTTGATAATTGGAAAGGTCAGATGGATCCAAATGAGGTTTCTTTATGAGAGATTTAATGATTGCTTTTTTAAGACAATCAGGGACACATCTGGATTGAATGGATTTATTGACAGTGGAGGTTAGCAACAGAACAACAGAGTCCTTGCAGGCTTTAAAGAGTGCTAAAGAGGCAGTAGCTGAGGGACAAATCACATTGTTCATGGTCGAGATAATATTAGAAACCTCGAGAAAAGAAGTCTCAAAAGAAGAACAAGAATCAGTTGAAATAGGAGAAAGATCATGATACCAAGGAGTAACCTGGGTAAAGGTTAAGCTAAGATTCTCTATTTTGAGAGAGAAATATTTTAAGAAAGCTTCAGCAGAAAGAGTTTCGGAAACTGGGGAGCAGGTTTTTATCTCACGAGTTAAATTTTTGGCAAGCTGAAATAAAGCCTTAAAATTATTACCTAGCTTCTTAATTTTGTTTGAAAAGAAGGTTTTTTTTAGCTTTGAGAGAATCAGCTTGGTACTTCGCAAGCAAAGATCTGAAGTTAGAAGCAGTAATTAGCGAAGGGGATTTACACCAAATACACACGGTTTTCCTGAGAGATGTCCTGAGAGAAATGAGAGATGAGAGTAAGCCACAGATGGAATTGCCTCTTAGTATGTATAACGGGTCTAAGTGGAACAATATGATCAAGAACAGAGGAAACAGAATTGAGCCAGCCAGACACAAAGTCATCAAGGACATTGAGAGCCATAAAGTTTAAAACAGTAGATTATCAGAAAATTTAGAACTATCAATAAAATCTCCTCCTCACCCTTCAGGAATCTGACCATCCTGATGTTTCGGCAGCATCCACGATTCTTTAGGTCCTCTATTTTTTCCAATGCCACAGCAAGCCGCTTTTCATGCTTCCCCACTTTTCTGCTCACATTAGTAGCAGACATCTCGACTTCCTCCATTCTAGTCTCTAGCCCCTCGAGCAGGGTATAATTCTCCTGCACAGTTGCTACCAGTACCACTGTCTTTTCGACAACAATGGCAATTGTGGAGGTGAGTTTAGCTGAGAAAGCCTCAAACAGCTGCTTCAACTGTGCGTTAGCATCCAGCGGAGTTAAACAGGTAGGCCATTCCTCCTCCGAGACCTGCTCCTCGCCTTCTTCTCCCCTGCCTGCCAACATGTTTTTTCTGGATTTTACAATTTCATCAGCTGGTCTGCTCACATTACAGGCAGGAATTTAGTAGGTACATCTATGGACACTGCTTAAATGTAAAGTTGATAGTCCTTAGCGAGGATGTTAAAGGATGCAGATCTCTGGGACTAGGAGCTCAGTCAGGACCCGTCCTCTCACTTGCAGCTCATCACAAGACCTCCATGTCCTGATTATTTTAACAATGAAGTGGGCAGCTCCATTCCTCAAGATCCACAGAAACATCCTCGTGGATCCTGCTACTCTATAAAATATGCTGAGAATTTCAACCACAAGAATCTTTTCCCCCCAACCTGGTTTTTTATCTAGTTGCCACAGATCATAAACCATAGTCTGCTGGCACTATCAACTATTTATTTACTACATGGGGTGAATTTTTAAAAGAAGCTGCACAAGTAAAATCCGGTTTTATATATGTAAAAGGTGTTTTTGAAAATTACCCCAGAGGTCAATTGTGTAAAATTATGTGTGGACATGATTTTTGTATACATTTATGCTTATACAAAAGAGGCATTCCAGGGGAGAGAGCTGGGATAAGAAAAACATTTACACGCATACTTTGGATTTCCAAGAGAATGCACATAAATGTATGCAAAACCTTAGGGGCATGTGCGGATCTGATCACTTTGGAAGCGGACGTGCGCGTGTACATGGACCGTTGTAAAATTGGGCTCCCTAATAGTAAATCCAGCAAACTCAGAGGTGCTGTGAGTTAGTCCAACTAATCACCTTTTAAAAAGTCTTTCAATATTATCCAGAATAAGAGGTCTCCTTTAGGAGACACATTGGGAAAGAAATTGGACACCGAATTGCCCAGGCAAAACCAAATTTCTGCACTAATCCACTTGCATTTTTAAGTTCCTTAATTTGCCCCATACTTAGGTTGTATGACTATGGCACTTGACCATGCTCAACTGCTTCAAAGCATTGTGGCCAAACTACTTTTTGGAGTGATAAATCGGATTATGGTCATCTTGTTTTTAATGAAGCTTCATTGGCTCCCAGTTATTTTTAGAGTGCAATTAACAAATATTATTACTGGTTTTAAATGTTTAAGACAAGGTTCTCCCAGCTCTTTGCAGATCTGCTGATCTCTTACCAGTTCTATCTGTGCATTGCTGTCCTCTCACGCAGAGCTGCTTACTTTACCCTTACTTACTGTGCTTAGGCAGGAGAATCATTCGTCAATGCTCTTTCACATATATGTCTTCTTTTCTTTGGAATAAATTACCTACCTAATTAAAACAAGAATCTAATTATCTAAAATTTTGAAAAGGGATTAAAGCATGGCTTTTCCCATATACTTTTAATTATTAGGGACTAGGGTTTTTCAAAATCTGTTTGCTTTAATGGCTGAACTCATAGTTTGGGGTTATTTTTCAGAACTTTTTATTAATAATGAATTGATTTTAATGTTATTATAGTTTTTTTTAATAATTATTTTATTATAAATATTGTTATGTTATTTACTATTGTCTCTCTATTATAAAAATGTAAGGGCTCCGGTTGAGCATAGTGGTAAGTTTGCACATGCACGTGTCTGCCACCAAGCTCCCTGGAGCAGCGTGAGGCAGGCAGGCAGCCAGGGAAGTATGGTGGTGGCATTGGCACCATGGTGACATTCATTGTGGTGGCAGCAGTGGCAAGGCTGTTGGGGTTCCCAGGTCCCACCAGCAAAAAAAAAAAAAAAGAAAAGAAACAGAACTACATGGCTGGGCAAGGTTGGGTTCAAAGGTCCCACCCAGCAAAAAGGAGTGGTGCTGGGCACATATTTACCCCCACCCCCCACACTCTAACACTCTACTCTACCCATCCAAACAATATTATTTCACCCCCCACAAACCACTCCTCCTCCATCCTTCACTCTCCCCACAATTCTACACCACTCACTCTGACCTGCCCATATACCCCAAGCCCGTCACTCACACACACTTCAGCCCTCTCACACACAAGCACCCAACTCCATTTCACTTACTCATCCAAACCCAGCATTCCAAGACCCACTCGCAACACCAACCTATATACACCACCACTGCCACCCCTACAGGCACACACGAGTGAGGGAAGACCTGGGAGAGGGGGGAAGGAGAGGAATGAAAGAGGGATGGAGGATGTTACCCCTCCCTGATACATAAACCCTCCACTAATCTCACAACACATGCATACCACCCACCCACACCACAAATGCACACAGAGGCAAAGGAGAACAGAAGAGGTAGAGTGTAAGGGGGAAAATGTATACACACACACACACACCCTTCCTACTCATATCAACCACATCCCAACCCCCTCATACACACCAATTCTGCAACACTCTCAAACACTGTGCTGTACACCCCCCCCCCCCCCCCCCCCCCCCCCACAACACATACAGGAGGAGAGGGTGGGCAGGACAAAATGAAGAGTATGAGTGCAACACATACACACTACCCAGCTCACTCCCCCTCAACATGCACCCCCATAGCCACACATCCCCGACTTCACCCTCCACATCAAACCCATAGCACATACCCCCCCCCCCCCCCCCCACACACATACACATAAGGGAGGGGAAAAATGTGGAGAATGTGCGGAGAAAGAGTGTCTCCCAGAGAAACACATCATCCAGCACACACACCCTCACTCTCACCTCCTCATAAAACACATATTCCAATACTTCAATCTCTCCCTGCACACACATCACCACACCCCACATACACACACATGGGGATGGAGAAGAGGACAAAGTGAAGAGTGCAGTGGGGGAAGGGTAAAAGTGTACATACCCAGGGAGGAGGTGAGGGGTAGGGGCTAGGGGTGGGAGGGGAAGATGGAGATAGATTCTCCCACAATACACACCACCAAAACTCACACCCTCCTGACACACAGCATTCACATATCCCCCACTCACAATCTCATGATCTCCAAAACATACACACACCATCCCCATATGGATGGAGAAGAGAGGAATAGGGGAAAACATGGAGAGTGCAAAGGAGAAAAAAGAATAATGTGCGTGTGTGTGCGCACCCACATCCCAACAAATAGACACAAGCCCCATCCACAAATACACCACCCCCTTACATCCTGATATAGCCCCTGCAAGTCTTCCAACCCATGCCGTTCCCCAGTGAATCCCACATACACAGACATCTCCCCCATTCCTCCACCCCAACACAGCAAGTACAAGACACCTTCTATAATGCACACATATCCATAAAAAAGTTCTTTGGAGCTGGAATGTAATTATCAAAGCCTAGTGATGAGACAAAGGAAGGGGCTGGGTGATGGATTTATGGGATTTAAGAGCCAAAAAGTAAGATGATAAGGCCTGCAATATCCTAATCTTTCTCAGTTGTTTTTTTATTTTTGATCTCCTCATACTCCTGGCAGCACTAGAGGGGGAATATGCTAAACATATTAACACTTAACATAAGCATTAATGTGCATTAAACACATTACTGTCAGTTACCATTAATGCACTTTAGCACGTTACTCCATGCAAGATCTCATTAATGCTAATGTGGAATTAATATAGACTAAAGCAAAAAAAAGAAGTAATGAGCCATGTCACATGCAAAATCATGCATATAAACTCATAAATATTAAAAATCCTTGCTTACACTTCCCATTTTACCTCTGCAGCTAAATCAAGCAGCTACTGCTCTCACTGGCAGGCTGGGATATATGCCCAGGCCGGCAAAATTTGGAGGTGCCCCCTGCCGACCCACAATCCTGCCCCATACTTCCGAAGGTGCCCCTCCTACTGCAACCGCCACTGCCCCTTCCTTCTAGCCCTCAGTTCCAGTAATACAATCCTCCTGCTGCAATGCGTGCGGGGACTAGGCTTGCACTCTTTGGGCTTCCACGTGAGAGGATGGGATTGGGAATGCTGGCTTTGTCCCCTTCATCACTTACTGTGAAGACACCAGAGAAGGGGGGAAAAAGGGGGACAAAAGAGAGAATGACTGACTCTTGTTCCACCCTTCCTGAATCTTTAAATGGCACCAGCTGACCTTAGTAAAGATGTCCAGGGGGAATTTGATACTTGCTTGTTACAGGAGAGTGAATCTCTTCAGTCACCTCTGATTCAGGAGGATCCAGGAAGGGCAGATCTTCCTCTTGATTAACGCTCAGCAAGAACACAGACGTTACAACTGGAAGGCCTGTGATGAGAAAACAAACATGGCTAAAATAATTCATGGAGAACCTGCTAATATTAGATTGAGAAATAAATTTTAAGTCTCCAAAAGTTTGTTGTTAATGATCCATCTCCTGTGATCTGAAAATGCAGAGCCCTTTACATCCAGAACATTTACTTACTCAGGGAGGGGTCATTCCTGTTTTCTTTTCCCTCCCACTCACAGTGTTGAGTGAAATATTTCTCATCTTCCTTTTTAATCTTGAATACTACATCAGGATTAACAATTGAGTAACCTGTCAATAAAAACAGCAAAAATATATTTCAAATTTGTACTTGCAGAAGCACTGGGGTCTTATCCCTTTCCTATTCTGATGGAGGGATGTGTGTGCAGCTGTGCCATTCGGTGGGTATTTGCCTGACAAAGCTTGTCAAGAAGAGACAGTTGCAGGCTGACTGTTAAGATTAAACCTTAAAGGATTTCTGGTACAGTCATTTCTATTCATGACCTCCAAGGTGGAGGCATTGGAGGTGCCAATTTTCTCAACAAGCAGGTGCCCTCCTAGACAGAAAGAATTCCAGTTTCTGAGGATCATCTGATAAAGAAAACCCATGCACTGGGACCTAAAAATAACTAGAGGCCAGAGAAAGGCAGAAAGGCAAGGTTTGACCTGGGTCATCTAGTTACCACTTGGAGGGGTTATATGCTCTGGGGTACTAATATCTAGGTTAAAACAGTGAGCTGAGAAGCAGGGCAGCCAGGGTTCAAATCCAATTGATGCTCGTTGTGACTTTGGGTAAGTTACTTTACCCTCCATTGCCTCTGGTATAAACTTAAAGGCCAATGTAATAAATTGTGCATGGAAACCGTGTGCTGAAATTCAGAGCACATTTTCTTAATGCACAGGCTAAATGTTTTTAAAACTCCTGATGCAATAAGTTAATGGTATGCTAATGAATCGGGAGTTTAAAAAAGTGCACAAACTGGAAAATATGAACTCAGCACAGGCTGAATGCACATTTTAAATCTTGATTCTCACTTGTCTCCTCAATGCAATAAGTTGTGCACTGAAACTGTGCAGATCCAGTGCACATCGGGACTAGGAGCAAATGATGGGCGAAAATTGACCAAATTGGAGCATTCCGGATCAGAGAGAGGAAAATTATGAAAGC
The DNA here is from genome assembly GCF_901001135.1 of Rhinatrema bivittatum. Classification (NCBI taxonomy): domain Eukaryota; kingdom Metazoa; phylum Chordata; class Amphibia; order Gymnophiona; family Rhinatrematidae; genus Rhinatrema; species Rhinatrema bivittatum. Next base: position 251,634,225 of record NC_042617.1, on the reverse strand, counting down.
AAAGTGAGCACTGAGCACTTCCTGGGATCCCAGGGTGGATTCAAGGCAAAAACACGGGGAATTAGGAGCTAAACAAGGGAATGGTTGAGGGTATCAACTATTTCTATCTTAGGAATACATCCGTCTTCTCTCTACTTGTATGTCAGTCTTCAGATCCTTCCTTGTAGCTTATCTTTGTAAGCCCTCAGCTTTAGTGTGCCATGAACTTGGAGGAAAATGGTATTTTGTGGGGACTGTGTTTGCACTAGTAAAGAAGAAATTAGCTCTTACCTGCTAATTTTCTGTCCTTGAGTCCAACAGACCAATCCAGATGCATGGATTTTTCTCCCCTACCAGCCGATGGAGACAGAGAACAAAAGCTTTGCAGCACTCTTGGAACTTAAGCTCATGTACCATCTGCAGTATCTCAGTAACTGTTTAACAAAGCACAAACATTGACCTCCTTACTTCTAAGAACATAACAACATGCCATACTGGGTCAGACCAAGGGTCCATCAAGCCCAGCATCCTGTTTCCGCAGGGTACTTGGGTATTTGCCAGGCCATAAGAACCTGGCAAGTACCCAAAAACTAAGTCTATCCCATGCTACTGATGCTAGTAATAGCAGTGCCTATTTTCTAAGTCAACTTGATTAATAGCAGGTAATGGACTTCTCCTCCAAGAACTTATCCAATCCTTTTTTAAACCCAGCTACACTAACTGCACTAACCACATCCCCTGGCAACAAATTCCAGAGTTTAATTGTACGTTGAGTGAAAAAGAACTTTCTCCGATTAGTTTTAAATGTGCCACATGCTAACTTCATGGAGTGCCCCCTAGTCCTTCTATTATCCAAAAGAGTAAATTACCAATTCATATTTACCCGTTCTAGACCTCTCATGATTTTAAACACCTCTATCATATCCCCCCTCAGCCGTCTCTTCTCCAAGCTGAACAGTCCTAACCTCTTCAGTCTTTCCTCATGGGGGAGCTGTTCCATCCCCTTTATCATTTTGGTCACCCTTCTCTGTACCTCCTCCATCGCAACTCTTTTTTGAGATGCTGCGACCAGAATTGTACACAGTATTCAAGGTGTAGTCTCAACATGGAGTGATACAGAGCTATTATGACATTTTCCGTTTTATTTACCATTTCCTTTCTAATAATTCCCAACATTCTGTTTGCTTTTTTGACTGTCTCAGCACACTGAACTGACGATTTGAATGTGTTATCCACTATGACGCCTAGATCTCTTTCTTGGGTGGTAGCTCCTAATATGGAGCCTAAGATTGTGAAACTATAGCATGGGTTATTTTTCCCTATATGCATCACCTTGCACTTATCCACATTAAATTTCATCTGCCATTTGGATGCCCAATTTTCCATTCTCACAAGGTCTTCCTGCAATTTATCACAATCCGCTTGATTTAACTACTCTGAATAATTTTGTATCATCTGCAAATTTGATTACCTCACTTGTTGTATTGCTTTCCAGATCATTTATAAATATATTGAAAAGTAAGGGTCCCAATACAGATCCCTGAGGCACTCCACTGCCCACTCCCATCCACTGAGAAAAGTGTCCATTTAATCCTAATCTCTGTTTCCTGTCTTTTAGCCAGTTTGTAATCCACGAAAGGACATCACCACCTATCCCATGACTTTTTACTTTTCCTAGAAGCCTCTCATGAGGAACTTTGTCAAACACCTTTTGAAAATCCAAATACACTACATCTACCGGTTCACCTTTATCTACATGTTTATTAATGCCTTCAAAAAAGTGAAGCATATTTGTGAGGCAAGACTTGCCTTGGGTAAAGCCATGCTGACTTTGTTCCATTAAACCACGTCTTTCTATATGTTCTGTGATTTTGATATTTAGAATACTTTTCACTATTTTTCCTGGCACTGAAGTCAGGCTAACTGGTCTATAGTTTCCCAGATCGCCCCTGGAGCCCTTTTTAAATACTGGGGTTATATTAGCCACCCTCCAGTCTTCAGGTACAATGGATGATTTTAGTGTTAGGTTACGAAATTATTACTAATAGATCTGAAATTTCATTATATGAGTTCCTTCAGAACCCTGGGGTGTATACCATCCGGTCCAGGTGATTTACTGTTCTTCAGTTTGTCAATCAGGCCTACCACATCTTCTAGGTTCACTGTGATTTGGTTCAGTCCATCTGAATCATGAAAACCTTCTCCGGAACGGGTATCTCCCCAACATCCTCTTCAGTAAACACTGAAGCAAAGAAATCGTTTAATCTTTCCGCGATGGCCTTATCTTCTCTAAATGCCCCTTTAACCCCTTGGATCATCTAACAGTCCAAACTCACTCCCTCACAGGCTTTCTGCTTCGGATATATTTAAAAAGGTTTTTACTGTGAGTTTTTGCCTCTACGGCCAACTTCTTTTAAAATTCTTTCTTAGCCTGTCTTATCAATGTCTTACATTTAACATGCCAACGCTTATGCTATTTTCTTCTGTTGGATCCTTCTTCTGTTGGATCCTTCTTCCAATTTTTTAATGAAGATCTTTTGGCTAAAATAGCTTCTTTCACCTCACCTTTTAACCATGCAGTAAAAATTTGTAACTTATCATTAAAATCATCCATTGTACCTGAAGACTGGAGGATAGCAAATGTAACCCCAATATTTAAAAAAGGGCTCCAGGGGCGATCCGGGAAACTACAGACCGGTTAGCCTGACGTCAGTGCCAGGAAAAATAGTGGAAAGTGTTCTAAACATCAAAATCACAGAACATATAGAAAGACATGGTTTAATGGAACAAAGTCAGCATGGCTTTACCCAGGGCAAGTCTTGCCTCACAAATCTGCTTCACTTTTTTTAAGGAGTTAATAAACATGTGGATAAAGGTGAACCGGTAGATATAGTATACTTGGATTTTCAGAAGGCGTTTGACAAAGTTCTTCATGAGAGGCTTCTAGGAAAAGTAAACAGTCATGGGATAGGTGGCGATGTCCTTTCGTGGATTGCAAACTGGCTAAAAGACAGGAAACAGAGAGTAGGATTAAATGGGCAATTTTCTCAGTGGAAGGGAGTGGACAGTGGAGTGCCTCAGGGATCTGTATTGGGACCCTTACTGTTCAATATATTTATAAATGATCTGGAAAGAAATACGACGAGTGAGATAATCAAATTTGCAGATGACACAAAATTGTTCAGAGTAGTTAAATCACAAGCAGATTGTGATAAATTGCAGGAAGACCTTGTGAGACTGGAAAATTGGGCATCCAAATGGCAGATGAAATTTAATGTGGATAAGTGCAAGGTGATGCATATAGGGAAAAATAACCCATGCTATAATTACACAATGTTGGGTTCCATACTAAGTGCTACAACCCAAGAAAGAGATCTAGGTGTCATAGTGGATAACACATTGAAATCGTCGGTGCAGTGTGCTGCGGCAGTCAAAAAAGCAAACAGATGTTGGGAATTATTAGAAAAGGAATGATGAATAAAACGGAAAATGTCATAATGCCTCTGTATCGCTCCATGGTGAGACCGCACCTTGAATACTGTGTACAATTCTGGTCGCCGCATCTCAAAAAAGATATAATTGCGATGGAGAAGGTACAGAGAAGGGCTACCAAAATGATAAAGGGAATGGAACAACTCCCCTATGAGGAAAGACTAAAGAGGTTAGGACTTTTCAGCTTGGAGAAGAGACGACTGAGGGGGGATATGATAGAGGTGTTTAAAATCATGAGAGGTCTAGAACGGGTAGATGTGAATCGGTTATTTACTCTTTCGGATAGTAGAAAGTTAGCATGGGGCACATTTAGATAGTAGAAAGTTAGCATGGGGCACATTTAAAACTAATCGGAGAAAGTTCTTTTTTACTCAACGCACAATTAAACTCTGGAATTTGTTGCCAGAGAATGTGGTTCGTGCAGTTAGTATAGCTGTGTTTAAAAAAGGATTGGATAAGTTCTTGGAGGAGAAGTCCATTACCTGCTATTAAGTTCACTTAGAGAATAGCCACTGCCATTAGCAATGGTTACATGGAATAGACTTAGTTTTTGGGTACTTGCCAGGTTCTTATGGCCTGGATTGGCCACTGTTGGAAACAGGATGCTGGGCTTGATGGACCCTTGGTCTAACCCAGTATGGCCTTTTCTTATGTTCTTATGTTCTTATGCTGGACTGCTGCCTTCATCTCAAATTTGTTCAGTTCCTAGTTAACTTTTAGGTTGCTATGGGAGTAGGCATGTGTCTAATTAGCGTCCTTTAATTGTATTCACTATATGAATACACTATATGTCTGGTAGTCTCCTACAGGGGGAATGATCAAACTCTCAATAAGGTGTGGGGAATTCGTGAAGTGAAGTTAAAAGGCTGTTGTTTATTTGTTTTTTTTTTAGTGTGAAAGTGCCTATAAATTAAAGGATGAGCTAGGGGTGGGTGGGTGAGGAGTGGGAGGGTTGGGAAACACAAACAGTCTAACTTCTGTTTATTTGCTGCCTTACTGTTATTGTTTGGGATAATTGTGGGTGGATCCTTGGGCCAGTGGCAGATGACCACGCCCCTGGGGGAAGATCCCGAGAGGGACCACCGGTCAGGCTCAGAGTTTGGAGACAGACACACACTAGTTCATTTATTAAACAGTATATTGAACCACCAGACATGGCAGTAGTAAGCTGGAAGCGCCTGGCTGGGCTGTAGTCCCTCAGATACTGGAACAGCGATCCCAGGACAGCAGAGCTGTAGAGAAACTAAGTATAGTGAGTAGGCAGGGTATGCAGAGTTCAGGAATAGAACCTTGATGATAACCCTCACACAATAGTCTCTAGAAGCAGCCCAGGAGCTGGAATGTATTAGGCCCTCGAGGAGCGAGTACCTGGTTCCAGGGAAAGCTCTGAGAGAAGGATGGTAACTTATACTGGTGTTGTAGGCAGCAATGACTTCCTGGCAGAAGTCGTATTCAGAAGCAGGTCTGAGAACGTGGGCCCTCGAGGAGCGAGTCCCGGTTCCAGACTGCGACCTGAAAGGCAAAAGAGAAACGAGGCCCCCGAGGAGCGGGTACCCCTGGTAAGTCCGAGGAGGCAGAGTAGCTAGGAGCATAAGAAAACCTTTCCTTGCTAACTCGATTAGTTAGCGAATTCAGAGACTTAAATATCTGGTGCGGATGACGTCATCTCAGGGGGGCGCCCCTGAGGTTCGCGCCACTGCTGGTACTTGAGTTGGGGCCACGCCGCACGCACGCCCTTAGGCTTCTGGGAAACATGGCGGAGTGCAGCGTCTTGCCGGTCCAGGGATGCCGGAGGAGGGCGGCAAGACGTTTGCTGCGGAAGCCAAACATCCAACAAGCAAAGAGGGAGTCGCCACAGAGGTAAGGTGGGCGGGGTGGAGACATCGGGCAGCGACAGTCACAACACTTACTGACTATTAAAGCACAAATACACTAAATAATATTCCCCAATAGTTAACTTCGCCCCAATACTTAAAAAAAATAAAAAAAATACCCCAGCAAAACTTACTGATTCCTTTCAGCCACCAGCAAGGTGATCCTCTCCTCTCAGTGCTCCCACTGGATTGTCTCATGAGCATAGGATTCAGTTAAAACCTCAACTCCAAACTGTCCTTCAAGAAGGATTAAATGCCAGAAGCAAACATGAAGGAACTATACTCTGTCAACATTATGTACACCAGAAAGAGTAATCTTCAGAATTAAAATGCGGGACACCAAACTAGTCTGTAATACTCAAGGAAAGAAAATTAGCAGATAAGAACCAATTTTTCCTTTCTTATTGTCTCCCAGACCAGTACTGAAACATGGGATATACTCAAGCCTTTCTAAAATGAGCGGGAACCTGAAAGACCCACTCACAACACATTGGCACCAAACACCTCCATGTCTGGCACTCGAACATTCAACTAATAGTGCTTGGCAAAAATGTGTAATGAGGACCATGTGGCCACCCTACAGAACCTCCAGGTAAGACCAGATGACACAAGACTCAAGACATGGCTTTTGCCTTAATGGACTGCCATCAAAAATATAAACTTCCAGGTCAGGTACTTCATGTCACAGGTGCGCAGCAGCTCAAAAGGAGCTTTCATCAGCTGAGCTAACACCACGTTGAGGTCCCAAGACTCAGCGGGAGGCCTTAGGGGATGCTTCAACTGAAGCAGGCTCTGCATGAAATATACAACTATAGGCTGTACAGAGATAGGTGTACCATCTACACCATGGTGGTATACGCCAATTGCACTCAGATGAACTCTAATGGAGTTGGTTTTCAAGCCAGCCTCCGATAGGTGTAGAAGGTAATCAAGCAGTTTTTGCTGGGGGCAGGAGAATGCATCTAGGGCCTTCTGCTCATACCACACACAAACCCTCCACTTCAATCCGTAGGAATTTCTAGTGGAAGCCTTTCTAGAAGCCATCAGAACCCAAGACACATCTTCTAAAAGATCAAGTAGCTGCAGAATCAACCTCTCAACATCCAGGCTGTGAGTGACAGAGCCTGGAGGTTGGGATGCCGCAGCCTACCCAGATCTTGCTTGATGAGATCTGTGGAAGTCTCCAGACTGATCAGTTTTCAAATGGGCAACTCCCACAGGAGCGGAAACCAGACCTGTCTTGGCCAATGAGGGGCTATGAGGATCATAATCTCTCTACCTTCGCGAAGCTTCAAGATAGTCTTTTCCACTAAGAGAATCAGAGGATTAGCATACAGAAGACCCTTGCCCCAATGACAGGCAAGGGTGTCCAAGGCTGGTTTGCCATCTGACCTGTACAGGGAGCAGAACCGAGGCATCTTCCTGATGCAGGAGGACATAAATAGACCTATGTCTGGGCTCCCCCAGAGGCAGAATATCCAATTTTCTACTCCTGGTCCAGGGTCCACTCATGGGTCTGAAGGCTCAGCTCAGCCTGTCTGCTTCCAGGTTCTCTGACCCGGCCAGGTACATGGCCCTGAGCACTATCATGTGGGTCAGGGCCCACGACCAGATCTGGTCCACTTCTTGACACAGGATGTAAGATCCCGTACCTCCCTACTTGTTGACATACCACATGGCTACCTGGTTGTTGGTCTGGATCAGGATAACTTTGTTGGACAGACGATCTCTGAAAGCCTATAGCATGTACCTGATCGCCCAAAGCACCAGGAAGTTGATTTTACAATAACATTCCTGAGCAGATCAAAGACCCTGGATACCAAACCCATCTACTTGAGCTCCCCACCCAAGGGTAGATGCATCCGTAGTTAGGACAATTTGAGTGGGGAGACTTCAAAACTAGATCCCCTGTTCCAGATTGAAAAGTACCCGCCACCAGGACAATGAATCCCAGAGAGAAGGGGTGACTTGGATGCAATCCTGGAGACTCTGAGTGGTCTAGCTCCACTGTGATCTCTGGGTCCATTGTGCTCTGCACATATGTAAACGTGCCAAGGGAGTAACATGGACAGTTGCGGTCATATGGCCCAACAGCCTCAACATGTGCCAGGCTAATACCTGCTGGCTCTGTTGAATCTCTGCCACAATGGTCATCACGGTGACAGCCCTCCGGTGGGGCACAAAGGCTTTGGCCTGAGCCATGACTAGCAGGGCTCCTATGAAGTCCAATTGAGGTGACAGGCTGAGTTGGAACTTTGGGTAGTTGAGAACGAACCCTAGTAACTCCAACACCCGAATGCGCAAGTGCATGGACCTGATGGCCCCTGTCTGAGACGTGCTCTTGACCAGCCAATCATCCAGATACGGGAAGACCTGCACTCCCAGTCTGCGGAGATGTGCCGCCACCATGGCCAGGCATTTTATCAAGACCTATGGGACGGATGCAAGCCCGAACAGCAACAATCGGTACTGGAAGTGTTGTCTTCCCACCACAAATTGGAGATACTTCCTGTGACTGTGGAAGATCTTGATGCAAGTGTATATGTCCTTTAGGTCGAGGGAGAATAGCCAGTGCCCATTTTGAAAAAGGGGAATCAAGATGCCCAAGGAAATCATCTTGAACTATTCTTTTTTTAGAAACTTGTTCAAAGCCCTTAGGTCTAGGATGGGAGTCCTCCTGTTCTCTTTGGAATCAGGAAGTACCTGGAGTAGAATCCCCACCCTCTTTGCCCTGTTGGTCTGGGCTTGACCACTCTGTCCATTAAGAAGGAGGAGAGCTCTGCTTGTAGTACCTCCTGATGTGCTACTGGGCCCCAATGCAGGCACGGAGGGCAATTTGGCAGGATACCCAATAGATTCAAATGGTACCCCTGAAGGACGATGGACAGAACCCTCCGGTCTGAAGTTATACTAGGCCACGGGTTCACAAAGAACCTCAGCCTGCCACTGACCAGAGGGTCCATCATCGCAGGTACGGGCAACTGGCTTATGCTTCCTACGGCCCAGTCAAAACCCCATCCATGGAGTTGGCTGGGGTTTGGGGGCTCTCTGCTGCCTGGAACGGTGCGGGAGCTCTGATGGTATTAACGAGATCGAGGAAGAGCGGAGGATAATACTTCCTCTGGCGAAAAAAGATTTTTCTTGGCCTGGTTTCAATGGCTTCCTAGATGAGGAGGATGGGTCTGGAAATACTAGTGGAGAGTTGCTGGAGGGTCTCATGGTTGGTCCCGAAGTAGTGGGCCACATCATCCCTCACCCTATCTCTGAAGAGATTCTCTCCAATACATGGCACGTCAGCGAGTCTTTCCTGTACCTCCGTTCAGAGATCTGAGGCTGCAGCCATGCCAAATCTGCAGGCACCGATTTCCACTGCAGAGACTCTTGAAGCCATCTCAAAAACATCATAGGTCGCATGGACCTTGTGTTTTCTGCACTCCAGACCCTTGTGCACAAGCAACATGACAGGTCATGCTGATGTTGAGGGAAGTGCTCAGCCACCTCCTGCAACTGCTTCCAGATATCCCTACAAGTACTGGCTCATATAGCTGGTAGCAGCGATGCGGGCAATAACCAGGGCACTCTGGAACATCTTATTCCCAAGAATGTCCATCGCTCTGTCGTCCTTCCCCGGGGGCACTGAGGAATGGGTCAGAGAGCACTTGGCCTTCTGAGAGTGGATTTGACTACCAGTGACTGGTGAGGAAGATGATACTTATTGAATACGGCAGCCTTCTGGACGAGGGTAAGAACATAGAAATTGACATGCTGGGTCAGACCAAGGGTCCATCAAGCCCAACATCCTGTTTCCAACAGAGGCCAAACCAGGCCACAAAAACCTGCCAATTACCCCAAACACTAGAAGATCCCATGCTACTGATGCAATTAATAGCAGTGGATATTCCCTAAGTAAACTTGATTAATAGCCGTTAATGGACTTCTCCAAGAACTTATCCAAACCTGTTTTGAACCCAGCTACACTAACTTCACTAACCACATCCTCTGGCAACAAATTCCAGAGCTTTATTGTGCGTTGAGTGAAAAAGAATTTTCTCCGATTAGTCTTAAATGTGCTACTTGCTAACTTCATGGAATTCCCCCTAGTCCTTCTATTATTCGAAAGTGTAAATAATCTATTCACATTCTACTTGTTCAAGACCTCTCATGGTCTTAAAGACCTCTATCATATCCCCCTTCAGCCATCTCTTCTCAAAGCAGAACAGATCTAAACTCTTCAGCCTTTCCTCATAGGGGAGCTTTTCTATCCCCTTTATCATTTTGGTTGCCCTTCTCTGTACCTTCTGCATCGCCAACTACATCTTTTTTGAGATGCGGCAACCAGAATGTACACAGTATTCAAGGTGCGGTCTCACCATGGAGCGATATAGAGGCATAGTGACATTTTCCGTTTTATTAACCATTCCCTTCCTAATAATCCTAACATTCTGTTTGCTTTTTTGACCGCTGCAGCACCACTGAGCCGACGATTTTAAGTATTAACCACCTGATGCCTAGATCTTTTTCCTGGGTAGTAGCTCCTAATATGGAACCTAACATCGTGTAACTTACTAGGATGTGAATCGTTTTTTGACGATTTAAAATATCGTCCGATATTTTTTTTAAATCGTCAAAAATCATTAAAGAGTGCGATACAATAGAAATTCCCCCGATTTATCATGAAAAATTGTTAATCGGGTTTGTGTCCCACTAACGGGAGTTATTTTGGGGGGGGGGGGGGGGGGCAGGAAACCGGCACACCAAAACAACCCCTAAACCCACCCTGACCCTTTAAAACTAAGTGTGACTTAAGCCAGTGCACTTTTCTGCACTGGGAGGCAATACGTAATGCCTTCACTTGTATTTTTTGAGTGCATTGGCAGTAAGTTTATGCTTAAAAAATGGGCACACAACTACTGGTTTAAACTGTGTGTTTCTGCCAAGCGCACCTTATTGCATCGGCCCATTAGATTGTGAAACCTCTGGGAATAAGAAGTAACTGAGTTTAACTTTCCTTGAGGCTACCAATGAAATGCATGAGCTAAATCCAGAAAAATAAATAAATCGTGCAATCATACCACAAAGAGAACAGAGAGTAGAATCCAGGGAAATGTAGGATGGCGGTCAGCAGAGAACTCCCACACACACACACCATCTTACTCGAATGTGTGTATTTTATTTTTACTATATTTCAACAACATAAGACTAGATTTAAGTATTAATTTATCTTATAGCTGATATAGATAGAAGTAGACATGACTTATACACCCACCAAGTAATATTTATATGAAACTATGTTACAGTATTTGATGGAACCTGTTTAGTTGATATAATTTAAACACATTTAAGCAACATGAAATTATGTGCCTTATTGTGAACCGTTGTGCTGGCTATCTAGCTTAACGACGGTATAGAAAGATTTTAAATAAATAAATGTGGCAATCCAGTGGAACTGTGTGTGATGAATTATTCTTCCCAGCAGGGAGTCTCCATGGATGGAGGATAGATCAACGGCCTTGGACATGGGCGAGTAGGGATGAGCAGTTGTTCCACCACATCTTGCAGAATGAAGTTTCCTCCGGCCCCAGAATCTACTAGAGCCAGCGTGGAGAATTTGTGACCTCCGAGAAGCAGGATGACAGGCAGAGTAAGTGGGGGAGCAGGTGAAGTGATGCTAGGGTTACTCCCCCAGTGGAGCCTAGGCTTGGGAGTTTCCCAGACGCGTTAGACAACGAGCAATGAGATGACCCCGATCCTCCACAATATAGGCAGAGAACTGCCTTACGGCGCCTTTGTCATTCCTCCGGAGAAAGAGGGCCTCGTCCTAACTGCATTGGTTATTCGACAGTCCCCTCTGTGGTGGGTGAAGTTCGAGAGACGGGAGAAAAAGGACGTGAAGAAGTAGAAATCGCCATGTGCCTTCTCGTGTCCAGACCTTCACGAGCCCTTTCCTGTAGACGACGGTTACTAGCTCAATAAAGAATCCAACGAGCGTGGCAAGCTCCCGGGCTGCCAGTTCATCCTTAATTTCTGGCTGACAATCCCTCCAAAAATATGGTCCGGAGACAGCTCTCCTCCCAATGGAGTTCTGACACTAGCGTTCTGAATTTAATAGTGTAATCCGCAAGCTCACGTTCTCCTTGGCAAAGTTGCAGAAGACTGAAACCAGCGACTACTTGTTATCCTGGATCATCAAATACTGTTTGGAACAGCTCCAAGAAGTTAGGAAGGTTTTGCAGGACTGGGTCTGACTGTCGCCAATAGGGAGAAGCCCAAGCCAGGGCCTTTACCCGTTAACAGGGATAAGATGTATGTAGTCTTTGTAAGATCATCCGGCAAGAGGGAAGCCTGGAGACAGAAGTGCATGCTGCATTGATTGAGAAAGCCCTGGCACAGGCGGGGTTTGCCAGAATAGCATGGAGGAATTGGTAATGGAATTGCTGGACGAGTATTTCCCTGCATCATGAACGGTGGTGGTCATGGTGGAGGAACTGCATGAGCCACGACTACAGAATCAAGTCGGGCGTTGAGTCGATCCAGGGAGGATGCCAAGGATTCTTAATACCTGTTGTTGCTCCATAATCTTCTGGGCAAGGCCAGGAATGGCCTGCAGAGCTGAGGCCTCTGCCAGGTCCATGGTCTTGGTATACTGTTACGGATCTGGAAGTGGACCCTTAGTCTGAGGTAGAGTTGGCGCTACCTAAGAGAGAATAAACCCTCTTAGGTCCCTACCATCGGAAGGCAAGGCCGTATAAAGCGGAAGTTGAACTGGTACTTCGCCACTGAAAGCCTGCGGTCCCCCCAGGAGGAGCCTGTAGGACCCGGGCCGCTTGGACTTAGGTGAATCTCTGAAGACTGAAGATAGGTCTGGACGCAGGCGCCTCCTGCAGGTCGTGGAATCCAGACAGCAGGCCACCTCCAGCAGGTCGTAAGTCAGTCCAGGAGTCGAGGGCCGAAGAAAGGTCAGAAGCAGGTCCAGGGATCAAAGCCAGGAGAATGGTCAGAAGCCGGTCAAGGGGTCGAAGCCCGAAGAATGGTCGGAAGCCGGTCTAGGGGTCAAGGCAGGAGAATGGTCGGAAGCTGGTCCAGGGTCGAAGCCAGAAGAATGAGTCCAACGTGAGGAGAAGCAGTTGCTGAGATTGAAGGACGGGAACAAGACCAATGAGAACCAACAGCGGAGACAAGGACAAGACAGGTACAGGAACTCGGAGCTCAGGAACAACACCTGACTAGGAGCCCAAATACCAAGGCAAGGTCTGAGGAGCAGACCTTGCCTTAAATATAGGAATCAAGAAGAAGTCCCAGGGAAGGGCCATGACCTGTCGTGGCCCCTTTAATTCTATGCAGCAGCCCGCGCACGCATCCATAGGAGAGCCAGCAGGGGAGGAGTCAGCATGCAGGCAGGCCAACAATGCGACCAGGACTGAGTGGTGGCAACGGCCGCGAGGAGAGCATCGGGGACCGCTGCCTGCTCCTGGAGGTGTCCCTGGAGTGGGGCGCGGGGGTAATAGTGCCCGGCCCCAGTTGCGGACTGCCGCGGCCGGCGACCATAATAGATTTTTAAAACGTGATGTGCGTAAAAAAGACCATATAAGTGAGTAAACGGTATTTTCAAAAGCATTCACACAGGGACAGCAGAGTAAATTTGTGCGTACAGAAAAGGGGCAGACCTGAGGCAGGACAGGGGTGTTCTGGGGAGGGGATAACATGTACGCGCATCAGTTGCTATTTTAAAAGTCTTTTACTTGCAAACGTTTACTCCAGCTCAATATCAGGTGAAAAAATGACTGGGTGAGAAGGGGGTCTTCGGGCTGAAGAGCCAAGAGAGTCTTCATGAAGTGCAGACAGACTTGGAAAACTGGAGGACCAAGAAGGAAAACTGCTAATTTTCTTCTCGCATTCATATTACAAAATTCGAGGACGTACGCATGTAAAAGCCGACATTTGCTAAGAACACTATGCAAGTTAAATCTTCTTGGGCAAATGATTAAAATAAGGAGCACAAATACGTGAGTAGAGCTAAATTACACCACTTATCCGGATACGTTTTTACTTCTCTGGGTAAGTAGCTGCCTTGCTGATGCTTACTTGGATAAGTTTGAAAAAAACACTACTTATCTGGCTATGTTCAACATTACATGCCGTGTATCTTTTAGATACACAAATATGTTGGGTAGATTTGTGCTTATTTATTTCTTACGCAGGCAATGCACACACGGTATAAAGACATGTGCTTGTATGTGCACATCCATATATCCGCATATATGGACACTCAAATGCTTGTTTTAAAGATAACTTCTAAGAGGATACTTTCAAAGCTGCTCATGTGCACACGCAAAGTTGTTACTGTATTTTATAACTGCAAGGGAAACGATATACGCAGGTTATAAAAATACGAGTACCTTATGTGCGCACAAATACTAGCACATGTAAAAACCACAAACCATGCAAGTTTGGAATTATCTGAATAAATGCCAATTTATCCGACTAACTAGCGGCACTTATCCAGATAAGTTCGAAAAGCACTACTTAGATGGACAAGTAGCACTTTTCAGACTTATCCAACTAAGTAGCGCCTGCTGCTACTTTGCTGGATAAATTGGGAATATAGTACATAAATTTATTAGTAATATTAAAGTACCCTGTAAGGTGCCTCTCTGCGAATCACTGTGTTCTCATAACAAAGGACTATTGAAGATTCTGATTATCCATAAAGCATATTTAGGAAAATCAGGACCAGCCTTTCTTCAGTGGATGGCCCAATTTTATGGAACAACTTGCCAGAACAATGACAAGGCTTTTAAAAATATGGCTGTTTCAGCAGGAATTTGAAAACTAATTCCAAGAGACCTAGTGTACTGAATTTACAGTTTTCAATATGTATTTATTAACATCATGCCATCTAAAGTATTTGCATTAGCTCAGATGAACTCAAGACACTGACTTTTTTTTAATCTTACCTTTTGTGATGTTTTGTGTTCACAAGTATGGCTAGTTTTAATTATGTATGTTAAGTGTGTTCCATTTTTTTTTAACCGCTGCGACATGGGGCTAAGCAGGACTAGAAATGTTTTTAAATAAATATTTCCTTTATTTTGTTGTTGGTCTCGTATTTCTGTCTTTGGTAATGTGTGGTTCTGTTATGGGTGACCGAGGTAAGTAATTCTACTAGTGTATAGTTTTCTGTATACTAGTCTGTCTTGTTCTGTTTTCATAGGTGTATTGGGACATCTAGAGCCTAATGTAATATTTGCAGTGCTGCCCTTTCCTGGGTAGGGTTGTTGCTGTTTGAGGTCCTGGGAGTTGTGTTGTTTTGATATGGCAGATTTGTCTATTGGGGGTAAACTGTATTCTTGGCAGGCTGTGATAACTTTTTATTGGATCTAAGTAAGTATTATCCAAAAGTACTGTAAGTGATCTAGATATTGAGATAATGTAGAACCCATTTTTAGATGTGAATGTCTCTGATCTGACATCTGAAGAAGGGACCTATCTAGTTTTAAAAGCTTTTGTACAATATTTTTAGGTACATTTATTTTTTATTTGGCAGGTATTGAGACAGCCTAGCTATTCTGTTTTCCAAATAGGAGGTGTATTGGTTGTTTTAGAGCCTGATGTAATATTTGCAATGCTGCCTTTTTCATAGGTAGGGCTGTTACTGTTTGAGTGCTGGCAGTTAGTGCTGTTTTTGGTATGGGAGGTTTGCTATATTGTAATTGTTTATTCATGGCTTTCTGAGGGCCAAGTCCACACCTATTATATGTTACAATGTGCCTAATACCATATGGGTTCCATGTGTCTTTTGTGTCTTGAGAAGAGGGGGATTGAGGAAGCGAGAATGCTGGAGACTGGAAGGGAGGCAGTGGGTGTGGAAGGAAAGAGAGAACTGAGGGAGGGAGATTACTGGTGACAGGAGACTTGGAGGGGGGGGGGGGGGGGGGGGGGATATGAGTAGAGAGTGAGTTGAGAGAGCAAGACTGAATCCCCTATATAAATGTCACTGCATACCACTATGCAGTGGTGTCTCTCACTAACCCTGGAAAGCCACAAAAATTCCTATTAGACTTGAGGTGGCATCAGGAGCCAGGCCCTAAATTTGAGGTACCCATAGGACCTGGCACCTGGGATATTTCCAGCCATGATGAAATGGCAGCAGCCATCCTGCAATGTTTCTATTAGTGTTAGATGATGGAAAGGCAGATTTACCTCGTGACATGAGGATGCCATGAATCTCCTTGATGATCTTCTTGTACAGCTCCTTCTGCCATTCTCCCAGAATGTACCATTCCCCTTCCAAGAAATAAGCAGCGACGTCACTGAATGTGACCGATGCCTGTGTGTGTGATAAACTGGGTTATATTTTATTTATAAACATTTGATATTTCGCCTTTCCCCAACATGGTCTCAAGGCAGGTTGCAATTTAAGTTTTAGAGGTATTAGTCTCAAGGTGGACTGCAATATTACAGTTACAGCAGCATTACAATTTTCAATCAGAATAAAGAAATGTGAACCTGAAGATAGGACATTTGTACAAATCAAGTTAAGAAATGAGGTAGATTAGGAGTAATAATCTAGGTACAGGAAGTCATATGGGAGCTAATCAAGGATATTTTAGGTGTGAGGAGAGCAAAAGGAAAGGGAAAATGCATTTCCAGTGGGGCAGGGATCTGGTTCACATGAAGTAAGAATCCTAAGTAGAAAGTTTCATGGTGTCTAAAGTTGTGGTATTTGATCAAAGATTCCAGTAATCAGAATAATAGAATGGAAGGTCTCTGTTGAAGCCTCTGTCAAGTGAGATCAGCTCTCTTTAGTAGACTATAGCATGCAGGGAACTCTGTTCTCTTAAATATCCAGTAGTTTGTATAGATCACATCCAGGGATACGCTGGAAATCTTGAGTGCTGGCTGATTCAGCAGCTGGATGAAGGAGGCGGCAACAGCACATGTGGTCTGGAGGCACTGGCCTGTGTGGGATGGATGGAGGAGGAGGAAGAGGCTGCATGGGTGGGTTAGAGAGAGGCTGGTGGGTTACTGCCTGATGGCAGGAAAGTGAAAAGTGCTGAGTCAGGCCTGGGAAAGGAGAGAGTGTGTGTAGTATGTGTGGGCACTGTGTGAAAGAGTGTCTGGGCATGCATGGGAGTGTGTTCATGTATGCAGGGCTGACTTTAGATGGCTGGGGGACCCAGTGCAAATTGGCCAGACTGGGGCCCCACTACACAAGTTTGAAGAGTGTGAGGGGGCCTACCAATACCTATGTCACTTCATTGCCTATCAAAAGTTATGCCAGAGGAAGCCATATTGATTTGTCCTCACTCCCAAGACAGCCCTGCTCCTGAGCCTCAACCCTCAGTTCACACTTTTACTTCCTTCCCCACCTCTATTTCCTGAATCCCAACTATCCCTCAGCACTTACTCCCTGCATCCTCAGCTTCAAATCTGTTCTTCCTGCTTCCCAAGGGCCTCCTTCTCCCTCCGTGCTCCTCAACACCCTCTCCCCTCTGCAGTCCAGCCAGCAGGAGAATAGAGCTGGTGAGTCCAGCCCTTATAAACTGCTCTTGCTGCTGCTACTGACTCCTTTCCTTCCCATATGATCAGCTCAGCTGTTTGACTGATAGGGGAGGGAGAGAAATTATCAGCAGCACGAGTGAGTTAGAAGTTCAGGCCTTGCTTTCTATTGATTGGGATGCCTCTCACCTCCATAGCTCCGGTTGGGCACGACCAGCAGCTATTCTTCATCCTGCTGGGGGGAAGCAGCAAAAGCAGCAGAGGTGGTGGCCCCCAACCTACAAAGTAGGGGAGGTGACATAATACCCAAGGAGGGAGAGGGCTACTACAGTTGCATGGGGCCCTATAAGGCCAGGACAGTTGCCTCAATTTGTTGGGTACATGTGAGAGAGTCTGCTAGGAAAAACTATCTGCATGCTCCCTGCACCCTGCTAATCTTTGAGTGGCGTCCATAATGCCCAGTGGTGCATAGGCACTACCAACTTTAAAACAGGGTGTGCCGTGCACCACGAACTGCGAGAGGAAGAAGCCCACGAGGCCACCGGCAGATCCCATCTCGCCAGTGGCCGAAAAGAGGAGCAAGGACCGGGTGGCTGCCAGCGGATCCCATTTTGCCAGCAGCTGAAGAAAGAAGAGGCCCGGAAGGCCACCGACGATCGAGAAGAGGAAGACGCACGTTCTCCCACTTCTCTGTGTATCAGCCTTCAAACCAAGTGGCAGCCAGTATGTGCTCTGTGCTGATCTCATGCATCGTAAGATCAGCATAGAGGAAGTGCTAGCCCCATGAGTTTTTGAATAGTGCAGGGGAGGCACACTAGGAAAAACAGGTTCCTTCCTCTTCTCAACCGCAGGTTGGGATTGGTTTGTTGGCGGCTTTCTGGACCTGATGGGAAGAATGCCTATGTTTTCTATTTCTGTATGTGAGCGAATGGTAGCCTGCCTGGGTGTGTGTGTGTGTGTGTGAGAGAGAATGGTAAGCTGCTTGGGTGTGAGTGGGTGTGAAGTGTGAATGGTGTCCTACCTAGTGATGTGTTTGTGTGGCTGGTAGTCTACCTGTGTGTGTGTGTGTGTATGTGTATGTGTGTGAGAGAATGGGGGTCTGCTGGGGGGGGGGATGTAAATGGGTGAGTATGCCTGAGAATATGTGTGAGAGAAAGAGAGATCATGTGGGAGTGAGATCCTGTGTGTGGATGTGAGGGAGTGTATGGGTGTGTAGGAGTGGGAGCCTACATGTGAGAGAGAGCATGTGAGAGCCTGTGTGTTTGTGTAGCAATATGAAGCTGTGCGACAGAGAATGTGTATGTCTGGTGGGGGGGGGGGGGGAGGGGGAATGGGAGCCTGCATGTGAGAGACAATATGTGAAAGAGAGAACCTATGTGATTGAGAAAGTGGCAGCCTGCATGTGAGAGCGAGAGCCTACATATTTACATATGTATGAGAGTGGGAACCTGCATGTAAGAGCCTGTGTGTCTGTGTGTGAGACAGCCAGTAAGAGAGAGAGAGCCTGTGTGTGTCTGAGGAGGAATGGGAGGCTGTGTGTGACACAACATGTGAGTGGGAGCCTGTGTATATGGGAATGGGAGTCTGTGTGTGAATGAGAGCATATAAGAGTGAGAGTTTGGGGGTGTGTGAGGGAATGGGAGTTTGTATGTGAGAAATAGCATGTGAGAGTGAGAGCTACATATGATAGAGAACATATGAGAGTGGGAGCCTGTGTGTATGTGAGAGAGAGCATGCAAGAGTGGGATTCTGTGTGAGAGAAAGCCTCTTGTGTGGTATATGGAAGAAGGAAAGAAGGCAGGAGGAGAGAGAGAAGAAGCAGAAGAATAAAAAGAGACCCTGAAAAAGGAATAAAGGAATAAGGAAAAGTCAGACAAGGGGATAAAAGAGACTGGGACAAAACCAATTAGAAAAATAAGATCAGACAAAAAGGTACAAAAAAAATGTTTGTTTTCAACAATTGAAATATGCCATCTTTTGGAATGTGCATTTCTTATAGATTTGTATTTTGCTTTTTCTTTAGTATTCCAGAGTTCACAGAGTTTGGTTTCTCTGGCTTTCCATTTCAGTTTTGCCTGCATGTTTCTGTTTCTAATTTGTAGTCCCTTATTCTGTATTAGATAAAGTTCTGTCTGTGATGCGCATGTGTGACAAAAGGTGCAGTATTTTGACTAGCATATAGTAGGGATTTGTAGCACTCTGGCTTGTTCTTTTCGCCCAATAGGTGGTGTATTAGTGTTCTAGGGCCTGTGTGTGAGAGAGAGAGGGAGTATGTGTGAGAGCATTGGCATGTATATGAGAGAGGGAGTGTCTGAAAGAATCAATGTGTTAGTATGTGTGTGTAAATGAGAGAGATCTCCTACCTCCCCCAATCTATAATAATCTCAGGGTAAATGGAAATCAAAAGGTCCCAGATATGGAGAGCAGGAGATTTTTTTAATCCTTATTAGTTTTAATTATTGGGTGTAATTTGATGTTTCTATTGTTTTGAAACATTTTATTGTTTTTCATTTTTGGAAAATATAAAGAACATTTTTTAATTATTGGATGTTTTATTCATCAGATATTTTGAAATATTTTATTGATTATTTGTGAATATCAGAACAAATTTATGCAAGTTTATTAAATTTATTGGATGTTCCTGGCTGTGTTGACATATATGTTTGTATTAGCATGGCTTTAATATCATGAATGATGTTTTATTTCTCTTGATTTTATTGATTGATGTTTTATGAGGAATAATAATACAGTCGGGCTTCTCGTTTCCAATATAGTTTTTGTTGGCACTTTTCTATTTGGTGAGGTTTGTCTGTATTTTAAAGGTTCAGTTCTTGTGTAACTTTAATTCTTGCTGTGAAAATTATGGTAGTTAACATCACCAGCTTTTACAGCATTATGGTCCTCTCTTCCTCATTTCTATTTTAAACAGAAGTTTGCTCTTTATTAATTTCATTTGCATGCAGAAAATAGTTTTGAATGTTCTTGCAGAAAATATTTTTTTCCATTCACATATCTTATTGTAACTGCTATTAGTAAATTATGCAATTATTTTAAGGTGCACTTAGGTCTTACCTGCTAAATGGCTTTCCTTAAGTCCTGACAGACCAGTAAACTGTGGGATTCTCCCTCCCAACAGGAGATGGGGGCAGAGTGCAAAAGTTTCCTCTCTGATGTCACTACCATAAAGGCTGGCCCAGCAGAGGGGAAGTCAGTAGTCTTTTGCCAAAGCATGGCTTGTTGCTTGTATACTTATAACCCTCTTTTTTTTCTTTTCTTTTCTTTTCTTTTTTAAATTTAAGGAGAGTTATCAGCTCGTTACCCGGCCTCCTCTTTTGTCTGTCTTATCCTCCCCAGGTTGGCATTTTCCCTGGTATTATAGGATGCTGGTTCCCTACTTTCTGAAGTAAGGGATCCAAGGTACATCACAAAACGAAAGAAAATAGTAAGTGGAGAACATCCTGCCTTCACATTCAGCTGTACTCCCTTGTTCCTTATGTTTTAACTTACTTATCAAACTCTGTTCCTTTATTCACATACCTGTTTATTCTTGTCTTATGAGCAGGATCTAACTTGATCTGACTGGACTAAAGGAAAGCCAATTAGCAGGTAAGACCTAATTAAACCTTCCTCTTCATCCTGCCAGACCAGTAACCTGTGGGATGTACCTAAGCTGTACTTGCCCCGGGTGAGATCCCTGGTGCTGCTTCCAAAACCCCAATACCAAAACTCATCTCCTCCCTTTCTTGAAGGTGTATTCTATAGTGTTCATAAAAGTGTGGACAGATGACCATGTGGCCACCCTACAAGTGTCCCTAGGCATAACTGCTCTAAAGTCTGCCCAAGATGCTGCTTATGATCTTGTGGAATGCACCCTTAGCCCTTCTGGCACTGGTTTGTTCTTCATTATATAGGCTGTTGCTATTTTCTCCTTAATCCAGCTCATGATTGAGGGTTTGGTCGCTGCTTGCCCTTTTCTGAATCCAGTGAACAAGATAAATAGTCTGTCTGCCTTCCTAAAGTCATTGGTTACTTCCAGGTACTTTCAGAGACAAATGCGAACATCTAAGAACCTCAGATCTCTGCATTTCCCTATGCATTCTGCCTTCCTAAATCCAGGAAAAGAAATGGACTGATTGTGATGAAATTCCGAAAGCACCTTGGGTAGAAAGGAGGGTACCGGTCTGATTGCCACTTTTTACTTTGAAAAGGATAAATGTAGATCTCTGCAGGACAGTGCTCCGAGATCCTTCTGGCCGAACACAGGGCCACTAACAACGCCGTCCTTAGTGTTAGGTCTTTCAAGGAAATCTCCCTGATGGGTTCAAAAGGTGCTCTGACTAGCATCTTCAGTACCAAGTTCAGGTCCCACGGCAGTACTATGACCTTCCGAGGAGGTCTCACCTGCTTTCCTCTACATGGTCCTCTGAAACACACAATCGCTGCCACTTGCACCCTCAATGTGTTAACCACTAGCCCTTCCTGTAGAAACTGCAGAATTGAAACAATACCTGCTTTCATTGGGGCCAACCCTCTACTCTTATTCCAGGCTTCAAAAACTGTCCAAATGCGACTATATATGAAGGAGGTGAACTTCTTTCTGGCCTTTAGTAAGATTGCGATTACTTGGGCTGAGTAACCTCTTCTGTTAAACCTTCTCCATTCAATAGCCAGACCGTAAGTGAGAATTTTTCCGAATTTGCCATTACTATTGGCCCCTGCTTGAGGAGTGCTGCTATCCCTTTGAATGAGATCAGCTTTGCCTTCCTCAATTATATCAGATCTGCGTACCAGGGATGTCATGGCCAGCCTGGCGCTATCAGGACCACCCACCCTGGGCGTTGAGAAATCTTCCTGACCACCTTGCCTATCATCGGCTGGGCTGTGTGTGTGTGTGTGGGGGGGGGGGGGGGATATGACAATTTACTTGCTGTCCAGGGTTGGGAAAGTGTGTCCATTCTCCTGCATTTCTGTTCTTTCCTTCGGCTGAAGAACTGACTAGGCCTTGGCATTCTTTTTTGTTGCCATTAAATCCCACTATGGAGTGCCCCATGCACCCATTACGAGGGCGTACGCCTCCTCTGACAGCTCCCATTCTCCAGGGTCTAGCTTCCGTCGACTGAGGAAATCAGCCTGCAAATTGTCCTCCTCCTGCTATATGCACTGCACAGAGATCTAAGAAATGCCTCTCTGCTATCTCCACAATGAGGCGAGCCTCTCTCACTCGGGCTGTGCTCTTTGTGCCCCCCTGCTTGTTCACATAGGCCACTGCTGTGGCATTGTCTTAGCAGACCTGGACTGCTTTGTTCCCTAACAGGGATTGTAAATGGCCTAGGGGCAACCTGATTCCTCTTCACTCTAATTTGCTTGTGGAACGTAGAACCATCTGGTTTGGCCAGGACCTCTGAGCAGTTTGGCCCTCCATGTGTGCCCCCCTCCCCTGATGACTCATATCTGTGTTTACTATTGTCGATGTCATAGGAGCTCCTCTGGAAAGGTTGTTCGCGTTTAGCTATCACCGCAGACTCTGCCACTCTGCCTGCTTCGGTACATCAGTGGTAGCCTTTTGTCAGACTGCTGACTTTGTGCAACCAGTTGTACACTAGGTGCGCCCGAAAGGGATGCATGAACGCTCTGCTGCCATGGAGCCCAGGACCTGTAGATATAGAAACATAGAAATGACGGCAGAAGAAGACCGAATGGCCCATCCAGTCTGCCCAGCAAGCCTCACACATTTTTTCTCTCATTCTTATCTGTTTCTCTTAGCTCCTTGTTCTATTCCCCTTCCACCCCCACCATTAATGTAGAGAGCAGTGATGGAGCTGCATCCAAGTGAAATATCTAGCTTGATTAGTTAGGGGTAGTAGGGGCAGTAACTGCTGCGATAAGCAAGCTACACCCATGCTTATTTGTTTTACCTAGACTATGTTGTACAGCCCTTGTTGGTTTTTTTTTTTCTTCTCCCCTGCCGTTGAAGCAGAGAGCCATGCTGGATATGCATTGAAAGTGAAGTATCAGGCACATTTGGTTTGGGGTATTTCCACACATATGGGAGTAGGGCTAGTGACAGGGCCTGCACTTGCTCCTGCCACTTCCCTATCCTTCTGTCAGATACACTCTACCTAACTTGGTATTAAAAAGTACCCCCAAGTACACTAGCGTCTGAGTCGGCTGAAACTGGCTCTTTGCCCTGTTCACCATCCAGCCCAATTTTTACAGGACATCAATTGTTCTCTCTATGGCCTGCTGGCCTTCCTGCAGGGAGTCTGCTCTTATTAGCCAGACGTCCAGGTAAAGGTGCACTTTGACCTCTTCCTTTCTTAAGAAGGCCGCCACTACTACCATCACCTTTGTAAAGGTCCTTGGTGCCATGGCCAGTCCAAAGGGAGTGCCCTGAACTGGTAATGCTGACCGGCTATCTTGAAGGGTAAGTAATGCTGGAAATCTCTCCTGATGGGAATATGAAAATATATTTCTGACAGATCTAAAGTTGCCAGGAATTCCCCTATTCTTACTGCTACCTTTTCTGTAGCCAGTGATTCCATTCAAGGCCCTGTTTACTCGCTTTAGGTCCAACACTGGCCAAAAGCTTCCTTCCTTCTTTGGTACTAGGAAATAAATGGAGTATACCCCTGTGCCTTCTTGACCGGGGCGTTACCAGGATAATGGCTTGCAGCTGAACTAACCTGGATAACGTCTATGTGACCGCATCTCCCCTGCTTGCCTTGTTAATCAGAACAGCAGTGAGTCACTCAGGACAACTAACTGTAGTGTAAATCTCCAAAGGGATTGTTTTGCACTAATTTACCTTGGAAGCACAATATATATTGCAAGGGAAGAGCTCAGTAACCCATAATCCAATGGGAGCACTGACAAGAGGAGCACCTTGCTAGTGGCAAAATAATTTTTTTTATTGGGGAGAAGAAACCTATTGGGATATATTATTTAGTGCGTTTGTGCTTTTAATAGTTAGTAAGGCAGCTAATAAGCAGAAGTTAGTGTGTTTGTATTTCCCAACCCTCCCACCCACCCCTAACTCATCCTTTAATTTATAGGCAGGTTCCACTTTCACACTAAAAAAAACCCAAATCAGCCTTTCAACTTCACTTCACAAATTCCCCACATCTTATTGAGAGTTTGATCATTCCTCGGTAGGTCTCTACTAGACATAGAGTGAATTCACTAATACATTTAAAGGACGATAATTAGATACATTCCTACTCCCATAGCAACCTAAAACTTAACTAGGAACTGAACAAATTTGAGATGAAGGCATTAGTCCAACAGCAAGAGGGGGGCTTCCCAGTCTTTTGCATCGAGTGTCACATGTATGATTTTTTACCCACCAGTGAGAAGTTGTACATGTGCATGCGATGCAAAGAGTTCCTGTCTCTCAGAGAATGAGTCCAATCTCTGGAGGCTAGAGTGACAGACCTGGAGGAGCTGAGGCAGACAGAGTGGAATATAGATGAGACCTTCAGGGACATAGTAGCCAAGACCTAACTTCAGACTGGCAGCCCTGGTGCTGCCTTGGAGGAAGAAGGTCTCGTGATCGGAGAGCACCAACCTGGTGCAGCAGGAAAGGATTCTGTAGCAAGGACAAGCTCTCCAGGTGGTGCATTATCCTTTCACACCGAGGATGTGTCTCCAAGGGCTACTGCTCAGGAGGGAAGGGTTAGGTAGGCCATCATAGTTGTTGATTCGATTATCAGGAATGTAGACAGCCGGGTGGCTGGTGGGCGTGAGGATTGCCTGGTAACATGCCTACCTGGTGCGAAAGTGGCGGACCTCATGCATCACCTAGATAGGATTTTAGACAGTGCTGGGGAGGAGCCGGCTGTCGTGGTCCATGTGGACACCAACAACATCGGAAAATGTGGGAATGAGGTTCTGGAAGCCAAATTTAGGCACTTAGGTAGAAAGCTTAAATCCAGAACCTCCAGGGTAGCATTCTCTGAAATGCTACCTGTTCCACGTGTGAGCCCCATAGGCAGTCAGAGCTCCGGAGTGTCAATGCATGGATGAGACGATGGTGCAAAGCAGAGGGATTCAGTTTTGTAAGGAACTGGGGAATCTTTTGGAAAAGGGGGAGTCTTTTCTAAAGGGATGGGCTCCACCTTAACCAGGGTGGAACCAGGCTGCTGGTGCTAACCTTTAAAAGGAAATAGAGCAGCTTTTAAACTAGAACAAAGGGGAATGCCAACAGTCACTCAGCAGCGTATGGTTTGGAGGGAGGTATCTGCAAAAGATACTAATGATGCATTAGAATTAGGGCATACCAACAGAGAGGTTTCCATAATAAGAAAAGTAGTCCAAGTGCCTGTAACTAAAAACTCACCTGAACTAAAACAATTCTAATTTATCCCTATCAATTAAAAAGCAGAATGAAAATACAAACAAAAAACAAACTTTGAAATGTTTGTATGCTAATGCCAGAAGTCTAAGTAAGATGAGAGAATTAGAATGTATAGCAGTAAATGATAACTAAACGATCCAAAAAATCACCTCTTGTGACTTTTTTTACACAATGAAATATCAAATATCTACCCCGATTATCAAATATCTACCCCGATTATCGGGGTAGATATTTGATATTTCATTGTGTAAAAAAAGTCACAAGAGGCGATTTTTTTTGGATTATTTAGTTGTCATATAGTATAAATCCCTCTAGATTATTAGGTGCTATTGACAGTTTCTTGGTATCTAGCAGTAAATGATGGCAGACTTAATTGGCATCTCAGAGAAATGGTGGAAGGAGGATAACCAATGGGACAATGCTATACCGGGGTACAAATTATATTGCAATGACAGAGAGGAACATCCGGGAAGCGGTGTGGCATTTTCTGTCCAGGACTGCACAGAGTCAAACAGCATAAACATCCTGCATGAGACTAAATGCACAATCGAATCTTTATGGGTAGAAATCCCTTGTGTGTTGGGGAAGAGTATAGTGACAGGAGTATACTACCGTCCACCTGGCCAAGGTGGTGAGACAGAAATGCTAAGAGAAATTAGGGAAGCTAACCAAATTGGTAGTGCAGTAATAATGGGAGATTTCAATTATCCCAGTATTGACTGGGTAAATGTATCATCGTGACATGCTAGAGAGATAAAATTCCTGGATAGAATAAATGACAATTTTATGGAGCAATTGGTTCAGGAACCGACGAAAGAGGGAGCAATTTTAGATCTAATTCTTAGTGGAGCACAGGATTTGGTGAGAATTAACGGTGGTGGGGCTGCTTGGCAATAGTGATCATAATATGATCAAATTTGAATTAATGACTGAAAGGGGGACAGTAAGAAAATCCACGGCTCTAGTGCTAAACTTTTAAAAGGGAAACTTTGAGAAAATGAGAAAAATAGAAAAAAACTGAAAGGAGCAGCTACAAAGGTAAAACGTGTGCAAGTGGCATGGACATTGTTAAAAAATACCATCCTAGAAGCGCAGTCCAGATGTATTCCACACATTAAGAAAGGTGGAAGGAAGGCAAAACGATTACTGCTATGCTTAAAAGGTGAGGTGAAAGAGGCCAAAAGATCTTCATTCAAAAATTGGAAGAAGGATCCAACAGAAGAAAATAGGATAAAGCATAAGCGTTGGCAAGTTAAATGTAAGACATTGATAAGACAGGCTAAGAGAGAATTTGAAAAGAAGTTGGCCGTAGAGGCAAAAACTCACAGTAAAAACTTTTTAAAATATATCCGAAGCAGAAAGCCTGCGAAGGACTCGGTTGGACCATTAGATGATTGAGGGGTTAAAGGGACACGGAAAGATTAAACAATTTCTTTGCTTTGGTGTTTACTGAAGAGAATGTTGGGGAGATACCCGTTCCGGAGAATGTTTTCATGGGTAATTATTCAGATGGACTGAATCCAATCACGGTGAACCTAGAAGATGTGGTAGGCCTGACTGACACACTGAAGAGCAGTAAATCACCTGGACCGGATGGTATACACCCCAGGGTTCTGAAGGAACTCAAAAATAAAATTTCAGATCTATTAGTAAAAATTTGTAACCTATCATTAAAATCATCCATTGTTCCTGAAGATTGAAGGGTGGCTAATATAACCCCAATATTTAAAAAGGACTCCAGAGGCGATCCAGGAAACTACAAACCAGTTACCCTGACTTCAGTGTCAGGAAAAATAATGGAAAGTGTTCTAAATATCAAAATCACAGAACATATAGAAAGACATGGTTTAATGGAACAGAGTCAGCAAGTCTTGCCTCACAAATCTGCTTCACTTTTTTGAAGGCGTTAATAAACATGTAGATAAAGATGAACCGGTAGATGTAGAGTATTTGGATTTTCAAAAGGCATTTGACAAAGTTCCTCATGAGAGGCTTCTAGGAAAAGTAAAAAAAAAGTCATGGGATAGGTGGCGATGTCCTTTCATGGATTACAAACTGGCTAAAAGACAGGAAACAGAGAATAGGATTAAATGGACAATTTTCTCAGTGGAAAGGAGTGGGCAGTGGAGTGCCTCAGGGATCTGTACTGGGACTCGAGCTTTTCCATATATTTATAAATGATCTGGAAAGGAATACGACAAGTGACGTAATCAAATTTGCAGATGATACAAAATTATTCAGCGTAGTTAAATCACAAGCAGATTGTGATGAATTGCAGGAAGACCTTTTAAGACTGAAAAATTGGGCATCCAAATGGCAGATGAAATTTAATGTGGATAAGTGCAAGGTGATGCATATAGGGAAAAATAACCCATGCTATAGTTATACAATGTTAGGTTCCAAATTAGAAGCTACCACCCAAGAAAGAGATCTAGGCGTCATAGTGGATAACACATTGAAATCGTCGGTGAATAAAACAGAAAATGTCATAATGCCTCTGTACAGCTCCATGGTGAGACCCCAGCTTGAATACTGTGTACAATTCTGGTCGCCGCATCTCAAAAAAGATATAATTGCGATGGAGAAGGTACAGAGAAGGGTTACCAAAATGATAAGGGGAATGGAACAACTCCCCTATGAGGAAAGACTAAAGAGGATAGGGCTGTTCTGCTTGGAGAAGAGACGGCTGAGGGGGGATATGGTAGAGGTGTTTAAAATCATGAGAGGTCTAGAACGGGTAAATGTGAATCAGTTATTTATTTTTTCGGATAATAGAAGCACTAGGGAACACTCTATGAAGTTAGCAGGTAGCGTTGTGTGTGCCGGCCGCGGCAAGCTCGTGGCCAGGCCCTCTTACCCTCTTCTGTCTGTTCCAGCATCTGGCTCCACTTCCCTTGTGGCTCTGGGCCGCCAGCTTCGACCTCGGGCCATCCCCGGCGCCTGTCTCCACAGCGGATGCCTGTGCTCCACAGCGGGCCTCTCCATGTGATCCGCGGAGAGACGCCGCCGGCCCGCACTACGCTCCTCCCTAGGCGCAAGCGCACGCGTGCATCTCCTTTGCTTTTAAAGGGGCCGTGGCAGGAAACCAACCCGCGGCCCTGGATGACGTCGTCACTGGGCTCCGATATATAAGGCTGGGCCCAGCCTCAGTGAGTTGCCTTTGCAACAGGTCTCCACGCTGGACGTGTACTTGTTGCCTCCTCTGGTGATTTCCTTGTGTTCTTGGTTCCTGTTCCTTCCGTGTTCCTGATACTGGTTTCGTCACTTCTCCTAGTTCCTGTGCCTTGTCTTTACTCTACTTTGATTTACAGACTGACTTCTCCTGGACCCGACCTCTGCTTTGCCTGACCACACCATTGATCTTCTCCTGGACCCGACCTCTTCTTTGCCCGACCATGCCACTGATCATCTCCTGAACCTGACCTCTGCTTTGCCCGACCACGCTACTGATCATCTCCTGGACCCAACCTCTGCCTTGCCCAACCACACTACTGATCATCTTCTAGACCTGACCTCTGCTTTTCCCAACCATGCTACTGATTATCTCCACTACTGATTAGCTCCTGGATCTGACCTTGCCTTGCCACTGCTTCTTACTTGCCTCCTGCTCTGACTTCAGCTTGTTCTATGATGCCTCTTCAGTCTCAACCCTGGATTTGGCCTTTCAGGCTTCGCCTGCTTTTGCCTGGGCGCCCCCTGTCTGACTCATACTTTTTGGCACCTGGGTCTCTGGGACTCTGCTTCGTCCAATACAGACTCTCTATTACTACCATTGCTGGTCCCTGGCTGACCTCCTCCTCATCTACCAGAAGACATCGGACGGAGGCCCACCTAACTCCAGCCAGCCCCGGCACCAAAGGGCTCAACCCGCAGGGAACGAGTGCTGGTATTGGTGAAGCTCCAACCGGTCTCCGTCAGTCAGCCAGCTCCGCCTACCGATGGTGGGGACCCGTAGGGCCTCCCCTACTGGTAGCGTCAACCCCACCTCGACCCAAGGGTCCACCTCCTGCGCAACAGGTAGCACATTTAAAACTAATCGAAGAAAGTTCTTTTTCTCTCAACGCACAATTAAACTCTGGAATTTGATGCCAGGGAATGTGGTTAGTGCAGTTAGTGTAGCTGGGTTTAAAAAAGGTTTGGATAAGTTCTTGGAGAAGAAGTCCATTACCTGCTATTAATTAAGTTGACTTAGAAAATAGCAACTGCTATTACTAGCAACAGTAGCATGGGATAGACTTAGTTTTTGGGTACTTGCCAGGTTCTTATGGCCTGGATTGGCCACTGTTGGAAACAGGATGCTGGGCTTGATGGACCCTTGTCCATCAAGCCCAGTATGGCAATTTCTTATGTTTTTAAGGATTAGGTTGCTGTGAGCATATAATTGATAGGCTTTTTGCATCAAAGAAAGTAGGGCTTGTAAGGTAATAAAGGAGAGTGGATGTGTTCCTGGACACTTGGCAGAAGCAAATTTTCTGGTGCACCACCAGTTTCAGCAGTCACCCTATGACCCTGCTTACAGTGACCAGAATTCAAACCTCCACAGGAACATAAAGATCTTTTCTCTGTGCTGTGAGGAAGGAAGGGTGGAAGAGCTAAACCAGGAAAAGTTTCTTTTGTATAGAGGAGAGAGAAGACTGTCTTACCTGATCAGAAACCAGGGCAGACATTTCCCTCTGACTTCTGCAGCTGCTGGGGTGGATTCTGGTTACAATTTCCCTATTCCTGGTTAAGATGCTGGGAAAGATGTATAAAACTGGAGGAGCCTGGGCTGGTTCCTGAGGGTCTCGGATAAAGTCCCTCCTCTCCCCCTCAGCAGATCTAGGGCTTGCATGGATTTCAAGACCTGGGAAATGGTAAGTTTCTGTTTTTATTCGGAGCCTTTTCTGCTCTTTGCAATGCTACAGTCAGATACAAGAGGAAGACAAAGCACAAAGCTTTCCCAAAGCTAAACTAGCAGAGTCCTTTCTGGTTCCTTTTCAGTGCATGCCGGGTAGATCCTACGTCCTTAAGGTGGATCCGTAGAGATAGCAGATAGCTGGAGGGTGTCTGAAACAGGAGGCAAAACTCAGGGATCCAGTTTAATTCTGTTTCATCTTTTCTATGAACTTGTAATTTTTTTTATGTTTTTTGTTTGGGGAGAGGGGAGAAATCATTAAGATTGCAATCCTATTCTCCATTGCAGCTGTGCTAACTGCCTGGTTATGAACCTGATTTTTTGTGGATTTGTACAGGGTCAGGAATTGCTGCAGGAACCAGACTTTTAGGGTCCGATGAATACTTCTGATTCAGGGCCGGTGTGAGCTTTTTTGCTGTCCCTGATTCATTCAGTGCCTGTCCCGGGCCCATCAAATAAAGCCCAGCTCTGCCCTGCAATTTATATTTTTAAAAACTGACATTTCCCCCCCCCCCCGAACCTATGGATAGGGAAGGGTATTATGTACCCTAGGCAAACCTTCAGCCTTGCATACACCACACTCCCCCCCCCCCCCCATACACACAACTCCCACACCCTTTATAGACATACACAATTAAAATATGCGATAACAAAGTTTACATGAAAAAGAACATTCAAAAGTACAGTCTTCTCAGGCAAAAATATCACTTATAACATGCATATTATATTTAGTCTTGGAGGAATTCTGCGCTACTGCGGATTGCAGAATTTGCGCAGAATTCACCGCAGCCTCTACCTTCACACAGATTCCCTCCCTCACTGTGCAGAATCCACCACAGCCCAATGCTTCTCCCTTCCAAATTCTCTGCCAGAAGAGGAAGCAATACCGGAAGCATTACGGCACAAGCAAGGTTCACTGCACACGGATAGCGGAACCATGGCGGCATGAGCGTGCGCATGGAGAGTGGAGACATCGCAGGCAAGGTTCCCGCATGGAGAGCAGAGGCAGCATGGCACGGGCGAGGTTAGCAAGCTGCACTGTGGAAAGGCCAGGACCCTACAATCGGAAAGGGGGGGGGGAAGGAGAGAGGGGGAGGGATGGGGTAGGGGGACGTGAGAGAGAAGATAGAGAGGGGGGAAGGGAAAGAGAGAGGAGGGGAGAGAGAGCGGGAGAGAGAAGGAGGGAGGGAGGGATAGAGGGGGAGGTGGGAGGAATGGGGTAGGGGGACGTGAGAGAGAAGATAGAGAGAGGGGAAGGGGAGAGAGTGTTTCTAGTGGGGGCTCGAGGTATGAGGGGAAAATCAGGTAAATGGGGACGGGGCAGAGGCCAAAGAGGATTCATATTTCCATTTGTTCTGAGCCTTTCACATGTGTGCTCTGGCACTGGACAGCTGAGTGGACTCGGACTTCCGCTGCAGAGTCACATTTAACCAAACATCATCTCCTGCTGCGTGAGACTGGCCCCACAGCAGTGGGAGATGTTTGTTAAATGTGACTCCTGCTACTGCATGTGAGGCTTGGAGCTTGGAGACGTTAATTTCGGCTGGCACTGGGAAAGTGTACAGAAAAGCAGGGGACGACACTGAAAGTGGAAATGGTAAGGGTGGTAAAGGTAGTTGTCTGTAGACCACTTCAAATGGTGTTGATCCAGTTGATGTTGCTGGATGAGAGTTGATGGAGAATTCAGCCCAGGGCAACAGTTCAGCCCAATCATTTTGACGTGTACCCACATAGGCACGAATGAACTGCTTGAGTGTCCTATTCATTCTCTCCGTTGCCTGTTCACCTGAGGATGGTATGCAGAGGTGAAGTCGAGAGAGATATCAAACTTCTTGCACAAAGCTTTCCAGAACTTAGCTGTAAATTGGGCTCCTCTGTCAGAGACGATGTGCTTTGGCATGCCGTGAAGGCGAAAGATGTGGGTGATGAAAAGCTTTGCAAGCTCCATGGCTGAGGGCAAGCCAGGGAGAGCAACGAAGTGAGCCATCTTCGAGAAACGATCCACTGTAACCCAGATGGTATTGTTACCTCCGAGAGTGGTAAGTCTACCACAAAGTCTGTAGCAATGTGAGTCCAGGGCTCATCTGGTACTAGCAAGGGATGGAGTAGGCCCCAAGGCCGTCCGGGCGGTGGTTTCTGTCTGGCACAATTGGAATAAGAAGCAACATAGGAGAACGTGTCTTCCTACATAGTGGGCCACCAGTAGTACTTCTGCAGTTTAGCCAGAGTTCTGCGTTGACCAGGGTGTCCAGCCAGTTTCGAATCATGAGCCCAGGCTAACAGCTTTTTCTTTAGGGTCCTGGGTACAATAGTCTTGCCCGCAGGTACCGGGTGAGTAGCTGACAAATAACTCTCTTCGGGTCGATGATATGCTGGGGTTTATCAGGTACATCCTCTGAGAGAAATGAGCGAGATAAGAATGTCAGAGCAGATGCCCTATCTCCAGGGTGGTATTTCAGCACAAAGTCAAATCTGATGAAGAACAGGAACCATCTCGCCTGCCTATGGTTTAGGCGCTGAGCATGATGAAGGTACTCCAGATTTTTGTGATCTGTGAAAACAGTGATCGGATGTTGAGCACCTTCAAGACAGGGGCGCCACTCTTCAAATGCCATCTTTATTGCCAGTAGTTCTTTACCGCCAATGCCGTAGTTCTTCTCCACTGGTGAGAAACGTCGTGAGAAAAAAGAACATGGATGCAAGGTCTTAGATTCCCCGGACTGGCTCAATACGGCCCCTACACCTATGTCGGAGGCATCGACCTCTACGATGAAAGGCCGGGTGGGATCTGGATGTCGAAGGCATGGCTTACTCAAGAAGGCATCTTTCAGTTTCTGAAATGCTGTTATAGCTTCCGTAGACCAATTGGCGACATTGGCACCTTTCTTAGTCATTGCTGTTAGCGGAACAGTTAGTGAGGAGTAATTCTTGATGAATGTTCTGTAGTAGTTGGTAAATCCCAGAAATCGTCTAAGAGCCTTTAGACTTGTGGGTTGTATCCATTTCTGAATGTTCTCCAGCTTCTGAGGGTCCATCTGAAAACCTTTATTGGAAACAATGTACCCTAAGAAAAGCACCGATTCCTTGTGGAATTTGCATTTAGACAACTTGGGGTATAGGCAGTTCTCGCGGAGTCTTTGTAACACTTTTTTGACATCTTCCAGATGAATGTTCATATCCTGGGAAAATATCAAGATGTCATCTAAGTACACGACACATTTGTAGAGTAGATCACACAGAATGTCGTTCATCATGTTTTGGAAGACAGCTGGGGCGTTGCACAGGCCGAAGGGCATCACCAGATATTCAAAGTGCCCATCCCGGGTATTGAAGGCTGTCTTCCATTCAACGCCAGAGCGGATTCGAACTAGGTTATTGGCTCCCTTGAGATCAAGCTTGGAGAATATCTTGGCTCCCTGTAGTCTATCGAATAGCTCCAAGATGAGTGGTAAGAGATAGCGGTCTTTTACAGTGATCTCGTTTAGATCTCTGTAGTCAATGCATGGAAGCAATGTTCCATCCTTCTTCCCCACAAAGAAGAAGCCTGCACCGGCAGGAGACTTGGAGGGCCTTATGAAGCCTTTCTGAAGGTTCTCCTGTATGTACTCAGACATAGCTTTATTTTCTACTATGGAGAGAGGGTAAACCCTTCCTTTGAGTGGTTCAGTGTTAGGCTTCAAATTGATGGCGCAAATCGTAGGATCTATGTGGAGGTAGTACGTCCGCGGCTTTCTTTGGAAAATACATATTGAAAAGGTGCATACTGAGGCTGGCAACCCAGGCATCAACAGGGTAGTTGGCATGCAGGGTATTGGAGAAACCTCCATTAGACATTTACCATGGCAATCTGGACCCCAATGTGAAAGCTTCAGAGTGGCCCAATTGAAACTGAGGCATATGCAGCTGCAGCCATGGTAGCCCCAGTACTAAAGGGTGCATGGCCTTCTTTAGTACAAAGAAGGAAGTAGTCCTCTGAATGGAGAGCACCGGTCCGTAAACTCACTGGTTCGGTGAGCTGGGTTACTTTGCCTGGTAAGGGATCCCCATGAATTGAAGATAGGAGTAATGGAGAAGTCATGGTGGTGGTGGGGATCCGCAAGTGCTCTCCACTAATCGTTTCAAAATGAAGTTGCCTCCTGCCCTAGAGTCCACTAGGGCAAGAATCTGGTATTCTAAGGGTCCGCAGATTAAGAACATAACATAAGAAATTGCCAAGCTGGGTCAGACCAAGGGTCCATCAGCCCAGCATCCTGTTTCCAACAGAGGCCAAACCAGGCCACAAGAACCTGGCAATTTACCCAAACACTAAGAAGATCCCATGCCACTGATGCATTTAATAGCAGTGGCTATTCCCTAAGTAAACTTGATTAATAGCAGGTAATGGACTTCTCCAAGAACTTATCCAAACCTTTTTTGAATCCAGCTACACTAACTGCACTAACCACATCCTCTGGCAACAAATTCCAGAGCCCAATTGTCTGTTGAGTGAAAAGAACTTTCTCCGATTAGTCTTCAATGTGCTACTTGCTAACTTCATGGAATGCCCCCTAGTCCTTCTATTATTCCAATATTTAAGCTTGGTTATATGCATTCGTTTTTCAGACGTACCCTGAGTATACTTTTCATGTAATAACACATTAAACAAAAATAGATACTTATACTGTTTTAATGAGTTGTCTATTTCTATTTGGGATAACAGAGGGAAAATGTTTTTTAAATTCTTCAGATAAGGCCAAACCTTAATCCCAAGCAGCATTTAAGGTCACTGTTTTACTATTTTTTTTTTTGTCTACTTTATTGTGCTTGCTTGGAAATCTATGATTAGTTTTCCCCTCCCCAATATAATGTTTCTATGGGGAAAAAAAAAGGGGGATAAAGAAAAGAATGTTTTGTGTGTCCTCTATTATTTATAGCACACTTATTGCAATGACACCTATGCCATAACCTACCTACAGCTCTAATTAATGGTGTGATTTGGAGGTCTGACCTTCCTCTAAGCAATCATGTAGTACATCTCAGTTTATTATTCGGTTAATAGAGTTTGCTGAGAAACAGATAGAAAAATTGGTTCTTACCTACTAATTTTCATTCCTGTTCATAACCCAGATCAATCTGGGTTATGAACAGGAATGAAAATTAGTAGGTAAGAACCAATCAGGTTCATAACCCAGATCAATCCTGGAATGTACTCAAGCTCCCCTAGTTTAGGCGAGAATGCGATAGCTCCGCTCATAATACACTATCTTCGAAGCCTGTGGAATCTGGATCTTGGACAGTCAAAAAACAGCAATATCTGGTAAAAGTATGTAAAGACTTCCAAGTAGCTGCCCGATCGATAGCCTTCAGCAAGGCCAGTTGACACTTGGCCCATGAGATCACCTTGGCTTAGTCAAGTGAGGCCTTAGACCTTCAAGTACTTGGACCAAGTCTATAAAATGTAGGCTGAGCCAAATCGCATCCATCAGCCACTGCGCAATAGGGGGTAGATTTTATAACATGCACGTGCAGCCTACATGTGTGTGCGCGCCTGTTATAAAATCCGGGGTAGGTGCATGCAAGGGGTGCACAATTATGTACCTTGTGCGTGCCGAGCCGCGTTGCCTTCCTCCATTCTCTTCCCCCAGCCTGACCTTCAAACCCCTTCCCCTAACCATTCCCCCCCCTAGCCCAACTCTAACCCCCCCCCAAAGTTTTATCCTACCTTTTGCGCCTCCCTATATGTAGGTGCAAGTTGCGCATGCCTGCCGATTGCCGGCACGTGATCTCTGACAGCGGCAAATAGCCACTGTGCCAGGAGCTGCTGACCCCGCCCCCACCCCCCCCCCCCCCCCTTTTTGCAAGCCCTGAGACTTACGCACCTCCCGGGGCTTTATGTGCGCCACCCGGGAGTTTGAAAATAGGTCTGGCACATGCGTAACCTTTTGAAAATCCGGCCCTAGGAGCCTTGCATGCTTTGCACCCTTCCTTGGTCCTTGCCAAACCACAAAGAGATAATCCGATATCCAGAAACTGTTAGTCACCTTAAGATACCACAAAAAACACCTGCTTCCCAAACACCCAAAGCTTCCTCATGTGTAGCAATGATGAATCCAAATTAGGAAAAGCAGGAAGTGCCACTGTTTGACTAAGATGAAAAGTTGAAACCAACTTTGGCAGAAATAAGGGTACTGTTCGCAATGACCCTCCATTCTCCATAAACTGCAGAAAGGGATCTCTATAAAACAATGCTGAAGCTCTGAAATTCTTCTGGCCAAGCAAATCACTACCAAAAAACCCAAAAAAACACGCCATCAGGATTAAAGTTTTTAGAGTCATCTTCCGTAGTGGCTCAAACAAAGCCTCACATAACACCCTCAGAACTAAATTAAGATTGTACGAGGGACACACTTTCTGCACCTGTGGCTGCAAGTGATTTGCTCCTTGAAGAAACTGAATCATATCTGGATGAGAGGGCAGGGACAATCCCTGCACCTTAGCTTATAGGCTAGACCCCTCACTAGACTTTTTTGTAGAAAGGTCAAGATATGGGAAACTGAAGCCTGAGTAGGCTGCACACCTTGTTCGATACATCAAGCTTCAAAAAGCCATCCATACTCTAATGCAGGTCAAAGATGTGGATAACCACCTGGCTTGCAGCTAAGTGGTGATGACATCTTCGAAAATAACTCTTCCATATCAAGTGTCCTCCTCTCAAAAGCCAAGCTGCAAGACAGAAGCGATCCGCCTGATTTGAAAATATTGGACTGACATAACAGACTCGGAAAGTGACTGAATCTTAACGGTCTGTCCACTGCCAAGTTTACTAGTTCCACAAACTACGGCTGAGGTGGCCACTCTGGATCTACTAGAATCATTTCACTTGTATGCTTCTCTATATGTCGTAGCACTTTCCCACCAATGGCCATGGGAGAAAGAAAAGTAATTCCCAGCGGTCACGGAAGCACCAGAGCATCTTCTCCTTCTGCTGTGTGTCTCACCTGTGACTGTAAAACTGTGCCACCTTGGCATTTTTTCTGTTGCCCTCTAATCCATGCGTGGTATTCTCCACCGGGCCCAATGAGACGTACTGCTTCCCCATAACAGCTCCCATTCTCCGAGGGTCCAACCTTTGCCTGCTAGGAATCCACCTGCACATTGTCTATCCCAGCTATATGAAATGCTACCATAACTGCCAGGTGCTGCTCCGCCCAGTGAACCAACTCCCGAGCCTCCTGAGAATCCATCCAACCTTTGGTTCCTCCTTACCAGTTGATATATGCCACTGTCGTTGTATTGCCTGATAGAACTCACACTGCCTGATCTTGTAACCATAGTAGAAAGGAAAGCAAGGCTAAGCAGACTGCTCGTCTCCAACCAATTGATAGACTATACCTCTGCCTTCGACCATCGGCCTTGCGCAGTCTGTCCCTGACACATCCCAACTGGCTTCGCTGGTGTTGGTGGTCACTACCACACAATCCAGGATTTCCAATTCCATCTCTCCTTCCAGATTGATCCGACCAAGTCACCCTGAAAGACTGGACCTGAACTCCCATCTGAGGGGATGAGGAATTTGAAATTCCTCTGATAATGGGTTCTAATGGGAGAGGAGCACTTTCTGAAGGGGCCTCATATGTGTGATAGCCCAGGAAACTAGTTCTAGTGTTGATGCCATAGAACCCAGGACCTGCAAATTATCCCAAACCCTGGGAACCTTGAGATGCAACAGGTGACAAACCTGACACTGCAGCTTCACCACCCTCTCCTCCGTGAGAAACACTTTGCCAACCCAAGTGTCAAAACTGAGTCATAAGATACTCCAAGGGTTGGGATGGCACTAGCTGGCTTTTTGCTAGGTTACACACCCACCCCAGAACCCTTAAACCTCTCTATGACTCACTATACTGCCAGCTGACAGAGGTCTGCTGACTTTGGCTGAATGAGCCAGTCATCCAGATATTTTTTTATTTATTTATTTTTAATTTTTATATACCGACATTCTTGTATATGGGTGTACCAGCACTCCTTCCTTCCGCAGGGCTGCCGCCACTGCCACCATGACTTTTGTGAATGTATGCAGTGCTGTCGCTAATCCAAAAGGAAGGATACAAAACTGAAAATGGTCTCCCAGAATCATAAATCTCAGGAACATCTGGTGCTCCTGCCCGATTGGGATATATTTTCTGATTGCGATTTTATTTTTTAAGTTTATTTATTGTTAACCGATATGCTGGAACCCCGACATGTCTGTATATAAAAAATAATAAACTATAAACTATAACTATATGTAGGTACACCTCTGTGAGGCCTAGTGATGACAGGAACTTTCCCTTGTGAACTGCCGCAATGACCAAATATGTTTCCATTCAAAACCATGGCACCAAGGGCCACATTCACTTTCTTTAAATCCAAGATTGGTCTGAATGCCCCCTCTTTTTTTCTGGACCATGAAATAAATGGAATACCAACCTTTTCCTTGTTTGTCCCAGGAACTGGTTACTATCGCCCCTAGCTGCCGCAAATGGTCCACGGTGTCGTGAACAGACACCTGCTTGGTGCAGGGAGACTATGTAGGCTTCTCACACTGGTGAGCAAATGCTAACATGTAGCCACTCACTGGTCTGTTGTGATTCTGGTCTACTCCTCTTAAAAGTGGGCTAATCACCCTCCTGACTGCCAGCAGAGAAGAGTGGACCAACCTCGCTCAATTGTGAAGACTTAGCTCCTCTGGTTCCTGGATCAGAGGTATCTCAGGACAGTTTCTGCCCACCGTGAAAGGACTGGGTGAGAACTACCATCCTGTGTGTCCTAGGAGAAAAAAATATAACATTTAGTCATCCAAGAAATACATTATTTGTTTTCAATATAGAAAGTTTTGTCTGAAGTTATCCAAAAAAATGACTTTTCACAGTTTTTTAAATTTGCATTATTTCAGAATCTTTAAAAATAAAAAGTCAGCCACAGGAAACTGAGGGTTACAGCCAGAGTTTAACATCCTTCTGCACCACATTGACAGTAGTAAATATTCTGTCAAATTAGCTGAATAAACTTAGCTGGCTAACTTGTACCAAATCTCTTAATACCAGAAAAGTCAGAACATAAATAAGTAATAACGATAAAATATTTTATTGGTATTCAGTGCTTTATTTTTTACCATGGAGAAATCACCGAAGGCCAAGACAATGCTTATCTGTATTTATAAATTACACCATGACAATATAAAGCAATATTTGAGAAGACGTCCTCACCCAGTCCACGTCTCTTTGCATATAAATCTCTGAATGGCCAGTTCTCACATAACATGAGTATAGGACACTGGGTTTAACCAATAATATTTATTTCATAATAAACCATAATTTTAAAGTGTTTCCTTCTTTTCATTGAAATAAATTAATATTATTCTTTTACCATAAAATCAAAATGGTGTACGATCAAATCATCATATCAACACAAGTTTAAAAGTCATTTATATTGCAATCTTCAGTTCAGTCTCCAGGTGTAGATTCTTTTATGCTTTCTAAAACCAGATTTCATATTGCAACCTTATCACATTCAGAACGTTTAAAATCGTTTCTCATTACTTTGGGTCATTTCAT
The DNA here is from genome assembly GCF_901001135.1 of Rhinatrema bivittatum. Taxonomy (NCBI): domain Eukaryota; kingdom Metazoa; phylum Chordata; class Amphibia; order Gymnophiona; family Rhinatrematidae; genus Rhinatrema; species Rhinatrema bivittatum. The sequence continues at coordinate 251,594,559 of NC_042617.1, read as the reverse complement.
GCTGTTTGCAGGTTACATCTTTGATTGAAAGATTCATGACGTTCAGAACACTGAAATTGTTTCTCAAGGGGCAGTTTCTCCAGATGGGTTTGGTTTTATGCATATTTTGATAGGAATGGGCACCAGTGTGAATTCTTTCGTGGTTCCTTAGAACATACTTCTGACTAAAACATTTATCACATTCAGAACATTTAAATGGTTTCTTCCTCATTCTGTGTGTCATTATATGCAGTTGCAGGTTGCTTTTTTGACTGAAACATTTAAGACATTCAGAACATTGATATGGTTTTTCATTTCTGTGGGTCATTTCATGTCGTTGAAGGTGGCTTGTCTGACTGAAACATTTATCACATTCGGAACATTTAAAATGGTTTTTCGCCAGTGTGGATTCTTCATGCCTTCTAAGATCAGATTTCCGATTAAAGCGTTTATCACATTCAGAACATTTAAATGGTTTCTCACAAGTGTGGATTTTTTCATGCTTTCGAAGAACAGATTTCCATCTGAAACATTTACCCACATTTAGGACATTGAAAAGCTTTATCGGTAACTTGTTGGTTGTTTCTCTCAATGAAACATTATCACAAGCAGAGCATTTAAATTGTTTTTGTCCTTTGTGACTTTTCTGATGGATTGTAAACCATGATGTATATCTAAAATATTTTTCACATTCAATACACTTAAAAGGTTTGTCATGCCTGTGAATTTTTTTATGCTCTGTGAGGTCTGATTTACCACTAAACCTTTCCTCACATTCAGTACACTGAAATGGACTTCCTCCTGAGTGATGCTTATATGCTTTTCCAGCTCAGCTCTGCAAGCAAAATATTTTCACACTGAGAACAATTAAAAGGTTTCTTTTGCATGCCAACTGTTCTGTGTGCTTTAAATTTTGTTTCTTAGCTCTTTTATTACAGTCATTACTTCTACATTTTTTCTCTCTTCTATGATATTTTTGGATATTTGTGCGACTTGTCTTCTCTGTGAATTTCTTCCCACTTTCAATCTTTTCTTGGTACTCAACAGAATGTGAGTTTGTGGTGGAGTTTCCCGAAGTATCAACACTTTTTATATGGTCTCTCTCCTTCATTGAGTCTCTGAGTTTCTACAAGATTTGAGCAGGGATTTGAATTTCTCCCTTGTTTAGTACTTGTGTTTAGGCTCTCTCCTTTTTGTTGTTTTTTTTTCACCCTGGGTGATGTTACTCTGATACCTCCTTCACAGTCAGCTGAACTATCTGGGCTGTTTTCTGGAAGGGGCTTTGTGTTTCCATTCCTCCCTCTGCTGTCCATTGCACATACTCTGCCTCTCACTTTTATTCCTCTGTCCATCATCTGCTGGATAAAAATCAGTATGATTATTAATTTTACAGCAAGAGACATTCTGTATATAGGGAAATATTCCTCCTATGATTAAATACATTTGCTTGATTAAGACTCTATATGACATATAGCCAGAAGTGGTGTTGCTTGCAGACAGGTACAGGTGGGCAACAGCTTATAAACAGAGGGAATCAGACTATGCTTCATCTCATTCTGCTGGTTCTGAGCATCTCACTTTTGGCCTCTGCAGCAATTCCCTTTACTCCAGTTACAGTCACTAACCAAAAACTCTGGTAGGCTCTGCTGGAGATCTGGGATTCATTCTAGACCTATGTCCCTGAACCTGAGATAAGAACATAAGAAACTGCCACGCTGGGTCAAACCAAGGGTCCATCAAGCCCAGCATCCTGTTTCCAACAGAGGCCAAACCAGGTCAACTTAAGCAACTGAATTCTAAGGACTGAATTTATTTATTTATTTATATTCTGCTTTGCTGGCACTACAAAGTGGATTACATACAGGTACTGTAGGTATTCCCCTGTTCCCTTAGGGCTCACAAATCTAAGTTTTTTGTACCTGAGGCAATAGAGGGTGAAGTAATTTGCCCAAGGTCACAAGGAGCAGCAGGCTCCTCCTCAACATCCTCCAAATAAATATTAAGTGAAAGTCAGAAAATAAAATGTACCCTTTATGTGCAAAGTTTGAAATACACCACAGCACATAAAAAAAATATTCCTTCATAGCAAAACACTTTCTAACTACTCTTGGCATCAGAACCTTCTCCCTTCCCTCCAGCTGTTCAACAGCATGAGGTGCTTTCATTTCCAAGAACTCTACTATGTGGTCAGGATTGTAATACTGGCTGCCTATCAGAAATTGGGAAGAAATGATGAGTATACTGAGAAATATGAAAATATGAGTATCCTGGTTGAAAGAGCTAATTGACTCTCTGTAGCTAAGGAAAGGAACCATAACAGGGAATGCACACAGCGTCCCCCATACTATGAGAATAAAAATGCCTGCAGAGTATGCCATTTGCTGAGGAATCCCACCTTCCTTCTTCTTGACTTTAATATTGTTGGACACCCTTCCTTCCTCCCTGTTTCCTTCTATCTTGAATGCTTCCACTGTGAGGCCATCCTGCCTACTCCCACCTCCTGCTAGTGCCAGTGGTGATCCATTCTGCCCTCTTGCTGCTCCCAGTGGGTCCTCATCCTACCTCTTTTCCTGAAGACTCTTCCAGTAGGGCTATTCTGCCTGCCCTGCCCAGCCCCACAGAAAATACAACCACAAGCCACAAAGAAGGAGGAAGTGTTGGTATCTTGGACCAGCACAGAGGTCAGCATAGTGAGGGATAAATGGAAGGATTAAAAAAACTGATAGGGGAGGAGTAACAGCAGGTGATGAAAAATAATGAAGAGAAGGGAGAGGAAAGCATGAGAAAGAAGGAAGGAGTTCCTACCAATGGGAATGGGTGGTCTTTAAAATCATGAGAGGTCTAGAAAGAAAATTATTACTTACCTGCTAATTTTCATTCCTGTAGTACCATGGATCAGTTCCAGACAGTGGGTTATGGTCCCCAATCCAGCAGATGGAGTCAGCACAAGCTTTGAGGGGGGCGTATCCATATATCCTACTACCCCCTCTGCAGGAGTTCAGTATCGAGTATATCAAAGCCCGAGTAGAAACACCCGAAGGATCAAGTTTGTGGAAACAGATAATTAAAACAATTGTAACCGCAACAAGTAACTGCAAACATCCTACCAACTTGTAGGGAGCTGTGAAAAACAGTGAAAAAGAAACGACTGTGAAGACACAGAACACTGTGAACAGGAAATAGCGCAGAGCTGAGCAGGATCAAGAACCCAAAACGTGGTGGGCGTCTGGACTGATCCATGGTACTACAGGAACGAAAATTAGCAGGTAAGTAATAATTTTCTTTTCCCTGTACGTACCTGGATCAGTGCAGACAGTGGGATGTACCCAAGCTTCCCTAAATCGGGTGGGGGTCCTGCGAGGCCTGCTCGGAGAACCTGCTCGCCAAAGTGTCCAGAGACCGAAGAGGCGAGGTGCAGACGATAGTGCCTCGAGAACGTGTGTAACGATTCCAGGTGGCTGCTCTACAAATTTCTTGAGAGGAGACCGAGCGAGACTCCGCCCAGGAAGCCGCCTGAGAACGTGTAGAATGCGTGATGATGCCGGGTGGGGGAGTCCGTCCCGCCCCAATGTAGGAAGCAGCAATGCCGGCCTTCAACCATCTGGCAATGGTAGCCTTCGAGGCCTGAGACCCCTTCTTAGGTCCGGACCAGAGTACGAAGAGATGGTCAGAGATCCGGAACTCATTTGTAGCCTCCAGATAGAGGCGCAGAGTGCGCTTGAACATCCAAGAGACGGAGAGACTTCGGCTCTGAGGAGGAGAAGGACGGCAGCTCCACCGTCTGGTTCACATGGAATGCAGAAACCCACCTTCGGAAGGAAGGAGGGGAACGGTGCGAAGCGAAACTCCAGAGTCGGAAAAACGGAGATAGGCTCTCTAACCCGACAGAGCCTGCAGCTCCAAGATGCGTCGAGCGGAACAGATGGCCACAAGAAAAAACCGTCTTGAGAGTGAGATCCTTTATCGTTGCGCTGCGCAGCGGCTCGAACGGTGGTCCCCACCAGGGAGCGAAGCACAAGGTTAAGACTCCAGGAGGGACAAGGGGTCCCGCAACGGAGGACGCATATGCTTGACACCCTTGAGAAAACGAGCAATTCAGGATGCTGTAGAAGAGAGCCCCCATCGCTCAACAGCGAACAAGGGCGGCCACCTGAACCCGTAGTGAATTATAGGCGAGCCCTTTTTCCCCACTCCCGCCTGTAGAAACTGAAGGATCTGAGGTACAGAAGCCTTAGCGGGTCTCATGGCCTGGCTGGTACACCACAGCTCGAACACCTTCCAGACCTGAACATAGGCCCGCCGACGTCGATGTTTTTCGTGCCCGCAATAGCGTGGATAATACCCGCCTCCGGGTAGCCCCGACGCCGGAGGCGGCGCCTCTCAAAAGCCAGGCCGCAAGACAGAAGAGTTCTGCCTGCTCGAAAAATACCGGGGCCCCTGATGTAGGAGCTGGGGGAGGTGCCCCAGCCTGATTGGCCCGTCGATCACCAGCTGTAGCGGGTCTGCAAACCAGGGTCGCCTGGGCCATTCCGGAGCGACGAAGACCACGGTCCCCTGATGGCTTTCTATTCTGCGGAGCATCCTGCCCACCAGGGGCCACGGTGGAAAAGCGTAGAGCAGAAGATGTTGGGGGGCCACGGAAGGACCAGGGCATCCACTCCTCCTCCCTCCGCGCCGCGCTCTCTCCGGCGACTGAAGAAGCGTGGAGCCTTGGCGTTGAAGCGGACGCCATCAGATCCAGGTGGGGGGCCCCCCACCGATGGACGATAAGTTGCCATCGCTTTTGTCGGAGAGAGACCACTCTCCTGGGTCCAGCAGTTGACGACTGAGGAAGTCCGCCTGGACGTTGTCCACCCCTGCGATGTGCGAGGCCGCTAGCCGGCGAGTTGACGCTCCGCCCATTGCATCAGAAGCGCCGCCTCGAGCGCGATTTGCGGGCTGCGCGTTGCCTCCTTGTCGGTTGAATGTACGCCACGGTGGTAGCGTTGTCTGATAGAATTTCTGACTTCCCGGTTCCGAAAGAAGCAGGAGGAAATGTCGCAGAGCTAGCCGGACCGCTCTGGTTTCCAGACGGTTGATTGACCACTTCGCCTCCACCCGCGGACCAAGTCCCCTGCGTGGCGCTTCGATCGCATACTGCACCCAGCCCCCTGCTAGACTGGCATTGGTAGTCACCACCACCCAATTTGGCAAATCGGGGACATGCCCCGGGCCAGGTTCGGCGGATCCAACCACCAGCCCAGACTGTCCCTGGCATGTCTGCGGGAGCGGGAGAAATCATCTGGTAGTCCCTTGATTACTGGTTTCCACCGGGAAGAGGAGCGCCCACTGTAAAAGGTACTGAGGTGCGCGAAAGCCCAAGGTACAAGGTCGATGGTGGGACCCCATCACTCCCAGGAGTTGTAGGTAGTCCCAGGAGGTGGGCTCTGGTAACGCAGAGAACCGTCGTGTGTGATCCCGCAAGGATTGAGCCTTGTCCTGGCGCAGAAAAACTTTGCCCAGTAGGGTGTCGAAGGTCGCCCCCAAGAAATCCAGGGCGTTGCGAGGGAGTGAGGGAGCTCTTGGAGAAGTTCACTACCCATCCCAGGGAATGTAGAAACCATACTACTCGAGTCACCGCTGAGCGTCCATGATCGAATGACTTCGCCCGGATGAGCCAATCGTCCAGATAAGGATGAACCAGGATGCCTTCCTTCCGGAGAGCTGCAGCCACGACTATCATGATCTTGGTGAAGGTGCGCGGCGCCGTCGCCAATCCGAACGGGAGAGCCGTGAACTGAAAATGCTGGTCCAGGATTTTGAAACGAAGGAAACGGTGGTGGTCCGGGCGGATGGGAATGTGCAGGTAGGCCTCCGTTAAGTCCAGGGAGGCGAGAAACTCCCCCCGATGTACCGCCGCAATCACTGATCGGAGCGTTTCCATGCGGAACCGAACGACTCGAAGGGATTTGTTGACTTCCTTGAGGTCTAGTATAGGCCGGAAGGAACCGTCCTTCTTTGGCACAACGAAATAGATGGAATAGTGGCCCGAGCCCACCTCTCCGAAGGGCACGGGCGCAATAGCGCCAATCTCCCGGAGTCTGTCCAGAGTCAGCTGCACCGCCCTTCTTTGAGGTCCGAGCCACAGGGAGAAAAGATGAACCTTCCCTGCGGGGGGCGGACAAATTCCAATGCGTAGCCTGTTTTATGGTATCCAGTACCCACTGGTCCGAGGTGATCCCGCGCCCACTCCGCGTAGAAAACTTTAGCCAGCCCCCAATCCTGGGGACAGGGGAGTGGGCGAGACTGGCATCATTGTGAAGACTTGTTAGAGGGGTTCCCGGGTCCGGGTGTAGTGCGTGCGGGCCGACGCCCGCGAAAGGAGCATGACCAGGGCTGAGACCTGGGGGCGGATGGCCGGGCGCCCGCCTGTCCTGTATCCCCTGTAGCGCCGCTGCGCTCTGGTCTGAGAAGAAGAAAACGCTCTGGATGGACGAAACCTATCCTCCGGCAGGCCGATGAACAGCGTTCTCCCCCCAGGGACTTGATGAATCTGATCCAAATCCTCCCCGAAGAAGGAACTTGCCCCTGAAGGGGAGAGAGCCCAGACTGGACTTCGAGGACGTATCTGCCGCCCAGTTGCGTAGCCATAGTAGTCGGCGTGCCACCACTACTGATACCATGGATCTTGCGAGGACCCGAAAAAGATCGTACGAGGCGTCCGCCCCATATGCCACTGCGGCCTCCAGCCGATCCGCCTGGGCAGCCTCTGAGACGTGAGGAGTTGTTGTACCCAAAGGAGACTAGCCCGCTGGGCAAGCGAACTGCACATCACTGCCCGCATGCCAAGCGTGGAGACCTCGAAGACCCGCTTAAGGAAAACCTCCAACTTACGATCCTGTGTGTCTCGCAATGCTGCACCTCCCGTTACTGGGATAGTCGTCCTCTTCGTGACCGCCGACACTGCGGAGTCCACCTTTGGGACCTTGATGAGGTCCAGAAAATCTTCAGGGAGCGGGTACAGCTTTTCCATCGCCCGGCTGCTCTTCAGGGAGGCCTCCGGGGTGTCCCATTCCCTGGTGAGAAGTTGTAAAAACGAGTCATGGATAGGAAAAGCCCGAGCCCTCGGCCGAAGCGCCGCCAGGACCGGATCTCCCTTCTTTGAGGAGATGACGACAGCGGGAGCCACTGGAGCAGGCGGGTCCGGTGGAGGGTCCAAATCTAATTCCTGAATGATCTGCGGAATGAGGTCGTCCAGTTCTTCCCTCTGGAAGAGGCGTAGGGGTACGCGGATCATCCCCTTCTTGCGTGCCGTCCCCTTGGCCCCCGTCTGGGAGGTCAGGTCCCTGTCCCGCTGGGTCGGGCACCGCCCCCACTGCCGCTGGCGCTGAACGGACCCGAGTAGGAGGACGTGAGGCCCCCGCTCCCGAAGGGTCGGGGGGGGCCGGCGCCGGGGGCAACATCCGTGGGATCTTAGGGGGGAGGGTCCCACAGGTGTGTCCAGTCCCTGTAGATAAGCGGTATGCATGAGCAGGATAAACTCCGGAGAGAATCCCGGTCTGCCCGGGTGCGTTTCGAGGGGCGGCGTGGTTCCCGCTCCCTGGCTCTGGGTGCTTGGCTCCTGCACCAGAATGGGGGGGGCGCCCCCGCTTGTAGAGTCTTCCCGAGAGACGTTCTCCCTCGTGGCCTGCGCCTCCGGGCGCTCAGAATGTAAGCTGGCCCCCCGTTCCCGCCAAAAATGGCGGAGTGGCCGGCCTGCGCCGCCCGGGCAAAAAAGAAAATTCAGTAAGGGACTGTGAGGTACCTTCCCCCCCGGGAAGGCATCGTGCACAGATGCCCTCCCGGGAAATCCTGGACCCCGGGTCGCCGCAGGCCACACAGCACGACGGCCGCGGCATCGGGATCGCCGGGGGGGAGAGATGAAAAAACGGCGGCAAAAAAAGAGCAAAAGCCTCGGGGGGGGGGGGGGGGGGGGTGGGGGGGGGGGGGGGGGGGGGGGGGGGGGGGGGGGGGGGGGGCCAAGCGCACGAAAGCGCCGCTGCGGGGGGGCCCGGGCGGCCCGCACTGCCTGCTGTCCGAAATTACAGGAGGGTGCCGCGGGGGGGCCTTTCCGGCCACACAACCCGCCCCAGAAAGTCTTTCCCAAGCGGCGGCAGCAGCCCACGAGGAGCTGCAAAATGGCCGCGGGTGAGTGAAGAAAAACGAAGAGGCCGGCAACCACCGGCTTTCGCGGGCACCAGGAGCTGTGCTGTGAAGAAAAACGCGGGCACCAGGAGCTGTGCTGTGAAGAAAAACTACAGAGGAAGAAAACTACTTAACCCCTGCTGCAACGACAAAGAAAACAGCACGGCTGCAGAAAAGAGACAGAGAGATAAGCCACTCCCCAAAAGGTGAAAGGACCCTGCTTTACTTTCTTTTTTTTTTTTTTTAAACTTGATACAAGACTTGATACAAACTTGATCCATGAGAAAAAGGCAGCAAAATAATCAAGCAAAAGAAGTGAGAAAGAAGGAAAAGGAGGAGAAGCCTGATTCCCCTACTCGCATCTGCTGGAGTCAGAAGATACTGAACTCCTGCAGAGGGGGTAGTAGGATATATGGATACGCCCCCTCAAAGCTTGTGCTGACTCCATCTGCTGGATTGGGGACATAACCCACTGTCTGGACTGATCCAGGGCACAGGTAGATCTGAATCGATTATTCACTCTTTCAGATAACAGAAGGACTAGGGGGGGCACTCCATTAAGTTAGTAAGTAGCACATTTAAAACTAATCGGAGAAAATTCTTTTTCACTCAACGCACAATTAAGCTCTGGAATTTGTTGCCAGAGGATGTGGTCAATGCAGTTAGTGTAACTGGGTTTAAAAAAGGATTGGATAAGTTCTTGGAGGAGAAGTCCATTAACTGCTATTAATCAAGCTGACTTAGGGAATAGCCAGTGCTATTACTGGCATCCTTGGCATGAGATCTTGTAAGAAATGTCTAGATCAGCTTATCACCAGCTTCAATCCAAGCTACATCACCTGCTTCATGCAGTTCCTCCCATGTGCCTGTGATCATCAGGTTTTCTCCTTCCTCCCATCCCTGAGGCTCAGTCTTGAATTCTTCTTGCTTAAATCGAATTAAAACGTCTGGCTTCACATCAGGGAAAGCTGTTATAGGAAACAAATAGTTACTAAGAGATCATATTCAAAAGCATTTAACTGAATAATCAGAAGTTATCTGGCTAAATGAAGATTTGGGAACTTATCCGGCTAAATTCTAGCTGGCTAGAGTTTAACTGGATAAATTAGAAGCATTCCGGTAGCATAACCGGGAGGAGTTGAGTTAGTTACCTGGCTGACTCCAACAAACATGCTGATACAGTACAGTGCGCTCCGACGGAGTGCACTGTTAACCCGCACTAGACACACGTTTTTCCCTTACCCCTTATTCAGTAAGGGGGCCGAAAACGTGCGTCCAATCCCGCCAATTCTAATAGCGCCCGCAACATGCAAAGGCATGTTGATGGCCCTATTAGGTATTCCCGCGCAATACAGAAAGTAAAATGTGCAGCCAAGCCGCACATTTTACTTTTAGAAATTAGCGCCTACCCAAAGGTAGGCGCTAATTTCTTCGGGCACCGGGAAAGTGCATGGCGATATTAAGTCGGAGGTCCCAAAGGGTAAAAAAACTAAAAAAAAAATAAAATTTGAAGTCAGTCCGCGGCTGTCGGGTCGAAAACCGGACGCTCAATTTTGCTGGCGTCCGGGTTCTGAACCCGTGGCTGTCAGCAGGCTCGAGAACAGACGCCGGGAAAATTGAGCATCGGCTGTCAAACCCGCTGACAGCCACCGCTCCGGTCCAAAAGGAGGCGCTAGGGACTCCACCTCTGACTAGGAGTAACTATTCCAGCGCTAGGAAAACCTGCGTTATGTCAGCACACCTCAGGAGGATAATAAATTAATGCCTTCATCTGCATGAGATTTCTATGCGACGGCACTAAGCAAGATGTACAGTTTTACATGCACCTTTTTTGTGCACAAAACCTGCTGCATCTGTAGTAACATTTCTGCAGATAAAATGTGCGCAAAACCGCAGGTAAAATTGTGCACTTTATCGCGTCGGCCTCAAAGGTTTGTGCTGCAAAGCCTTACTCAGAGGACTTCAGTGAGCAGGAGCCAAGGGTGCAGCTGCTTATACAAGCTGGTGTGGCTGGAGCCGGAGACAGTGCAAAGGAGCACAATGATTGTTTATTTCTAAAGCACTGTCTGAATTAATGCAGCAGGACATGGGCCAGTAGAGCACTGCTAGCATTGCTGCCGGCAGTGGAAACTGAAGAAAGAGGCCTTTCTGTTGCAATACCAGTTTTTGCAAAGCCCGGATTGAACTGATAAAGGCACTGGGAACCAGAGGATCCATTTCTAGCACAGGTGTTGCTGACACACTTTCTTGCAGAGAAGGGAGCAGCCTGGTTCTGATGCCCGGTCACAGGTGGGCACTGGTGATTATGTTTGTTTTAAAGAAATATTCAGAGTTACATAACAGACAAGAAGGAGACTGACCCTACAGGGATTCAATCTACCAGCGGAAGTTGCACCAGAGACCTACGTCAAGGGTGGATCCTTACAGGACAAAACCACAGCAATTTACTAGAGAACTGAGTACACAGTTACCTTGCATCACCATAAATACAAGCGTGATGAATACAAAAGGACTCCATAAGGGAATAGAATAAAAAAAAAATAAGAGTGGTGAGGGGAGAGCATGGGTGCCTATGGGAAGAGAGGCAAAAATGTAGTGAAATGATTAGGAGAGAATGAGAAATAGAAAGGAATAAAAGGCAAAAAACTGAGACCACGAAATGAAAGGAAACACACACAAATAATGGAAACAGATTATATAGTCAACAAAAGGTTAGAAGTCAGAGCCTTGATTATAATGCCCGATTCTCACCGTGTCTCAACCTGAAGAGGCATTTTTCCTATAAAAAATGTTTATATCATTACATCGCCAGTTTTAATAAAACTTTATCACCTGCTTCATGTAACTCCTCACATGTGGCTGTGATCATCAGGTTTTCTCTTTCTTCAGATTCACTGGGCTCAGTCTTGAATCCTTGTTCCTTAAATCGGATTAAAATGTCTGGTTTGACATTTGGAAAGCCTGTTATAGGAAAAGATGATTACAATATGTTTAGAAATGTTATACTGATAAAGGTTCTGGGGTAAGTTAGCTCAGAATTCTGCTGTTTCCATAGCCACCACCACCAGAGATAAGAAAAGAGGAATGCTGCTGTGCTGATCATCATCAAAAAATCTGTTCTACTGCTGGTGAGAATAGACTGACGGCCTGTTAAATTTCAAAATTTTAAAAATCACTAGATGATCTGGCCCCTTTGTCAACTGCAGTTGCCATTGACAGTTTAGAAACAAGTACATTTTAAAAGGTGCATGCATGTGCCCAGAAATGTGCGTATTGGGCAGACGTGTGAAAATAAGCTCAATTTTATATTGTGCGTGCAAGTACACACATACCATTTAAAATATCCCTACCATGCATATATGTTGGAGCCTTTATGTGCGTACTCACAAGTGATTGGCTGAGAGAGAAAGAGAAAGAGACACTCTTTTAAAGGGCCAATCTGACAATCTTTATATATCCCACTATAAGACCCTTGCGACCTAGGAACACCACCCCGCCCAAAACTACCCTGAGCTGAAAGTGCCCCTCTTACTGTGGGATATACAGAGTGTGTCAGATTGGCCCTTTAAAAGAGGCGCTCTCTCTCTCTCAGTGTTCAGGATCCCTCTGGCCCAGACTTGTGCCTCATCAGGGCCAGCAGTAAAGTTACCTGCGTAACTTAGTGCACGTTGCCATGGTCAGCCTTGCAAAATTCCGGGGTTACACGCATTCATCTTGGCCCCACCCTAGAACACCTATTCCCCACCCCTTTTCTGCCTCCTTATTCTTGATGCGCGCACAGGTATGTACGCACGTACTTCCCAGCTTCTTACAATTTGCGATGCTCGCATGCGTCCCACATATGCGTGCATGGGGCCGTTTTTGCACGAGCAATGCTTTGAAAATCTACTTGTAATATCTTACCTGATGTAAGGTAAAAAGTGGTTACTTCTTTGATCCCAAAAGAAAAATGCAGAGCCTTGGATGTTGTGCACTCTGATCAAGTGAGCTTTATGAGAGGCAGATCATCTGCAGGCCATGTGAGGAAGATTTTGAATCGGATTTGGAGGGCACATACTCCTCTGAGAAATATGCCAGTGAACTGATGCTGAGAAGGCTTTTGATGGAGTAGCAAGGAGTTTCTTCAACTACTTTGTATCTATATCTGCTTTGGTGAAACCTTTAGGAAATGGAAACATACTCTTTCTGAACAGCCTTCTGCAGCAGGTTCTGGAAATGGTTTTATAAAGAGGCCGGGGGGGGGACGAAGGAAAGTTCCCTCCGAGGCCGCTTCGAAATCGGAGCGGCCTCTGAGGGAACATGCAGTGCCGCTGGGCTCGGCGCGCGCACAGGTTGCACAAATGTGCACCCCCTTGCGCGCGCCGACCCCGGATTTTATAAGATATGCGCGGCTACGCGCGTATCTTATAAAATCCAGCGTACTTTTGTTTGCGCCTGGTGCGCGAACAAAAGTACGCGATCGCGTATTTTTTAAAGATCTACCCCTTTTAATGGAACCTCTCTGTTGGGATGCCCTAACTCTCCTGTTTCATTAGTATCCTTCAAGGATACATTTCTCCGAACCATGCACTGCTGAGTGACTGTCTGCTTTCCCCCTTGTTCTAGTTTAAAAGCTGCTCTGTCTTCTTTTTGAAAGTTAGTTGCCAGCAGCTTGGCTCCACTCTGGTTAAGGTGGAGCCCATCCTTTCGGAAAAGTCTCCCCTTTCCCCAAAAGTTTCCCCAGTTCCTTACAAAAGCTGAATCCCTCTTCCCTGCACCATCGTCTCATCCACGCATTGAAAACTCTGGAGCTCTGCCTGCCTCTGGTGACCTGCGCGTGGAACAGGAAGCATTTCAGAGAATGCCACCCTGGAGGATCTGGATTTCAGCTTTCTACCTAAAATCCTAAATTTGGCTTCCAGAACCTCTCTCCCACATTTTCCTATGTCATTGGTGCCCACATGTACCACGACAGCCGGCTCCTCCCCAGCACTGTCTATAATCCTATCTAGGTGGCGCGTGAGGTCTGCCACCTTCGCACCAGGCAGGCAAGTTACCAGGCGGTCCTCACGTCCACCAGCCACCCTGTCTATGGGACAGTTCTGACTAAAGTTCAGGAAGATATCTCTTCAACTAAAATGTTCATTCCCTGTACGTACCTGGATCAGTCCAGACAGTGGGTTATGTCCCCCAATCCAGCAGATGGAGTCAGCACAAGCTTTGAGGGGGCGTATCCATATATACTACTACCCCCTCTGCAGGATTTCAGTATCTTCTGACTCCAGCAGATGCGAGTAGGGGAATCAGGCTTCCCCTCCTTTCCTTTTTCTTCACTTTCTTGCTTGATTATGGCTTGTTGTTGTCTTTTTCTGTGGATCAAGTTTGTATCAAGTTTGTATTAAGTTTAAAAAAAAAAAATAAAAAAAAAATAAGGCAGAGTTCTTTCAACTTCTGGGGAGTGGCTTATCTTCCTTGTCTCTTCTCTGCGGCCTTGCTGTTTATTTCTCGTTGCAGCCAGGGGTAAGTTTGTTTTTCCTTTGTAGTTTTTTCCATCACAGCTCAGCCCCCGGTGCCCGCGAAAGCCGGTGGAGCCGGCCTCTTCGCTCTTTACTCCCTCACCCGCGGCCATTTTACAGCTCCTCATGGGCTGCTGAGCCATTTAGGGAAAGATGTCTGGGGGCGGGTCGTGTGGCCGGGAAGGCACCCCATGGCACCCTCCTCTATTTTCGGACAGCGGGCAGTGCGGGCCGACCGGGCCCCCCCGCATGCGGCGCTTTTGTGCGCATGGTCCCCCCCCCGTGGCTTTTTCTTTTCTCCTACAGCGATCCCGATGCCGCGGCCGTCCCGCTGTGCGGTCTGCGGAGACCCGGGGTCCCGGATTTCCCGGGAGGGCATCTGTGCACGATGCCTTCCCGGGGGGGGAAGGTACCCTCACAGTCCCTGACTGATTTCTCTTTTTTGCCCGGGCGGTGCGGGCCGGCCACTCCGCCATTTTTGGCGGGAACGGCGGCCATTTTACATTCTGAGCGCCCTGAGGCGCAGGCCACGAGGGGGAACGGATCCCTGGAGGCCACGAGGGAGAACGGATCCCTGGAGGACTCTACCAGCGGGGGTGTTCCCCCGATTTTGGTGCAGGAACCAAGCACCCAGAGCCAGGGAGCAGGAACCACGCTGCCCCCGAAGCGCACCCGAGCAGGCCGGGGTTCTCTCCGGAGTTTATCCTGCTCATGCATACTGCTTATCTGCAGGGGCTGGAAGCACCTGTGGGACCCCCCCCCTCCTAAGATCCCTCGGATGTCGCCCTCGACGCCGGCCCCCCCCCGACCCTCTGGGAGTGGGGGCCTCCCGCCTTCCTACCCGAGTCCGATCCACGCCCGCGGCAGTGGGGGCGGTGCCAGACCCAGCGGGACATGGACTTGACCTCCCGGACGGGGGACAAGGGGACGGCACGCAGGAGGGGGATGATCCGCGTACCCTACGCCTCTTCCAGAGGGAAGAGCTGGACGACCTCATCCCGCAGATCATCCAAGAATTAGATTTGGACCCGCCACCAGACCCGCCTGCCCCAGTAGCTCCCGCTGTCGTCACTTCTTCAAGGAAGGGAGATCCTGTCCTGGCGGCACTCCGGCCGAGGGCTCGGGCTTTTCCCATTCATGACTCGTTTTTACAACTTCTCACCAGGGAATGGGACACCCTGGAGGCCTCCCTGAAGAGCAGCCGGGCTATGGAAAAGCTGTACCCGCTCCCCGAAGATTTCTGGACCTCATCAAGGTCCCAAAGGTGGACTCCGCAGTGTCGGCGGTCACGAAGAGGACGACTATCCCAGTGACGGGAGGTGCGGCGTTGCGGGACACACAGGATCGCAAGTTGGAAGTTTTCCTTAAGCGGGTTTTCGAGGTCTCACTCCTCACGTCTCAGAACCTGCCGTCCGATGAGGCTGCCCAGGCAGATCGGCTAGAAGCCGCAGTGGGGTATGGGGCGGACGCCTCGTACGACCTTTTTCGGGTCCACGCAAGATCCATGGTTTCAGTAGTGGCGGCACGACGACTACTGTGGCTACGCAATTGGGCGGCTGATACGTCCTCTAAGTCGAGTCTGGGCTCTCTTCCCTTCAGGGGCAAGTTCCTCTTCGGGGAGGATTTGGACCAGATCATCAAGTCCCTGGGGAGAACGCTGTTAACGGCTGCCAGAGGATAGGTTTCGACCATCCAGAGCATTTTCTTCTTCTCGGACCAGAGCCAGAGCGCAAAGGCGCTACAGGGGATACAGACAGGCGGGCTCCCGGTCATCCGCCCCAAGGTCTCAGCCCTGGTCCTGCTCCTTTCGCGGGCGTCGGCCAGCACGCACTACTCCCGGAACCGGGAACCCCTATACCAAGTCTTCACAATGATGCCAGTCTCGCCCACTCCCCTGTCCCCAGGATTGGGGACCCGACTAATGTATTTCTACGCGGAGTGGGCACGGATCACCTCGGACAGTGGGTCCTGGATACCATAAAAACACGGCTACGCATTGGAATTTGTCCGCCCCCCGCAGGGAAGGTTCATCTTTTCCCCCTGTGGCTCGGACCTCAAGAGAGGAGCGGTGGCAGCTGACTCTGGACAGACTCCGGGAGATAGGCGCTATTGCGCCCGTGCCCTTCGGAGAGGTGGGCTCGGGCCACTATTCCATCTATTTCGTCGTACCAAAGAAGGACGGTTCTTTCCGGCCTATCCTAGACCTCAAGGAAGTCAACAAATCCCTTCGAGTCGTTCGGTTCCGCATGGAAACGCTCCGGTCAGTGATTGCGTGTGGTGCATCGGGGGGAGTTCCTCTCCTCCCTGGACTTAACGGAGGCCTACCTGCACATTCCCATCCGCCCGGACCACCACCGTTTCCTTCGTTTCACAAATTCTGGACCAGCATTTTCAGTTCACGGCTCTCCCGTTCGGATTGGCGACGGCGCCGCGCACCTTCACCAAGATCATGGCAGTCGTGGCGGGCAGCTCTCCGGAAGGAGGGCATCCTGGTTCATCCTTATCTGGACGATTGGCTCCTCCGGGCAAAGTCATTCGATCATGGACGCTCAGCGGTGACTAGAGTAGTACGGTTTTCTACATTCCCTGGGATGGGTAGTGAACTTCTCCAAGAGCTCCCTCATGCCCTCGCAACGCTTGGGTTTTTTTTGGGGGCGACCTTCGACACCCTACTGGGCAAAGTTTTTCTGCGCCAGGACAAGGCTCAATCCTTGCGGGATCACACACGACGGTTCTCTGCGTTACCAGAGCCCACCTACCTGGACTACCTGCAACTCCTGGGAGTGATGGGGTCCACCATCGACCTTGTACCTTGGGCTTTCGCGCACATCAGGACCTTACAGTGGGCGCTCCTCTCCCGTTGGAAACCAGTATCGCAGGACTACCAGATGATTTCTCCCGCTCCCCCGCAGAATGCCTGGGACAGTCTGGGCTGGTGGTTGGATCCGCCGAAACCTGGCCCGTGGCGTGTCCCTCGATCTGCCAAATTGGGTGGTGGTGACCACCGATGCCAGTCTAGCAGGCTGGGGTGCAGTCTGCGATCGAAGCGCCACTCAGGGACGTGGTCCACGGTGGAGGCGAAGTGGTCAATCAAACCGTCTGGAAACCAGAGCGGTCCGGCTAGCTCTGCGACATTTCCTCCCGCTTCTTCGGAACCGGGAAGTCAGAATCCTATCTGACAACGCTACCACCGTGGCCTACATCAACCGACAAGGAGGCACTGCGCAGCCCGCAGGTCGCGCTCGAGGCGGCGCTGCTGATGCAATGGGCGGAGCGTCATCTCGTCCGGCTAGCGGCCTCGCACATCGCCGGTGTGGACAACGTCCAAGGCGGACTCCTCAGTCGTCAACTGCTGGACCCCGGAGAGTGGTTCTCTCTCCGCAAAGCGATGCAACTTCTCGTCCATCGGTGGGGGGCCCCCCACTTGGATCTGATGGCGTCCGCTCTCAACGCCAAGGCTCCACGCTTCTTCAGTCGCCAGAGAGAGCGCGGCGCGGAGGGAGCGGATGCCTGGTCCTCCCGTGGCCGCCACACTCTTCTGCTCTACGCTTTTCCACCATGGCCCCTGGTGGGCAGGATGCCTCCGCAGATAGAAAGCCATCAGGGGACCGTGGTTTTTGTCGCCCCCAGAATTTCCCAGGCGGCCCTGGTTTGCGAACCTGCTACAGCTGGTGATCGACGGGCCAATCAGGCTGGGGCACCTCCCCCAGCTCCTACATCATGGCCCGGTATTTTTCGAGCAGGCAGAACTCTTCTGTCTTGCGGCCTGGCTTTTGTGAGGCGCCGCCTCCGGCGTCGGGGCTACCCGGAGGCGGTAGTATCCATGCTATTGCGGGCACGAAAGACATCGACGTCGGCGGCCTATGTTCGAGTCTGGAAGGTGTTCGAGCTGTGGTGTACCAGCCAGGCCACGGGACCCGCTAAGGCTTCTGTACCTCAGATCCTTCAGTTTCTACAGGCGGGGGTGGAAAAAGGGCTCGCCTATAATTCACTACGGGTTCAGGTGGCCGCCCTTGGTTCGCTGTTGAGCGATGGGGGCTCTCTTCTACAGTATCCTGACATTGCTCGTTTTCTCAAGGGTGTCAAGTATATGCGTCCTCCGTTACGGGACCCTTGTCCCTCCTGGAGTCTTAACCTTGTGCTTCGCTCCCTGTCGGGACCACCGTTCGAGCCGCTGCGCAGTGCAACGATAAAGGATCTCACTCTCAGACTGTATTCTTGTGGCCATCTGTTCCGCTCGACGCATCTCGGAGCTGCAGGCTCTGTCGTGTAGAGAGCCCTATCTCCGTTTCTCCGACTCTGGAGTTTCGCTTCGCACCGTTCCCTCCTTCCTTCCGAAGGTGGTTTCTGCATTCCATGTGAACCAGACGGTGGAGTTGCCGTCCTTCTCTTCCTCAGAGCCGAAGTCTCTCCGTCTCTTGAATGTCAAGCGCACTCTGCGCCTCTATCTGGAGGCTACAAATGAGTTCCGGACCTCTGACCATCTCTTCGTACTCTGGGCCGGTCCTAAGAAGGGGTCTCAGGCCTCGAAGACTACCATTGCCAGATGACTGAAGGCCGGCATTGCTGCTTCCTACTTTGGGGCGGGTCAGACTCCCCCACGCGGAATCGTAGCGCATTCTACACGTTCTCCAGGCGGCTTCCTGGGCGGAGGTTCGCTCGGTATCCTCGCAGGAAATTTGTAGGGCAGCCACCTGGAAATCGTTACACACGTTCTCGAGGCACTATCGTCTGCACCTCGCCTCTTCGGTCTCTGGACACTTTGGCGAGCAGGTTCTCCGAGCAGGCCTCGCAGGACCCCACCCGATTTAGGGAAGCTTGGGTACATCCCACTGTCTGGACTGATCCAGGTACGTACAGGGAAAAGAAAATTATTACTTACCTGCTAATTTTCGTTCCTGTAGTACCATGGATCAGTCCAGACGCCCCTCCGCGTTTGGGTTCTTGATCCTGCTCAGCTCTGCACTACTTCTTGCTCGCAGTGTTCTGTGGTCTTCACAGTCGTTTCTTTTCGCTGTTTTTCACAGCTCCCTACAAGTTGGTAGGATGTTTGCAGTTACTTGTTGCGGTTACAATTGTTTTCATTATCTGTTTCCACAAACTTGATCCTTCGGGGGTTTCTACTCTGGCTTTGATATACTCGATACTGAACTCCTGCAGAGGGGGTAGTAGTATATATGGATACGCCCCCTCAAAGCTTGTGCTGACTCCATCTGCTGGATTGGGGACATAACCCACTGTCTGGACTGATCCATGGTACTACAGGAACGAAAATTAGCAGGTAAGTAATAATTTTCTTATCTACAATAATACGGGGGGGGAATTAGCTCTTACAAGAAAAGTTGAGTCATTGGAAAATTGTTAGATATTCCAATCTTAGATTTGTTAATTTCCCCAAATGTAAGATGATTTCACCAAAGGAACAACTTAAAAATTATTTTCTTGAAATATTGACATGGCAACCAGAGAATTTCCCATTGATTATTAATGCATATTTTATTAGTGGAAAGAAAATGTCAGAGCAAGTGGTACAAGATACCTCTTTAAATGTCACTGAGTTGATAGAAACATCTTTCACTTCCCAAGTAGAACAGAGGGGCATTCTTATGGTTAAATTTGCACTGTCTTCTGACAGAGATAGAGTTTTAAAAGCATTTATGTTAAAAAGAAACTCTCTCTACTTGGGGCAAAAAATCTGGGTATACCCAGACGTGGCAAAAGAAACACAAGATAGAAGGAAGAGCTTTATAACTCTGGCTAATATTGCGAGAACTTTTGGGATTCAAATCATGATACGATTCCCATGCAAATGCGGGTAGATGGAGTGAAATATGTATACTTTGACCCATCTCAGTTAGAGAGATTCCTGGAAGAGCGAAGGAACCGAAATGTGGAAGATTAGTACTTAATTTAAATGAATTTAATTTAATACTGGAATATAGAAATATTATACTCTGTTTTTTCTGTTATAAAGATTACATAATTTGTATTGTTAAATTGCTCTAATATGCTCCCCCTTTGTTTGGTACTTAGAGAACAGGTGATTTATTATGATAGTATATTTGTTGGGATTTTGTGTATAAAGTATAATGTATGCCTGTTTTCTTAAAGAATATGCAATGTTAATAATTGGATAATGTAAATTGGAAATTCATAAATAAATAAATAAAAATGCACTTAAACCTTCATCCTATCAACTGGGGTCCAATTGGATCACTATATACACACACCAGAAATTATTTTCAGCCGCCATTTTAGGAATTTGTCACTTAGCCTATGGTAAGTTTGATTCAAATGTTATTCTAAAACTATTCTACTTTATTCTTCCTACAATAGCTATTTATTAATTGGGATCCAAAAAGACCCCAGATTGTGCAACTTTCAATTAAGCAAGTTTAAAAATGTATAACTACTGATTCTTTGCATTTTCAATGATTGAGGTTGATAAGAAAGTTAGTCAGATGTGCAGTTCTTGCAGAAAACCTGTCTGTCGTGACCACAGTACACAAAAAACCTGTTGTGACGAATGCATCTAAACCTACAGTAAATTCATAGCAGGGAGTTTAGAAACATTCACAAACACTGAACAACACTAGGTTTGTTTGTTTTTTTTATTGTATTTCGTCTTCAAAATGCAATGCAAAATTTCAAGTAAGTCAAATTTTATTCGTTTTGTTTATATTTTGTGAATAAGAAATGAACAGATTTCTCTTAAGTAATGTTAATAATATTAAGACAAATGGTCACAACTTTCTTTTTGTGTTTTCGTATTGAATAAATATGGCATGTTCAATGACAATGATTTTCAAGGTCAATCAACAAAACTGCATGCGGTCCATTTGGACCCCATTTGGTAAGATTGTGATGTAAAATATGTTGGTAAGATGAAGGCTAAAAAGGAAAACTGGCTCTTAAATGCTAATTTTCTTTCCTGGAATTCCATAGATCAGTCCAGACTCCTGACGTTTTGCCTCCCTGCCAGCAGATGGAGACAGAGAAAAGTTTCACTGACGCATAACCTAGTTTGCCACCTGCAGTCCCTCAGTATTGACCTGTACCCAAGCCAAGATGATAACTATTTAACTAACACTAAGAATCTTGAATCCAAAAAGCCCACCATAAGCAGGAGGAAGGTGAAGTTGTAACAAAAATGGAAATTTGTTCCAAGAAACAAAAAGCAGAACAGAACTGAATTCACCAGCAATGGAGAAATTACTTACCTGATAATTTTGTTTTCCTCAGTGTAGACAGATGGACTCAGGACCAATGGGTATTGTGCTCTTCTGCTAGCAGATGGGAGACGGAGTCAGATTTCAAAGCTGACGTCAATCTAGATATACCCCAGCAGTAACCTCAGCTCTTCAGTATTCTCTTCGAAAAGCCATTGTGGCTATATCTTTGCTTAAATAACTTGATTAAACTTGAGTAAAACTTGAACTGGTTCAACTAATTTCCAAATTAGAGACCGCCAGTGCACTCAACCAATTAACGCCTATACCGGACAAACTGTGGGTGTCTTGAACTAGGGGTAGGCCGCGGCTTACCCGTATTTGCTTAGTCTCGAGGTTTGCTATCAGAGGTTCTCCTTTTCTGGGGACAGCTGTGGGTGGGATGCTGAGTCCATCTATCTACACTACGGAAAACAAAATTATCAAGTAAGCAATTTTTCCATTTCCAAGCGTGCAGCCAAATGGACTCAGGACCAATGGGATGTACAAAAGCTACTCCCGGACAGGGCGGGAGGCTGGCCGTGGCCCACTTAATACCTCCCTTGCGAAGGCTGTGTCTTCTCAGGCCTGAACATCCAGGCAGTAGAACCTGGAGAAGGTGTGTATGGAGGACCACGTCGCCGCCCAACAGATCTTGGTGGGCGACAGCAGCTTGGTTTCTGCCCAAGAGACTGCCTGGGCCCTCGTAAAATGAGCCTTAACCTGTAGAGGTAAGGGCTTTCCTGCCTCTATGTAGGCAGCCTTGATTACTTCTTTGATCCAGCGGACTATGGTCACCCGCGAGGCCACTTCTCCTTGTTTCTTCCCACTGTGAAGAACGAACAAGCGGTCCATTTTGCGCACTGGTTCCAATCTTTCCAGGTATCGCACTAGGAGTCTGCTGACATTTAGATGGCGAAGAAAGTGCGAGTCTTCCAAGTCCTTATGTTTCCGGAGATGGTAACGAGATGGTTTGGTTCAAGTGAAACTCGGAAACCACTTTCGGTAGGAAGGAGGGAACAGTGCACAGTTGTATAGCTCCAGGTGTGAAACTAAGGAACGGTTCCCGACAGGATAGTGCCTGTAGTTCAGAGGTGTGACAAGCTGAACATACTGCAACCAAGAATGCCGTCTTCAATGTTGAGAGGTGTAGTGGCAGACCGCATGTTGGTCTGAAAGAAGCCCCAGCTAGGAAGTCTAATACTAGATTGAGATTCCATAGAGGCACCGGCCACTTTAGGGGTGATCAGAGTTGTTTACCCCCTTTCAGGAAGCGGGACAAATCCGGATGGTTTGATAGCCGGATATCATCCACTTCGGCTCTGAAGCAGGCCAGTGCAGCTACTTGGACCTTGAGGAAGTTGAGTGATAACCCCTTCTTCATACCATCCTGTAGGAACTCCAGAATCATGGGAATCTTGGCTGTCCGTGGGAGAATCCCGCAGTCCTCACACCAGGCTTCAAATACTCTCCAGATCCGTACGTATGACAAGGATGTGGAGAACTTGCGCGCTCGGAGCAGGGTATCAATCACAGCCTTTGAGTAATCACGCTTCTTCAGGTGAGTCCTCTCAAGGGCCAGACCGTAAGAGAATAGAGACGGATTTTCGTGGAGAATCAGGCCCTGCCGGAGAAGGTCCCTGTGTGGAGGTAGGCACAGAGGGTTCCCCCAAGGAGGTCTTTACGTCTGCGTACCATGGTCATCTTGGCCAATCCGAGGCCACTAGAAGAACTAGTCCCCTGTGATGTTCTATCTTGCGGATGACCCTGCCCAGTAGTGGCCATGGGGGGGAAGGTGTACAGTAGGTCTTACTCTGGCCAAGTCTGGACGAGAGTGTCGATGACTTGGGATTGTGGCTCTCGTCTGCAGCTGTAGAACCTGGGGACTTGGGCATTGAGACAGGTGGCCAGTAGATCCATGGCTGGGAGGCCCCAGCTATTTACTATCAGTTGGAAGGCTGTGATCGACAGCGTCCATTCCCCTGGGCCCAGAATCTCTTGGCTGAGGAAGTCTGCTAAGACGTTGTCTTTTCCTGCGATGTGGGAGGCCGAGATCCCTTGTAGGTTTATCTCTGCCCATGCCATGAGAGGGTCTATCTCCAGAGACACCTGTTGGCTCTTGGTTCCTCCCTGGCAGTTGATGTAAGCAACCATTATCGCGTTGGCCGACATTACTCGAATTGCTTTGCCTCGGAGACTGTGGCTGAATTGCAGGCATGCTAGTCTGACTGCTCGAGTTTGCAGGCGGATTATGTTCCATTCCACCTCTTCCTTGTTCCATTGTCCCTGGGCCGTCAGTTCCTGACAGTGGGCTCCCCACCCTTGCAGGCTCGCATCCGTGATGAGCAAGATCCAGTTTGGTGGGGATAGGCTTACTCCTTTGCTTAGGTGGTCTTGCTGTAGCAACCACTGGAGCTGAGAACGTACTTCTAATGGTAGTTGTAGGCGAACTGAGTAGTCCTGGGACAGTGGGTTCCATCGTGACAGTAAGGAGAGCTGGAGCGGTCGCATATTGGCCCTTGCCCAAGGGACGACCTCCAGGGTTGATGCCATGAGGCAGAGGACTTGAAGATAGTCCCATTCCTTGGGGCGTGCATTGGTCATCAATCATCATAATTGTTCCATCAGTTTCCTTCTCCTTGGAGGAGGAAGACATTGTTCTGTTTGGTGTCGAAATGGGCCCCCAAGTACTTTAGCGATTGAGAGGGCTGCAGACTGCTCTTGCCTGTGTTCATGACCCAACCGAGTTCCTGCAGTAGGCTCTTGACTCTGCTGGTCATCTGCTGGCTCTCTTCCGAAGACTTTGCCCTGATTAGCCAATCGTCCAGGTAAGGGTGTACCAAGATCCCTTCCTTCCTCAGTGTTGCCGTCACAACCACCATGATTTTGGTGAAGGTTCTGGGGGTGGTTGCTAGGCCAAAGGGTGGTGCTCGGAGCTGGTAATGGTGGCCCAGTATCACAAAGCGCAGGTGATCCTGATGGTCTGGGATGTGAAGGTAGGCTTTGGAAAGGTCCAGGGAGGTTAGAAACTCTCCCGGTTGTACTGCCATTATTACGGAGCAAAATGTTTCCATGAGGAAGTGTAGAATCCACAGATGACTGTTGACGTTCTTGAGATTCAAGATGGGCCGGAATGATCCTTCCTTCTTGGGAACAATAAAGTAGATGGAATAGCGCCCCGTATTTTGTTGGGGTGTGGGAAATGGAGTTACTGCCTTCAGGCTGAGTAGTCTTGTTAGAGTGATTTCTACTGCCAGTCTCTTGGAGTGGGAGTGGCAGGGTGACATCATAGATTTGTCTCGAGGGATGCTGCGGAACTCCAGAGAGTAACCTACTCAAATGATGTTTAAAACCCATTTGTCCGACGTTATCTCAACCCATCTTTGGTAGAAGAGGGCAAGTCGACCCCCTATGTTTTCTTCCTGTTTGTTCCGAAAGGGTTGGGACCTTCTGGAGGGACGAGGTGCCTGGAACTGCGAGTTCCTGTCGGGTCTAAAGCGCTGCGATCCTCTGCCCTTGGTTCTCCTGGGGGAGAGACACTAAGATCTTTTACTCCTATCTTTTGGTAGCTGAGGCACTGGGGATTCGCCCATTTGCTGGCTAGCTTCTCCAATTCACTTCCGAACAAGAGAGATGCTTTAAAAAGCTTTCTTGTGAGATTCGCTTTAGATGTCGCGTCTGCAGACCAATTCCGTAGCCATAGTTGTCTTCTGGCTGCCACTACTGAAGCAACGCCCCTGGCTGAGGTGCGCACCAGGTCCGAGCTTGCGTCCGTGAGGAAGGCTGCTGCAGGTTCCATCGTCTCACCGGTATGTGTTCCGGAGTTATTTGCCTCTGTTGAGAGGAGCAAGCAGGAACGTGCCACCAGTGCGCAGCAGGAAGCAATCTGCAGTGTCATTGCTGTTGTTTCAAAGGCCTGCTTAAGGATGGATTCCAATCGTCTGTCCTGGGTGTCCTTCAATGCAGCCCTTCCCTTAACGGGAATCGTTTGCTTTGAGATGGTGCAGACCATAGCGTCCACTTTTGGAAAATGCAGGCATTCCTTGGTCGCAGGTTCTAGAGGGTATAGGGCTTCCAAGGCCCGACCCCCTTTGAAGCTGGCCCCCGGGGCATCCCATTCCAGGTCAATCAGTTCCTGGATGGCTTCCATCATTGGAAAGTATCATGAGGCCTTATGAAGGGACACCAGGATGGGGTTCTTCTTTGGTTCCGCCATAGGGTGCGTGCCAGAAATACCCAGCGTCTTCAGAGTCTGGGAAACAAGATCTGGTAATTTGTCCTTGTGGAAGAAGCAAAGCATGGTTCGGTATGGTTCCATTCCTGGATGGATTTCTCCTTCTTCCAGGGAGTCACTCATTATCTGAGGTGTCTGGGTCCCTATTAGGGAAGTTCTTGGTTAGGTGAGGCACATCTCGAGGCATCCGAGCCGGGCTGGAAGGATCTTGTGCTTCCGGCAGGGGTTGAGCCTGGGGCGCGGCTGGGGCTGATTGTGCCTAAACAAGGCTTGCAGCCCTTGGAAAAATTCTAACCAGGAAAAGGTCCCTAGGTCCATGTTAACCCCAGGGGAAGTCGGATTAGGGGCCCCAGAGGTGCCCTCCTGTGGGGAAGCCATCTCGGAGATGCATAGGTCTGGGGAGCTATCGTCAGTAGTTCCTGAACCATCTCCCGACAATAAGGGGCCAGACTTTGGTTCCCCCTGGGCTTCTTCGCAATGTTGACACAGGCAGGACTCCAATTCAGGCTGTGTGGCTCTTATGTGGCAGTCTGTGCAAAGAGAGTGCCTTCTGGCTTTCTTAGGTGCCGGTGCCATTGTCTCTATGTGTTTGCGCTCGTGCATTCGTGTGCTCCGCTCTGTGCGCAGCTATGCGTGTGTCTGTATTGGAATCTCGCAAGTTAGGCGCATCAGCCTCCCGGCCTGCCCCACGCATACCGCCAGTTGAGAAGGGAAGATGGCGGCGTCAATGACGACCCCCGCGCGTAACATGGTGCCCCTCGAGGGTCTCCACGTGTGTGGACCCTTGCACCGGATCGGGGCCTAGCCCAACCAAGGCTGCTCAACCCGATCGATGCTCCCTTCTAACCTCACCGGGGACGAATTCGGAACGGCAATCCAAGCTCTGGAGACCGGAGACCTGAATTTAAAAATTTTTCTTACCTGGTCTCGGCGCTTACCGATCGTGTGTCGGACGGTCTCCAGCTGCGGGGGGACAGGGAATTACCTTCACCGCCGCGCTCATTTCTGCACCCGCTGCCTTTCAGCCACACTGGGGGCTAAGTCCACGCTGGGAACCAGCAACCGGACCAAGGCTCACCTCTGAGGGATATCGGAGATCAACCTCAGGAATTCTCAACTGGGGGAGGGACCCTTAGGTATCACCGCAGGAGAGCGGGGCTCAATCTTCCTTAAGGTAAATTTTGTTTCTTCTTTGCTGTAATTCTTAACACTATTCTAGGGTGTGGTATAGTGTTTGCATCTGCTAGGAGACGGAGAGATACTGAAGATCTGAGGTTATTGCAACCCTTAAGTAAAGGTGTCCAGAATGAGTTTTATACTTACTTGCTACAGGAGAGCGAATCTTTTCAGTCATCATTGATTCAGGAGGATCCATAAAAGGCAGATCTTCCTCTTGCTTAACATTTAATGAGAACACAGACGTTACAATCGGAAGGCCTGTGATGAGAAAACAAACATGTCTAGAAGAATTCATGGAGGACCTGCTAATAATATATTAGGAAATGTATTTAAGTCTCCAAATGTTTGATGTTAATGACCTATACCCTGTGATCAGAAAATGCAGAGCCCTTTACCTCCAGAACATTTACTTACTCATGGAAGGGTCGTTCATGTTTTCTTTTCGCTCCCACTCACAGTTTTGCGTGAAATATTTCTCTTCTTCCTTTTTAATCTTGAATATTACATCAGGATTAACAATTGAATAACCTGGGTCAATAAAAATAGAAAAAAGTTATATTTAACTTGTAGAACCCTTGTGAGTCTCATCTATTTCTTGTTTTGATGGAACAGTGGAGTGCGTACATGTCTATTTTCTGTCATCTACCACCCAGATGGCAGAATGGGGGCTGCCATTTTAATATGGAAGGAAAAATCTTTGGTACTAGACCCCATGGGCACCTAAAACTTAAGGCTTGCAACTGGTCTCATCATAAGTTCAACAGAAGCTGCTGTAGCTCTCCAGGGCTCAGAGAGAATATACCAACCACTTCTGTAGACCCAGCAAAAGAAGCTGTTCTGTTTTGTAAGCTAAAACTTGAATATTAAACTAGAATTAAATGCTTTATTCAAGAACAGCTGAAGTCTGTCTCTTTTCTCTAGAACAAAAGCTGGCACAGGGGAACAAGAGAGGATTTCGCTAAGAGAGCCAGAACATACTTACCCCATGACATGAGGATGCCATGAATCTCCTTGATGATCTTCCTGTACTGCTCCTTCTGCCATTCTCCCAGAATGTCCCATTCCACTTCCCAGAAATAAGCAGCGACATCGCTGAATGTGACCGATGCCTGGAACAGCAAACAGGACACCCTCAGCCCCTCTTCCTTCAGCTCATTACAAGGG
The DNA here is from genome assembly GCF_901001135.1 of Rhinatrema bivittatum. Taxonomy (NCBI): domain Eukaryota; kingdom Metazoa; phylum Chordata; class Amphibia; order Gymnophiona; family Rhinatrematidae; genus Rhinatrema; species Rhinatrema bivittatum. The sequence continues at coordinate 251,567,137 of NC_042617.1, read as the reverse complement.
TAACCGGACACTGTAAAACCCAATCAATGGTACTAACCTGGCAGCACTCCAATCACCTTAAGAACATGCTATACTAGGTCAGACCAAGGGTCCATCAAGCTCAGCATCCTGTTTCCAACAGTGGCCAATCCAGACCATATGGACCTGGCAAGTACTCAAAAACTAAGTCTATCCCATGCTACTGATGCTAGTAATAGCAGTGGCTATTTTCTAAGTCAACTTAATTAATAGCAGGTAATGGACTTCTCCAAGAACTTATCCAAACCCTTTTTAATCCCAGCTACACTAAATGCACTAACCACATCCCCTGGCAACAAATTCCAGAGTTTAATTGTGCGTTGAGTGAAAAAGAACTTTTTCCGATTAGTTTTAAATGTGCTACATGCTAACTTCATGGAGTGCCCCCTAGTCCTTCTATTATCCGAAAGAGTAAATAACCGATTCACTTTTACCCATTCTAGACCTCTCATGATTTTAAACACCTCTATCATATCCCCCTTCAGCTGTCTCTTCTCCAAGCTGAACAGTCCTAACCTCTTTAGTCTTTCCTCGTAGGAAAGTTGTTCCATCCCCGTTATCATTTTGGTCACCCTTCTCTGTACCTTCTCCAGTGCAACTATATCTTTTTTGAGATGCAGTGACCAGAATTGTACACAGTATGCAAGGTGCGGTCTCACCATGGAGCAATACAGAGGCATTCTGACATTTTCCATTTTATTCACCATTTCCTTTATAATAATTCCCAACATTCTGTTTGCTTTTTTGAGCACACTGAACGAACGATTTCAATGTATTATCCACTGATATCTAGATCTCTTTCCTGGGTGGTAGCTCCTAATATGGAACCTAACATTCGGGCCAGTACAGTACAGTGCGCTCCAATGGAGCGCACTCTTAACCCGCCATTGGACGCGCGTTTTCGACACGCTAGCATTACCCCTTATTCAGTAAGGGTCCGAAAATGCGCGTCCAATCCCCCGAACCTAATAGCGCCCGCAACACGCAAATGCATGTTGATGGCCCTATTAGGTATTCCCACGCGATTCAGAAAACAAAATGTGCAGCCAAGCCGAACGTTTTGCTTTCAGAAATTAGCGCCTACCTAAAGGTAGGCGCTAATTTCTTTGGGCACTGGGAAAGTGCACAGAAAAGCAGTAAAAACTGCTTTTCTGTGCACCCTCCAATTTAATATCGTGGCAATATTAAGTCGGAGGTCCCGAAGGGTAAAAAAAGTAAAAAAAAAATTTTTTTTTAAATTTGAAGTCAGCTCGTGGCTGTCGGCTCGAAAACCGGATGCTCAATTTTGCCGGCATCCGGTTTCCGAGCCCGTGGATGTCAGCGGGCTCGAGAACAGACGCCGGCAAAATTGAGCATCGGCTGTCAAACCCACTGACAGCCGCTGCTCCGGTCCAAAAGGAGGCGCTAGGTATGCACTAGTGTCCCTAGCGCCTCCTTTTGCCTGTTTTTACCGCCAGGCCTCATTTGAATAGAGAATCGCGCGCACAGGAGAGTGAGCCCGCTCTCCCGCGGACTTTACTGTATCGGCCCGATTGTGTAACTATAGCATGGGTTATTTTTCCCTATATGCATCACCATGCACTTATCCACATTAAATTTCATCTGCCATTTGGATGCCCAATTTTCCAGTCGCACAAGGTCTTCCTGCAATTTATCACACTCCGCTTGTGATTTTACTCTGAATAATTTTGTATCAACTGCTAATTTGATTACCTCACTGGTCGTATTCCTTTCCAGATCATTTATAAATATACTGAAAAGCAGGGGTCCCAGTACAGATCCCTGAGGCAATCCACTGCCCACTCCTCTCCACTGAGAAAATTGTCCATTTAATCCTACTCTCTGTTTCCTGTCTTCGGGGCTTGGGTTAAACTCTCCTCATCCTCTGTATCTCCAACAGCTGGGGAGTACATGCCGCTTCAAGTTTAAGGCGTGAAGCAACAGCAGTACCGCCCCATCTCTCCAAACTAAAGATAATTAGTTGTGCCGCACCTGTTGCTTCGCACTGTCCTCCTACCCTGGCCCTTTAAGTGAGTCCCGCACAGCCGAACAGTATTGTTAGTGGGCTTCTAATTTCACAGTAGACCGTTCCGCCTGTGCGGGAATCACTTTAACAGGCGAGGCAGCACAGAACGAAGCAGCAGCAGGCGCAACACAACTAATTACCTTTAATTTGGAGAGATGAGGCTGCATCAATTCGAAAGGGAAAAGGGGGCGTGGCTGAGGCCGGCCGTCCCCGTCCCCCCCAAGTGTCCGGTCCTGCTCAGTAGAAAAGTTGGCAACCCTAAGAGGGGATACATCAGTCTGTGCAGGTTGGATGAGGGAGGTGGAAGCAACAGCTATACAGATGGTTTGAACAGAAGCTGGTGGATTTGAGTCTGAGGGCAGAAAAGAAGCTAGACTTGGGCCCAGGGAGGGGAGAGAGTATATGCGCGAGTATACAAATGCATGTTTGTTTGTGCAAGAGAGTTCATATGTGTGCGCGCATGTGAGAAAGTCTGCATACCCTCCTAAGGTGACCAGAAATAAAATCTTCCCAACTATACAAAGGTATTTGCACCGTGCTGTGAAAAAGAAAGGTTGGAAGGCCTTTCCTGTAAGTGCTGGTGCCAAGTATATAAGAAGAAAGAGCAGAATTTCTTACCTTATCAGAAACCAGGGTACACATTTCCCTTCTGTTTTCCCTCTGAATTCTGCAACTGGGATATGGACTCAGGCAGATTTTCCTGTTCCCGGTCAGATATTGAGAACAATGAATAAAATAAAAAGCAAGAGTAAAGTCTCTCCTTTTCTTTTCTGCGGATCTGACCTTACAGTCCGCAAGAACTTCCAGACCTGCAGATAAAAAGAAAGCAGAACATGCGCAAACGTCCCTAGCTGAGGCCATCTTTGGGGGAAGGAGGGATTTTTACTTCTTAAGGTGGATCGGTGGAGATGCCACATAATTGTAGGTGTCCGAAACAGAAGTCAGAGATCTGATTTAGACTTGTTAGATCTATGGACTTGTAGTTCTTCTCTTTTTTTGGGGGTGGGGAATCATTCAGAATAACGATTCACTTATGGCAGCCATGCTGCTTTATGTATCCTGGTAAACGTCATCTTGTGCTCATTTGATCTGTAGAAAAGAGAATTTAGCTCTTGAAAGCTAGTTAAGAAATGTATTGTTAGACCAGTAAAAGTGATTCCTTTTTATTGCACTAACTTAATGCATTTCTTGACTAACTCATATATAGCAATATATAAATAGATATTATTTTTATCTGTTAACCTTTATTTCTAAGAATAATAAATCAGTGGTAACAATGATGATGGGGGTGGGGGTGTCCTTTTCAGAGGTATCTGTGATGACCTTAATCTCTGTTAACCCTTGAACTCTCACTATGTGATGATATATTTATTTCTTGTTATTTTTTCATTTTCTCCTTTTATTGGAATATTTTTATATAAACTATTTTATGAAACTACAGAAAGCTAATTGTAAAGCAGTTATTTATGTATTTATTATTTTTTATTATGCAACCAGACGGCAAATATGCCCTAGTGCCCATGTTCTGGACCTTTGTGTCTATCTGTCGCCTGCAGAAACGGGTCAGGCAGAGGGATAGGCTGCAGCAGGCAGGACATGGGAATGGGGCAGGTTTAGCTAATGTTGTTGCACTCTGGGGTGGTCCCTTGTCCTGAGGCAGTGGAGAACCGCCTCCTAGTTGGGGACCAGGAAGCAACTGCCCCCAGGGGGCAGAGTATTGGAGGAGACAGAGGCTAGGAAGAGCTTCAACACTGGAAGCCCGAGGTCCCCCCTGGGAGGAGCCCATAGGGACCCAGGCCACTTGGACTTAGGTGGGCCTCGCAGGGTCTCCTGGAAGGATGAAAGTCCAGCGTGCCCACAGACAGAAGGGGAGCGTGGTCAGATTCGAGACTGGAGGTCAGATGGAACAAGGAGGACCGGCATAGCATAGTTGATGACAAGGTTAGGAACAGAGCCAGAATCTAGAGACATGGTCAAGCAGGCAGAGGTCAGAGTCCGGGGGTCAGTCCGAGAAGTCAGCAAGCAGAGGTCAGGTTCCAGAGGTCAGACGAGGTCACAGGCAGGCCGAGGTCAGAAGGCAGGCAGCAGGCAAACTAGTCTAGGAACAAGCTGAGGTCAGAAGGCAGGCAGTAGACAAGCAGGTCAAGGAACAAGCCGAGGTCAGTACCAGTAAGACAGTCCGGAGGTACTACCTGGGGAGACGGACAGACGAACAGGAACAGAAGGATGCTGGAGTACTAGGAAGCAGGAACAAGGCAGGAACAGAACTGGAACAGAAGGATCCTGGAACAAGACTGGAGCAAGATACAAATGCAGTGACAATCTAGCATACATGCTGACCCGATTGCCAAGGCAAGGAAGCAGGGACTTCCTTATAACAGGGAATCAATCAGAGCGCGCCGCGGAGCTAGGACCTGCCCTTAGCCCTACAAGAGGCCGGACTGTCTGCATGCGCGTAGGGGCGTGGCCAACACAGCCGAGGACGCCAAGTTCCGGCGTGAGGCTTGGTGCGCTGTGGAAGACCCGGCGACTGCCGCCGCTGGACGCCGAGGCATGGAAGCACTTGCAGCTGCCGTTAGGGAGGCCAACCTGGGACTTACAGTGGAACCATGGAGGTGAGCAGGCCCGTGCGCGGACGGGATGCATAACAAATGAATTGCAGGAGGAAAGTGGGCAGGCAGGCTCACTCAGTAGATAGGCTGTAGGCAATCAGGAAGGCGAAGGGTACAGCAAGTTAAACTGCAACCAGAAAGTAAATTTATTTCCATCGGTGCTGCTGCTAAGTAAATCAGCGAGAAAAAAAAAATATCTTCCATTTTTGCCTGTTTTGGATTTCTCAATGTGTATCATACCATGAGTCCAATTATTGTACAAATACTATCATTATTGTGCTGGCAACACTGCAAGGTGGGGAGGGTCTGGAAAGCAGAAAGCATCGTCATCTCCCTTGTTTGTTGATAGCTGTCTAAGATCCTGTGAAAGACAAACCCTCTTTTACTTTCAAACCAATTCACGGTCAGCAAATACATTTAAAAACGAACATCCTGCTCTTATTTTCTGTAGAATAATGGCTGCTGTAAACCCTGCTAAGAGGCTCCGAGAAGAAGCTTCTTGTCCCATCCGCTTGGATTATTTTACAGACCCGGTGATCAGGGGCAGATTGGCCTATCGGGGGATCGGCCATCCCCCGGTGGGTCGGTCACTCTAATCACGTGGTTTGCCGAGTGCAGCTGTGACAGAGCCGCGCTCGGCAGACCACGTGGTATTTCCTGGGCCGGCCTGGGCGGCAAATCCCCGGGCCGGTCGTCATCGGGAATCCGCCCCTGCCGGTGATCACAGATTGTACCCACAACTTCTATTGCTCCTGTCCTGAGATACACACACATTTCCCTAGTCCCTGTTGCAGGGAAACTTCCCAGGACACGAATGTCAGAACTGACAGGAAGCTGGCAGAAATGACAGAAATAGCGCAAAAAAAAAAAAAAAAAGTCCTGCCTCTACTCTGTGAAACTTAGCGGAGAATCTGTGTGAACCTCATAGAGGAGGCTATGCATGAATACAAAGTGCTTATCAGGGCACATAGTCAATTAAATGTATATGAAGACATCTAAACCACATGCTTCACCTCTACAGAGTTAAATTGTATTATTCACTTAAGTATCCTTTCCCCTCATCATTTATCCCCATACAATTCATGGCATAATACTTTTAAGTATCAGAAAGTAAAAAAAACCTCTTCAATTAGTGGCTCATGAGAGTGAAATGTGTAATGATGACATTTAAGGGTTATCAGTTCCACAGTCATGCATTTGGGATGCACTAATCCAAAGGAGTTTTACATGATAGTGGGGGAGGGAGCAAAAGACTGATGTACACAGATTGGGAGAGAGACCTTAGGGTGATAGTGTCTGACTATGTGAAGGTAGCAAAGCAATGTGAAAAGGCAGTGACTAAGGCCAGAGAGATACAGGATTGCATAGAGAAGACATAACCAGCAGAAAAAAAGGAGGTGATAATGCCCCTGTACAGGTCATTGGTGAGGTCTTACCTGGAGTGCGGTGTTCACATCTGAAAACTGTATCTCAAAAAAAGATAAAACACAGGATAGAAGTTATCCAGAATGGTGTGTGTCCTCACCAAAAGTTATATATGAGACTGAAGGACCTAAATATGTATACCTTGGAGAAGAGGAAAGACAAGGGAGATATGATACAGACTTTTAAATACCTAAAAGTATTAATGATGCACCTGAATAAAGCCTATTCTGGTGGAAAGAATGCTGTACAACTAGGTATCATTATATGAAACTCCAAGGAGATATACTTGGGAACAATATCAGGAAACAATATTTCACAAAAGGGTTGTGGATGCATGGAAAGTTGTCCTTGAAGAACTGGTGATGACAAGAATTGTAACTAAATTCTGTTTATTTATGGGATAAACAGAGGATTGTTTGTGGCCAGAGGTTGGAAATGAAGAATCAGGATAACCTGTGGTAAATTTGTGTATAAAATTTCAGCTTAGGTATCATGTGCATGAAGTGGCAGTTATTACTAGGGCAGTGGAATACATTCTTGGCTGGTAGGGCCATCAAACCAGCCAGGCTCCACCCCCCAAGTCTGCCTTCAGCTCCCACTGCTAATTTCTTATTTATATTTACAGTTAATCATTGTTTCAAACATGCATTCGTTGCATAAATCAGAGTATAATTATTCATTGCCAAATCAACCAATTGTAAACACTGGGTGGGACCGGATTCTTTACTTGGTACCCAGGTGCACATAGAAAGAATAAAGGCTGGAGCTTTCTGCTTAAAACACCTCCACATTCTCTATATACCTCTTCCTTGCCACACGGCTAGCTTTAGTTTCTGAGGCCTGGCTCCAATTTGTGGGGACAAAGAATAGCTCTTGTACCCTGCTTCTTTGCAATTAAGCCCTGTCTGCATCCTTAGTTCACAATATGGCCCGTTTACACTTCCTTTGCATCCAATAAATACTCCGGAGAAAACTGATGGTTTCCAACTTCTTTGCTGATAGAATATTTACACTTTTCTTATTCTATTGATTAGCAGCAATAAATAATAAGAGCAGATAGAATAATCTTGTGACTTCACGTTTGCTAGCAAAGTCTCTTAATCACTTTCAGGCCGATACAGTAACATAGAAACATAGAAATGACGGCAGAAGAAGACCAATCGGCCCATCCAGTCTGCCCAGCAAGCTTCACACTTTTTTTCTCATACTTATCTGTTTCTCTTAGCTCTTAGTAACCTTAGGTTCTATTTCCCTTTCACCCCCACCATTAATGTAGAGAGCAGTGATGGAGCTGTATCCAAGTGAAATATCAAGCTTGATTAGTAGGGTAAGCGGCAGCATAGCTCTCTGCCGTTGAAGCAGAGAGTGGAGCGCACTGTTAACCCGCGATTGGACGCACGTTTTCGACGCGATAGCTTTACCCCTTATTCAGTAAGGGGTAATAGTGCGTCAAAAACGCGCGTCCAACCCCCCCCCCCGAACCTAATAGCGCCCATAACATGCAAATGCATGTTGATGGCCCTATTAGGTATTCCCGCACGATTCAGAAAGCAAAATGTGCAGCCAAGCCGCACATTTTGCTTTCAGAAATTAGAGCGGCGGCTGTCAAACTCGCTGACAGCCGCTGCTCCTGTCCAAAAAGAGGCGCTAGGGACGCACTAGTGTCCCTAGCGCCTCTTTTTTCCATAGGCCCTAATTTAAATAAATTAATTTAGTGAATCGCGCGCAGAGGAGAGTGGCCAGTGCGTGCGCCGGAAGAGCGGGCGTTCGTCCGTTCTCCCGCGACTTTTACTGTATCGGCCTGTTTGGAAGCACTCCCTATTTATACTGAAATTTCTTCTCTCACTACGCAGTTTTTCTCACATTTATTTTTATTTATTTTATTTACTGATTTTTGTATACCGGCATTCATGTTGATTGATACACATCACGTCGGTTTACAACATAAATCAAATGTTAGTTACTACATTTGCGTATAAAAGAAGGGTAACTTTTAAAACGGTTCATCTAAAATATAAAATCTGTCTCAACATAAGCTAAAATACAATAACAATGGATTCAAGTACATCTTAAAAATACCAATAAAACTATAGATCAAAACACATCTTAAAATACAAAATGTAACATTAAAAGTATATCACTTAAAATTATAAATAAAATAAATCAATCCTTTTGTTAAAGGCTTAAGAAAGACATAATGCGAATATTGCGAACACATTGGCCAGTTTTGGCCCTACACGACTCTTTTCAATCAATTCCTAGATTTGGCTTTTCTCAAGAACACAATATTCGGGATATGGTTGTTCATTCTACCTTAATCACAGGAGCAGATAAGGAAGTTGAACAAAAAGGCAATTACCTGTGTGGCAAGTGTGATGTATGTGCTCAAGCTATAACGGGCTCGCAATGGCAGCATCCTAGTTTGAATCACACAATTTTGTTGAACTCTCATACCACCTGCAATTCTACAAGATAATTTATTTAATTCAGTGCCCGTGTAATTTAGTATACATCGGTCACACTAAAAGGAGTATACGAGTGTGCCTTATCGAACATAGGAGCTGTATTAAGACAGCTAAAATGACAGCCTCTCTGGTAGCACATTGCTTACAAAATTCACATGGTTTTCAAGACTTAAAGTGGACTATTTTAGAACAAGTCCATTTGCCCTGTAGAGGTGGTGACATTCAGTTTATTTTAAATAGGTGTGAACAGTTTTAGATCTTCCATTTGGACTCTATGTTTCCACATGGGTCTTAATGAAATAATTAATTGGTATTCTTTGATATAATTTTCCTAACTGTTGCATATATTTTCACATCTTCTCCGCATTTTCTGTAAAGACTTCCGCTACCACTATGTCTTTTAGGATTTGTTAACAAGATATAAGGATTTGTGCAATGTTCTCTCCACCTAGCTTGTTGTTACCCAGGTAGAGAGTCCATCAAGCTAGGTGGAGAGAACATTGCACAAATCTCATCTTGGAGTGAGTTTCCTCACTCCGAAGGCCAGCAAATCTTCACAAGACACCACTGTTCTGTTCGTACATCTCACGTTGAATGTCAAAGTGGCCCCTACCCCCCTACACTAATACTTAACCCTCACCTCGAGTTACTAGGTGGGCCTCCCATAGGGATACAAATACCTGTCTAGGGAGGAGGCACTATAGCAAGGCTTGCTCTCTCTCCCTCTCTCTCTCACAGCCTGCAGCATACTGAAACAGGCCTGTCCAGAAACATCGTGAACCGCAATATATACTGGCAATGTAGCCCAAATTGGGCTAATAGTGCAACTTGCAATAACAGCCTTTCACATAGCTGATATCACAATTTGTGATACACATGCTTATTAGCATAAGGTACCACCCCTTTTTGGTATCGCAAATATCGTAGAATTAAGCTCCAGAGAGATTTAAAAGAATTTAAGAAAGCACTAACAACGTGGCTGTATGTACAAGCATTTCAAGTAGAAGTCAGCCAGTAATTTTCATTGTCTGTCATATGTTGATGCTTTCTGTTATTTTATAAAAATAAATGTTTTAATGTGATTATTTACTTTTTATGTCTATTATTTTATTTCTTGCTTTGTTTCTTTTATATTAATTTAAGTATGAATCTGATATATAGTTACTTGTGTGATTGGTTTGAAAATTTTATTGTATTTTATGATTTTTAATTAAGAAACATTGTAAACCGGTGTGAAGGTATATACCAACATCGGTATAGAAAATTAAGTAAATAAATAAATAAACACTATAATGACTGGCTTAGAGATAAAGGATGAACTGAATGACTGTGATATAGTCCTAACAATTAAAAGAAAATATACGGTGGTCTCATTTATGTGTTGTCAGCATGTAGAAAAATTGAAGGATCTAAAGGTGAACTATGTGTGTAGGGCCTGAAGAAATTATCTAAGATACCAAGATGTAAATATACAGGAAAAGCACTGTAAAGATTCTGTGGAGAATACAAAAATATGACTCCAATGGTGCCTGCTACCATTACTTCTATCTGCTGGGAACTTTACCATTAGAGCTACAAAGTTGTGAGTAAACTAACATCTACCAGTATGTCTCACCTACAGCTCCTCATTGAAGACCTGCATTGGAGCTCCCAACACCACCATTGTGGACGGATCTCCTCCGCCGAGGACCCAAGATTGCTGCTGCAGAAATCTACTCACTACTATCACCCCTGGTGGACTCAACAAGCTGTACAATAAAAACCATCTCTGTGTTTGTGCTTCTGAGTTTAGCCTGGTACTGCAGCTCCCCACGGGGCTCCTCCCTGTGAGAGTGGTCATCACTGCAGCACCTAAGAATCCACCAAACACCTCAAAACCATAACAGCTACACGCTAGGAAATTCTGGTTGTATAAGAACATAAGAATATGCCATACTGGGTCAGACCAAGGGTCCATCAAGCCCAGCATCCTGATTCTATCCAGGCCATAAGAACCTGGCAAGTACCCAAAAACTAAGTTTATCTCATGCTACTGATGCTAGTAATAGCAGTGGCTATTTTCCAAGTCAACTTAATTAATAGCAGGTAATGAACTTCTCCTCCAAGAACTTATCCAAACCTTCTTTAAACCCAGATACACTAACTGCACTAACCACATCCCCTGGCAACAAATGCCAGAGTTTAATTGTGCATTGAGTGAAATTATGAATTAGTTTTAATTGTGCTACATGCTAACTTCATGGAGTACCCCCTAGTCCTTCTATTATCTGAAAGAGTAAATATGCTTTTCTTTTGTTACCCTTCTGTTCTGTTGCCAAGATTTTATTAGAATTCATGTTATTATACATTCTGTCTTCATCTAGTTCAATCAACAGCTTACAGATTTAAAGCAAGTAGGTTATTGGTCAATAGTCTTTGGGAAGAGAAGTGTTCTTCCTGTTATTAGCCATTATGGAGTTAATTCTGGTTGTATGAGCATTTGGTTTTTACAGTTAGTCATATCTTGGTAGAGAGAAGTCAAATATTTAAGCCAAAACTTGGGCCAGGACACTTCCAATTTGAGGCTCATTTTAACCTGACTTCCAGCTCAATTATTGTAACTTCAGGCCATTCCATACTTTTGATGTTTTCTCCATTCAGAATTTTACTCTCCTCAGATTCCTGTGTGGATTCTCTGGCGTTCTTTGAGACTGATCTTTTGCTAGAACATTTTATCACACTCAGAACATGGATTCATGCCTTTGTGGAATCTCTGATGGTGGGTTTTCTAATTGAAGTCTTTACCACACTTTATTCAAACAGTCCCTCTGGTGACAATGTCTCCAAATGAAGTCTTTCATGAATTATTAGTTTATATTTACTGTTGAAGACTTGCTGACATTCAGAACATTTAAATGGTTTCTCTCCACAGTAAATTCTTTCATGTAATTTTAGTTCGTATTTAGTTCTGAAACTTTTCTCACAGTCAGAACATTTAAATGGTTTCTCTCCAGAGTGGATTTTTTCATGTTTTCTTAGCTCGGATGTGCTCTTGAAGCTTTTATCACATTCAGAACAAGAAAATGGTTTCTCACCTGAGTGTATTCTTTGATGTGTTCTTAGGCCAGATTTCCACTTGAAGGTTTTCCCACAATCAGAACATGTAAATGGTTTTTCTCCAGAGTGGATTCTTCCATGCATTCTTAGGGCAGATTTCCACTTGAAGCTTTTATCACATTCAGAACATATGAATGGTTTCTTATCAGAGTGGATTGTTTCATGCAATCTTAGGTTGCCTTTCGCACTAAAACATTTATGGCATTCATGGCATTTAAATCGTTTTTCACCAGTGTGGATTCTTTCATGTTTTCTTAGGTCAGATTTTTGCCTAAAACATTTATCACATTCAGAACATTTAAATGGTTGTTCTCCTGTATGGATCATTTCATGGTATTGCAGGGGCCCTTTCTGACTGAAACATTTATCACATTCAGAACACTGAAAACGTTTCTCTCCTGTGTGGATTATTTCATGTTTTCTTAAGTCAGACTTTTGTCTAAAACATTTATCACAATATAAACATTTAAATGGTTTCTCTCCCTTGTGGAACATTTCATGGTATCGCAGGCGACCTCGATCAGTAAAACTTTTATCACATTCAGAACATTTGAATGGTTTCTCTCCCTTGTGGATTCTTTCATGTCGTCTCTTGTAGGACTTGTTACTGAAATGTTTATCACATTCTGAACATTTAAATAGTTTCTGTCTTTTGTGTAATTTCTGATGACTTGTAAGATGTGATATGTATGTAAAACATTTTTCACAGTCTGTACACTTAAAAGGCTTGCCTCTTTCATGAATTATTTTTTGTTCTGTTAGGTCTGATTGCCTAGTAAGCCTTTTCTCACATTTAGAACTTTGGCATGGTCTTCCTCCTAAGTGAATTCTTACATGACCTTGCAAGTCAGTCCTGCATGCAAAGCATTTTTCACACTGAGTACATTTGAATGGTTCCTTTTGTATGTGACCTATTCTATGTGCTACAGGTTTTGCTTTTTCAGAGGCTTTTCTCTCTCCTTCACTATATGTAAATTTATTCTCTCTCCTATAATATTGTTGAATACATGGTTGGCTTGACTTCTCATTAATTTTGTTCCCACATTCTATTTTTTCTTGATGCTTAAATGAATGTGATTTTTTTGAGAAGTTTCCCCATTTATCAGCACTTTTCAAAGGACTCTGTCCTTCATTGAATCTCTGAGCTTGTACAAAATTAGGGGGATGTTTAGAATTTTTCATGTATTCAGTACATGCGTTTGGTCTCTCTCCTTTCTGAGTTTTCTGTTTCACCCTGGTTGATTTTACCCAACTAATATCTCCTTCACAGTCAGCTGAAGGATCTGAGCTGTCTCTGGAGGGGTCTCTCTGTTGTCCATCACATCTTCTCTGCCTCTCTCTACTGTTCCTCAATCCAGCATCTGTTGGATAAAAATGAGAGTATGCTTATTAATTTTAATGCTATGGATTTTTAGAAGGAAGTATTCCATATGATTCCACAAAGGTCTTTGCTGGTTAAGGCTTCATATGACATATATTGGTATTTCTTGCAGAGAGGTATACAGTGGGTGAGTAATAGCACATGAACAGAGAAAAGCAGACCATGTCTGTTCTCATACTACTTGTTCTTTGTTTCTCATCTTTACCTCTAACATATGCAGTGTTCCCCTTCAGGGCTTAATTCTGATTGCAGTCACTAACCACAAAATCTAGAAAGTCCTGCTGGAGATCTTGGATTCATTCTGGACCTGGTCTTGAACCTCAGACCTTCCAGCTTAAAGCAACAGAATTCCAATTACTTAGAAATGCAAATGTAACTGAAAGCAAGTCAGAAGGGTCACCATCTATTGGTAAAATTTGAAATACTCCATTGCAAACAAATATTTTATTATAAACAAATTATTTTATTACCTCTGTTGATCTCAATAACCTCCTCTCCTTCTTCCATCTTGTCATTGACATGAAGCTCCTCCATTTTCAGGATCTCTATAATGGGATCAGGATTGTAACCTCGGCTCTCTGTTTAAAAACATTGAAAAATATCTTCAGCTTTTAAATAGCTTTCAATGTTGACTTATTAAAAGGAATATGTGGATAAAATTGAGATGATGGGAATTCTATGAGCTTATGAAAACTGTAAAGATCTTGGTGGAAGGACCTAGAAGAGTAATATTTACTTCCAGTCCTCAAAGTCCACAAACTACTTCAATTCTATGCAAATCTAGCTAATGAACATTCAATTGGGATATCCTGAAAACGTCACGCATTTGCAGAATAAGCCGTTTCCTGTGGAAACCAATCTCTTTTATCTCCTGTTGCTGCCAATTGGGTCTTCCTGACTCGCTCCCTCATTCTGTTGCCAGAGTAGATCATAACAATGCAGTTTGGGTCTTCCTGACTCGTTCCCTCATGCTGTTGCCAGAGTAGATCATAACAATGCCAATTGGGTTTTCCTAACTCGCTCCCTCATGCTGTTGCCAGAGTAGATCATAACAATGCCAATTGGGTTTTCCTAACTCGCTCCCTCATGCTGTTGCCAGAGTAGATCATTACAATGCCACTTGGGTCTTCCTGACTCGCTCCCTCAAGCTGTTGCCAGAGTAGATCATAACAATGCCAATTGAGTCTTCCTGACTCGCTCCCTCATGCTGTTGACAGAGTAGATCATAACAATGCCAATTGGGTCTTCCTGACTCGCTACCTCATGCTGTTGCCAGAGTAGATCATAACAATGCCAATTGGATCTTCCTGATTCGCTCCCTCATGTACTGTTGCCAGAGTAGAACATAATGCCAATTGAGTCTTCCTGACTCGCTACCTCATGCTGTTGCCAGAGTAGATCATAACAATGCCAATTGGGTCTTCCTGACTCGCTCCCTCATGCTGTTGCCAGTGTAGATCATAACAATGCCAATTGGGTCTTCCTGACTCGCTCCCTCATGCTGTTGCCAGTGTAGATCATAACAATGCCCTACTTCCTACTGTTGCCAGTACATGTCATCCCACATCATTCTCCTTCTGTCACCAGGGAGCCACCTTGTCTTCCCTCCCTCCTGCTATTGCCCATGGTGATCACCCTGCTTTTCAATCTCATGCTGATGCCATTGGAGGGATGAACCTGCCTTCATTCCTGCTTGTGCTGCTGGGGGGGGGAGAGGAGGGGAGGTACAATCTGCCAGTTCCCCTCCAGCTAAGGCTGACAGAAAACTAAAACCATATGCTGCTGGGAGGAAGGAAGGGGGAGCAGCAATGAGAGAGGTTAGAAACAATGAGGGATGGAGGTATAGAAAATAAACTCATAGGGGACGGGAGACAGGAATTGGCGAAAAGGAGAAATCAGGTTTCTTACCTGCTCCCTTGAGTTCAACCAGACCAGTGCAGAATGCATGAGCTTAGCTCCTCTGCCATCAGATGGAGGCAGAAAAGATTCTGACATGCTGGCATCACCCCTTTTACAGCACTGTGAAGCCTGCAGCACTTCAGTAACAAAGCAAACCATATCAACCCCCCCCCCCCCCACACACACACACACACATAAGTAGGGGAGATTCAACAACTAGGTCCTTTAACAAGCCATTTAACAACTGAAAAGACTTATCCGTACTGTAGGCTGATTGCTAATAATGAGTGGGATCTTGGACTGGTCTGGCTGGTCTCAAGTAAAGAAATTTAGAAGATAAGAAACCTAATTTCTCCTTTTTTATCATCTAGACCAGTTCAAAATGCATGTAGTGTACCCAAGCCACCCTTAAGCAGGGAGAGAGTTGGACAAGCCTGCCCTCAAGACCCTAGCATGGCACATCCATTCTGTAATTCTTTGAGAAAGTATGTAAGAAAGCCCACTTGGCCACCCGGCAAATCTCAGGTGACACCGACTGTCGCTCTGCCCATGAAGTTACTTGACTTCTTGTGAAGTGAGCTCTAAGTTCCTCAGTGACCAACAAACCCCTGAAAATGTAATCTGAACCAATAGCTTCTTTAACCCACCTGGCAACAGTCGCTTTAGAGGCTGTGACCCCCTTTTTCTGACCACCCAAGAGAACAAACAAATGATCCAATCTCCTAAAGGAATTGATTGCCTTCAAGTGTCTGAGCAAAGCCCTTTTAACATCTAACACATGAAGATCTTTTTATTCCTTTGCTGACTCCCTCCTCTTGAACACTGGAAAACCCACAGACCAATTCAAGTGAAACAGGGAAATGACTTTTGGCAAAAAGGAAGGGACTGTCCAAATGGATACCCCTGCGTCAGAAACTGGTCTCTGCATGAAAAGGCTTGGAATTCAGAAATCCGTCTCACCAAACAGATAGCCACCAAAAAATCCTTCTGAGGTGTTAATAGTTAATGGGCTCAAAAGAAGCTGCACACAAGGCCCAGAGAACTAAATTAAGATCCTATGAAGGAACCTCTTTACGAAGTGGTAGATAAAGATGCTTCCCTCCTCTAAGGAAATGAGAACCATCCAGATGAGCTGCTATGGACATGTCTTGAACTTTTCCGCATAACAGGTACTCACAGCCACTTGCACCTTCAAGGAATTTAATGCCAAAACGATTTTTAGCCCATACTGTAGAAATGACAGAACTATAGGAAGCAAAGCTTGAAAGGGAGAAACCTCACTTCCAAACCTTAAAAGACTTTCCAGACCTGATATAAACTAAAGAAACAGATTTTCTCCTCACCTGTAAAACAGCTGTCACCACCTTGTCTGTAAAACGCTTGTTTTCAACTTTCTCCATTCAATATACATTTATATATATTCCCAGCATTTAGTTGGCTAGGCTAGAAGCTGCCCGGTTTTTTAGTTCTAAAAACGGTATATAAACCCTTTCAAATAAATAAATAAATACATAAATTTAGGACCCCAGAGGAAGACCTGTGAGCTCTTCTCGTGGTTTTATGATTCATGAAAGGGTGTAATAAGCTTGGTAGGCTGTGATTCCCCAGCCTTTCCATAGAGAGATCTGTGGGGACTTGCTAAACAGTGTTGAAGTATGGGGGTACAGTAGTGACAGTATTTCCTCCTGAGGAAGCCATTTATGTGGCAAAACAAGAGACCTTTGTCGAGAAAGCAAGTAATTCTGCAACGGGTCTACACAGGAAATGTGAATAGAGGAAGACATTGGGACAACAACCGCTGTGAGACAGGAAGCAGGGTTAGAGGAACTGCTAATAATGGATTCATTCTGACCCCCAAAGTATTTTTGAGATCTTTCTACATCGCTAACAGGTTCTTTGAAACTTTCGAATATATCGTGTCTCATCGGGACAGGGCATGATAGTGTTTTATAGAGACATTTATACTGAGGAACCACGTGGACATTTTTTAAGTGCTTGATGATTTTTGTATAAAGTGCATTATATTTTTGTATCTTTGTATTATGGGAATACATTTTTGAATGCAAAGAATAAACAGACATATTCAATAATATCAGATATTTTTAAACTTATATGCTTTATTGTTTTGATATAATGAACATCATATATGTTCACATTTGCCAGGCTGCAAGAAAAAAGGGGGCTGGATCATGTAAGACAATCAACCTTTGATGAGATATATCTTAAACTTGCTCTAACCCTGAGCTTGATGAGATCTGCATAGCAAGGGTGCCTGGGCCAGTCTGGAGCTACCAGAATTACCTGACTTTGATGCTTTTCTATCCTTTGTTTGACCCGACCTATCATGGGCCACAAAAGAAATACATACAGAAGGCTTTGACAAGGCCATTGCTGAGAGAGAGCATCTACTCCTGCTAACACTACTTCCTTCCACTGACTGAAGAACTGCACTGCTTTAGCATTGTTGCACGTAGCCATTAGGTCCCAACTTGGTTCACCCCACTTGCATGTTATCAATTTGTAAGCCATGTCAGCCAGTTCTCATTCTCCAGGATCCAGGATATGATGACTCAAACAATTTGCCTTAATGTTCACCACTCCCACAATAGGTGAGGCTGAGAGCCCTTAAATGTGTTTCTTCACCCATCTGAATAGAAGCTCTTTTTCCACAGCTAACGGACATCTCTTTGCGCCTCCTTGGTGATTCACCTAAGCCACTGCTGATGCATTGTTGGAGATCACTCTTACTGATTTGCTTTGAATCACAGAACCAAATTCTTACAGAGCCTTCCTTCTGGCTCTTGTTTCCAAACAATTTATTGACCACGATGCCTCTACTAGATCCAAGAAACCCTGGGCCAACCTGCCCTGAAAATTTGCATCCCAACTCTTGAATATGGCATTACAATTATCCAATCCAGGGACTCCAAAGGCATTCCTTTGTCCAGATTCCAAGCTATGCCATCATCTCAAACTGGATCTGGCCTCTGATGTTAATTTCAACCTCATCTAGAATCCTGAGACTGCACTCTAACATGATAGGAAAGACTTCTGTAATGGCCACATATGAGCTCTTGCCCATGGAACCAGATGTAGAGTCACTGCTATGGAGCTCAGCACTTGCAAATAATCCCATACTTTGAGTGACTTTATTTTCAAGAGGTTCTGAATCTCCATCATAAGCTTGACTCTCTGGTCTGTTGTAAAGAAGAATTCAGCACATTGATATTCGAAGCACGCTCCCAAATACTTCAGTACCTGACAGTACCAATTTGCTCTTGGCAAAGTTTATCACCTATCCCAGATCCTTCAAGAACTGAATCACTCTGGTTGTTGAACATTTGGCTTCCTCTTCCAACTTCATCCTTATTATCCAATCATCCAAGAAAGCATAAACCATCAAATTTTCTTTGCATAAGGTCACTGCTACCGCAACCATTACTTTTGAAAACGTTCTTGGAGCAATCACCAAGCCAAAGAGTAGCACTCGAAATTGATAATGACCTCCCAGGACCACAAACCTGAGATACTGCTGGTGTGAAGGACAGATCAGAATGTGGAGATACACTTCAGAAAGATCCAAATAGGCAAGACATTTTCCTCTCCTCACTGCCACAATCATAGAACAAAGAGTCTCCATTTGGAAATGCAGAAATGTCAAGGCCTCAATCACTTGCTTGAAATCTAGAATTGGCCTGAATGTACTTTCTTTCTTTGGAACCACAAAATAAATAAAATATTTGCCCCAGTCCGATTGTTCTCTTGATACTGGGACCATGATTGTCAACCAGTGAAGATGCTCCAGCATTGACCTTACTGCTTCTTTCTTCTCTAGAAAGTCACAGGGGGATTCCACGAAGGCTTCCTTCAAATGATGTGCAAATTCTAGGGTGTAACCATCTCTTACCATGGAAGGAACCCACTGATCTGTTATTATGCAGACCCACTCTCCATAAAATTCGGATAAATGTCTCCCTGAATCTCACTGAGAACTTTTGGGACCTCCTCAGCTGGATGTATGGTTGTCCTCAGAGACTCTTCGGAATGAAAGGATTGTGATTTGCTGTCAAGGCACACCATCTGAAATGAAGACATCTTCCCTGTCCAGTAACATCTGTCTTCCTTAAATTTAGGTCTGTCAAAGCCTCCCTTTTAAGACTCCCCTGGGTAAATCTGCCTGCAATTTAAGTGACTTGTAGTCTTCATAATGCTTTACTAGTTTCTCAAGATCATCACCAAACAGTAACTTCCTTTTAAAAGGCAATTCACTTAACTTTGACTTGTGATTCACTGATCAGTTTTGCAACCACAGCAAATGCCAAGCTGCCACCGAGAAAGTCATACATCTAGCTGAGGTATGAATGAGGTCATATACTGCATCAGCCACACAGGTGATACCAGCCTCCAGCCTTTTTGACTTTCTCAAAAAGAAAACTATCAGATGAGAATTCTACAGGAATTTGCTGCACCCAAAATAAAACATGCTGGTGACATGAAACTATTACAAACTGCACCTTGAAGGAGGAGGAAGCTGGGAACTACAGGCCAGTTAGTCTGACCTTTGTGGTGAGAAAATTAATGGAATCGCTGCTAAAATAGAATCCAATAGATTGCTTGATCCAAACCACCACCAGAAGTAGATCTTGTCAGACGAATCTCATTAATTTCTTTGATTGGGTGACCAAATTGTTGGATCAAGATGGAGCATTAGATGTAGTGTACTTGGATCTCATTAAGGCCTTTGACATGGTTCCATATAGGCATTTATAATAAATTAAGTGCTCTTGGTATGGAACCTAGAGTGACTAACTGATTTAGAAATTGGCTGAGTGGTTGGTAACAAAAGGTAATGGTAAATGGAGTTTACTATGAGGAGGAGGCTTTACTAGCTTTACTAGTTCTTTTCAATATTTTCGTGAATGACATAGTGGAAAGATAGTCGGGAAAACTGACTTTTTGTGGATGATACCAAAATCTGCAACAGGGTAGACAGCCAGGAAGGTGTGGAAAACATGAAGAGGGATCTACCAAAGCACGAGGAATGATCTAGGGATCATGGCAGGAAGGTCTTCTTGATACTTTTCTTATCCTTTGGCAACTTATTCCCTTTGGACTCTCCCAGATGCTTCGTCTTGAACATCCCTTAGCGCAGCAGACCCCGCCACTGAGATAGTTGTCTTCTTAGGGACCGCCAAAACCACCGCATCCACCTTAGGCAGCTTCAAGAGTTCTAAGATCTACTCCGTTAGCAGGTACAACTTCACCATCGCCCTACTGACCTTCAAGCTGGCCTCCTGAGTATCCCACTCCCGGTTTACCAGCTTCTTCACCTTCTTGGGCAACAGAAAAACCTTTGGAGGCCCCCCCAAGGCCATCAAGAACCGGATTCATGCCCTCATTATCAGAATCCTCCTGGGTAACCTTGATCCCCAGCTCTTCCAAGACGTGGGGTATGAGAGGCCTCAACTCTTCCTTCTGGAACAACCGGACAACCCTTGGGTCATCCCCTTCCATAATCAGTACTTTATCCGGGTCACCACATCCTTACTCACCCCTGGGTCACTGACCATATCGGCTGCTGCAAGGTCCTTTCCCAGGTCATCCCCTGGATCACCCCCTGGTGCTAGTGGATCGGCCGAAACCTGCAAATCCTCAGCATCACCATTCCCCTCTCGCGAGGAACATGCCAGTCCCAGGCGACAAAGCAAGATCCATGAACCCCCAACTAGGGTCAACTTGGACCTCTTCGAGGAACACTGCAGCTTCCCCCGAGGGGTTGCTTCCCCACTGCTCCCCGCCTGGCCAAACAGGCCTTGTGGAGAAGCAGTAAAAATCCACTGATAAATCCTCCATATCCTCATCTGCCTCCTTGTCTGGATCCCTCCACACTCAACATCCTCCCCTGATGACTGCAACATTGGGGAAAGTGGAAGAGGGAAGTCCCTGGACCCTGCAGATGCTGCTGTCTGCCTGCTACATGCCTTGGTAAAGGCTGCTGCATTCTCAGCTTCCCCAGAAGCATTTGCCACTGGCTCTACTGAGCAAGTGACCCTCCGGCCCACTGCAGCCTCCGTGGAAGTTCTCTCGCCCCTCCCCCCCCCCCTCCAAGGCACAGGCACTGTAAAATGAGGCTGCATTAACCTAACCAAGCTGCGAGCTGCAAGCCCTACAGGTTTTCCAGTGCTGTGATGCTGGCACCATTGGGCTTACCAGGTGGACACACTCGCACTCGAGCCACGCATTCCAAAAAATCCTGCAACGGCCCTAGTCACTGCCTCTGACCAGTCCTGGATCCCCCGGTGTTGTCACTCAGAAACACTTCTCCCTATTGCAATCGCTGCCCTGCAGCTGCTCTAATCTGCACCCAATTGGCCACTAATACGCTCTTTTCTTTTCTTTTTTTTTTTAAACAAGCCACAACACTAGAAACCTACCCCAGAAAGAAAGGGTATACTTTCCTGTTGTTGCCTTTGTTGTGGAAGAGAAATTATTTAAGGGAGTGAGGGAGCCAGGACCCCTGGCTATCACGCCCCGGGATGATGTGGGCAGAGCCAGTCCAGGGATTATGAACCCCATGCTTGCCCGGCTCCACCTGAGGGGTGGTCCATGAAGGCACCGAACACCTCATGGATCACTCCAAGCTGTTTTTGTCTCTGGAAATCACTCTCTCTCTCTTTTTTTTTTTTTAAACTACTCTCATTCAGACTACAGGTTTGCACCTCCATCATCTGCTGGAGACAGAGAAATACTGAGGGACTGCAGGTGGCACTCTCAGATATGTAGCAGTGCCTCAAAGTTTTTGTCCTCTGTCTTCAACCGCTGGTAGGGATGCAAAACCCACTTGTCTTGACTGATCTGAAGTACAAACAGGAATGTGAGTTAACCTGAAATATCTGCACAATTGCAGAAAATGCTTTAAAGTAGGAGTAAGGAGGTAGATGCTTGAAGTGGGAAGAAGTGTGACCAAAATGACCATGCATGGAAGTCTGGCACTGGGCATCCCAAATTGGGCACCATCTTGCATGCAAGGCCATTTGAAATCAAAGGATAAGTTCTCAAGGGCGGGCACCAACAGCAGAAGTCTACACATTTTGGTGCTGTGCATCCCTAATGCCTTTAGTAGCCCATTCCAGAGAACTTACTCCTTGATTTCACTTGGCATGCCTTGCCCAAATGGCCTTGGCATGCAAGACTGTGCCCAAATTTGGATGCCCAGTGCCAGTCTTGCCCAAAAGGTCAATTTGGTCACACTCCTTCCAACTTACTCCTGTGTTTTAACAACTCTTTGGCCAGAAGTGGAGTAAAAGTTAACTCACATTTCTGGTGGCCTTGATATAAGAAAATGGATTCTTACCTGATAATTTTCCTTCCTGTAGACCACGGATCAGTCCAGACCATGAGTTATGCCTCCCTTCCAGCAGGTGGAGACAGAGAAAAACCTGAAAGGCACCCTCACTTAGCCTGGTGTGCCTCCTGCATCCCTTCAGTATTTAGAGTATCAAAGCAGAATAATACCAGCAATGAATCAAGCAAGAACAGAACTAAAACATGACAAGAACTGCCGAGGTTTAGGCCAGGTTAAAGATAGAGGTGTAGCTAGAAGGGCGTAAATGGTAAAATTTAGGTTTTTAAGACTTTTATTTTGTTTTTATGTTTTAAGTTTTTTAATCTAATGGATTTTATTTATTTTTTAGCTTATTATTATATTTGAATCAACTATGTAATTTTTAGTGAGTTACCTGTTTTACGAGTTTTGGTTTTTATGAATTCTGCTACTGCAAATTCTAATCATTGTTAACCGCCTTGATATTAATTTGAAAGTCGGTATATAAAGTTGAATAAATAAATAAATAAATAATAAAATAATAAATATCTGCAAGAACATATAAACATGTAACTTTCTTTCTTAGTATGCTGCAATAACATTACCTGAATATGTGCGCGCGGACTCTTGAAATACAGATCTCCAGGTTACTTACTCCTAATCCTTGGGCGGGTGTCTAGACTGATCCTTGGTACTACAGGAACAAAAATTATCAGGTAAAAACCAATTTTCTTTTCCCTGTATGTACCCGGATCAGTCCAGTCCATGGGATGTACCAAAGCTTCCCTAAACTGGGTAGGACCGTGCAAGTCGCGTGCACAGTACGCCACTGCCAAAATCCCCAGGAGCCTGAACGTCCAGCCAGTAGTAGCAAGCAAATGTGTGGAGCGTCTTCCAAGTAGCCACTCTGCAAATCTCCTGAGGCGATACCAACTGGCATACAGCCCATGAAGCTGCCTGAGAGCGTATAGAATGGGTCTTCAGGCCCTCAGGAACAGGTCTGCCTTTGCAAATGTATGCAGAGGAAAATGGCTTCTCTCAACCATCTTGCAATCGTTGTTTTAGACGTTTTATGACCCTTCCTGGGGCCGCTCTATAGGACAAATAAATGATCTGAGAGTCTGAAAGAGTGTGTGACTTCCAAGTAATGTAACAAGGATCGCCAAACATCTAACCGACGAAGCTTTCATGCGTGTTGTATATCGTTCGACAAATTAAGAAAGGCCGGAAGCTCAACTGATTGACTTAAATGAAAAGAGGATACCACTTTAGGCAAAAAAGATGGAAGTGTTCAAAGAGACATCCCCAAATCAGAGATCCTCAAAAAAAGGTTCCCTACAAGATAGAGCCTGTAATTCAGAAATTCTGCGAGCTGAGCATATATCCACAAAAAACACAGTCTTCAAAGTAAGATCCTTCAACGTCACCGTTTTAAGGGATTCAAACGGCGGATCACACAATATGCAAAGAACCAAATTAAGACTCCACGACGGGCATACCGGATGTACAGGGGGCTTCAAATGCCTTACTCCTCTGAGGAAACGCACCACATCTGGATGAGATGCTACCGAACTACCAACCAAAGTGTCTAGGGCCGCCACCGGTACCCAGAGGGAGTTAAAAGACAAGCCCTTGGCTAAACCATTCTGCAAAAAGGCTAACATCTGAGCAATCGTAGCGTGTCGGGGAAGAAAATCTCGCTCACGACACCATGTCTCAAAAACTCTCCACACTCTAATACATTGGTTCTCAACCTTTTTTCGGCCAGGACACACCTGACAGATGGTTCTCACATGCATGACACACTGAACATGTGACCGTCACGGAGCAAAATGTAAATATACATTCTGCATTCTCAGGAACCCCCTCGACCCCCAAAAATGGGTGCAGAGCAGAACTAGGGCATTACCCGTACAACTCACCATAGAAAAAAATATATTCTGGATATGATGACATCTCAGTAAAAGCAAAACAAACTCTCTTTACTGGCAGACTCCAAACCCCTCCTTATGAAATGAAAGTAATTTACCACTACAAATATTTAACCAGGCCCTAAACACTAATACACCTCCTATTAGGAAAACAGAGCAAGCCAAGCTGCTATAGATAGATACCCACTTACAAATAATTGTAAAACTATACTAATAAATGTTACAAAGCAGCTGATGAACAGAATAACATCCAACAATTAAAAACTCGTAAAAATTATTAAAAATTGTCCAAATATCAATAAAATATTTCAAAACAGTAGACACATCACATAATACCCAATAATTAAAATGGCAGTCAATCAAGAAAAATAAACTTTAAAAGCTGCCTTTACTTACCCTCTCCAGCAACTCTCCTACTCCTTTCTCTTGCAGGCCAATAGCACTCACCAGAAGCAGAAGTGCTGCTGAAGCTCTGTCCTCACAGTCCTCTTCCTTAGGGCCCACAACCAGTCACAACCAGTCTCTGTCTCACACAGACCAGTAACCTCCCTAACTAGTATCTCTTCCTCACACACACACTAGTCACCTCCCTGACCAGTCTGTCTCTCATACACACACCAGTCACCTCCCTGACCAGTCTCTGTCTCTCTCATAGACACCAGTCACCTCCCTGACCAGTCTGTCTCTCTCACATAGACACCAGTCACCTCACTGACCAGTCTCTGTCTCTCTCTCACACAAAGTTACCTCCCTGTCCAGTCTTTGTCTCACGCACACACACACACACACACACACCAGTCACCTTCCTGACCAGTCTGTCTCTCTCACAGAAACACATCACCTCTGACCAGTCTCTCTCTTTCTCTCAATCACACATAAACTCCAATGTTTGAGAAGAACCAAGTTGCTCTTGGCCTGATTGATTACCCATCCGAGGGATTCCAGGAGAGCGGTAACCTTGTGGATCGCTTCCAGACAGCATTCCCTCGACTTCGCCCTGATGAGGCAATCGTCCAGGTAGGGATGAATGAGAAGGCCTTGTCTCCGAAGAGACACTGCCACAACTACCATGAACTTGGTGAACGTACGGGGGCGGTCGCGAGACCGAACGGCAGAGCACAAAATTGATAATGCATTCACAGGACCATAAAGCGAAGGAAGTTCTGCTGATCCCGCGAATAGGAATGTGTAAATATGCCTTCATCAGATCCAGAGAGGCCAGAAATTCTCCCTTGCGTACTGCCACGATTACGGAACGCAGAGTTTCCATGCGAAAATGCAGCACCTTGAGAGACTTGTTTATCTTCTTGAGATCCAAGATTGGTTGGAAGTATCCCTCCTTCTTTGGAACCACAAAGTAAATGGAGTACCTCTCTTTCATCCAGTGTTCTGGAGGAACCGGTTTTACAGCACCAAGAGCTAGGAGGCATTCGAGAATCTGATGAACAATCTGCCGTTTGACCTGGGGACCACATGGGGTTATTAAGTAGAAATCTTGGAGAGGACGAGCAAATTCCAAAGCATAGCTGCGTTCTATTATGCTTAGCACCACTGATCTGAAGTAATTATGGCCCATGCCTCGTAAAAATGGGATAGGTGACCCCCCCAATCCAAAGAACCACCCTCCCAGGAGGTTCTGCGGCCTCAAAAGGATGAGGACCAGGCTTGGTGTCTGGCCGTTGGTTGCCGCTGTCCGGGCGCTTGCAGCCTGCTCTGCCAAAACCGATATTGCCCTCGAAAACGAGAGCAGGATGATGGAAATCTTCTGGAGGGCTTCGGTCTGTCCTCTGGCAATTTGTGAACTTTGTTCTCTCCCAGGGACTTTATCAACTGCTCCAAATCCTCACCGAATGAAAAAACACCTTTAAATGGAATAGCCCCAAGCTGAGCCTTGGAGGAAACATCCGCGAACAATTTCGGAGCCACAAAAACTGCCTTGCCAACACTGCCAATGACATTGCGCGAGAGGAAGTGCAGAGCAGGTCATACAGTGCGTCCGCTCCATATGCCACCGCAGCTTCCAAATGTTCTGCCTGCTCTGATTCTCCCGGAGGAAGATCTCTAGACGTCAGCAATTGTTGGACCCAGCACAGGCTCGCACGCAACATATAACTGCTGCACACCACCACCCAGATACCTAAGGTCGACACCTGAAAAATGCGCTTAAGCAGTACTTCCAGCTTGCGATCCTGAAGGTCTTTGAGAGCCACCGAACCTGCGACTGGAATGGTGGTCCACTTAGCAACAGCTGAAACTGACGCGTCCAGTTTAGCGGACCGCAGGAGCTCCAGAGATTCATCCAGTAATGGATACAGCTTATCCATGGCTCGATCGACCCGCAGACCAGCATCCGGAGCGTCCCACTCCCTGGTCATCAGCTGCTGAAGCATGGGATGAAAAGGAAAAGCTCGGGTCAGCATTCTCAATCCCGCCAGGACTGGGTCCACCGGGTCCTGCAGCGGAGCATGCGGAGGGAGCTCCACCCCAAGCTCAGAAAGAACTGCAGGAATGAGAGGTTGTAATTCCTCTCTCTGGACAGGCGGACCACTTTAAGATCAATACCATCCAAGGGGTTCTGTTTCCGCTGGTCAGAGAAGGGTTACCAAAATGATAAGGGGAATGAAACAACTCCCCTATGAGGAAAGACTAAAGAGGTTAGGACTTTTCAGCTTGGAGAAGAGACGACTGAGGGGGGATATGATAGAGGTGTTTAAAATCATGAGAGGTCTAGAACGGGTAGATGTGAATCGGTTATTTACTCTTTCGGATAGTAGAAAGACTAGGGGGCACTCCATGAAGTTAGCATGGGGCACATTTAAAACTAATCGGAGAAAGTTCTTTTTTACTCAACGCACAATTAAACTCTGGAATTTGTTGCCAGAGGATGTGGTTAGTGCAGTTAGTATAGCTGTGTTTAAAAAAGGATTGGATAAGTTCTTGGAGGAGAAGTCCATTACCTGCTATTAAGTTCACTTAGAGAATAGCCACTGCCATTAGCAATGGTTACATGGAATAGACTTAGTTTTTGGGTACTTGCCAGGTTCTTATGGCCTGGATTGGCCACTGTTGGAAACAGGATGCTGGGCTTGATGGAACCTTGGTCTGACCCAGTATGGCATTTTCTTATGTTCTTATGTAATCCTGCCCCAGCCGGGGAGAAAGGAGAGGTCACTGCAGCTGAAGCCGCACTGCTCGGTACCACCAGAGCGGCTGCTCCTCCTGAAGCCAAGGAGCCTTTTAACTTCGCGACCTGCAGCGATGCGGGCACATCTGTGCGTTAGCTACCTTGGGGGCCGGTCCCTGTGCAGGTCTCACCAGCAAGGCACCACCCTGCGGAGACTTGGAAGCCAGAAAGGCTTTATGCATAAGGAGGACAAAATCTAAAGAAAAGGAATCAGAATCATCATCATCCCCCCCTGGGACATCAGGATCCTCCTGATCAAAAGGATTATCAGGACTGGCAGGAACCGGTGACAGTGCAGGAGGAAGCTCCCCATCCCCCATAGCCCTTGCCTGAGCTGCAGCAAAAGTGTTTAAGATGGCTGCCGCCCTGCACTGAGGGGAAAAGGGTTAGCCCGAGGGTCCCGCGGAGCCGATTGTTTTTGAGCCCCCCTGGGGCTTAGCTGATGCTGCAGACCCAGAAAGGGAGCTGCCTTCCCCTCCCGGAAGGCAGCAGAAGTAAATACCGGCCCGAGAAAGCCGCATGGATGATTCTCCACATGCCACACACAAAGATGGCCGCGGCATCGTGGAGGGGAACAAACAGCCCAAAACCTGTCAAAAATGCGGCAAAATTAGTCAAAAACGCAGATGGGGAGGGGGTCCTGGATTGCAGCCCATCAAAAAAGAAAAATTTTCAAAAATTTCGATTTTTTTTTTTTTTAAACGCTGAAGCTTGGCACAAGGTAAGAGAGGGACCGGACCACCGGTAATCTCATCCCCAGCTCCTTACCTGACTGGAACCCTGCGGGGTTACCAACCCCAGCTCCAATAACCTGCCACCAGAGGGGATGACCCCACACGATCTAATAACCCTTGAGAGGATTGGGAAACATTCCCTGCTGCAGAAGACTTCTTTTTTCTTTTTTTTTTTAAACTTGAATGATTCAAAACTTTATATAGCTAGTTCACTCTTAGTTATTTCAAGGGATAGCCTGCTCCCCAGAAACAAGGCAAGACTGCAGGGTTTACACCACCTCCATCTGCTGGAGACAGAGAAATACTGAAGGGATGCAGGAGGTACACCAGGTTAAATGAGGGTGCCTTTCAAGTTTTTCTCTGTCTCCACCTGCTGGAAGGGAGGCATAACCCATGGTCTGGACTGATCCGGGTACTTACAGGGAATCTATTGCTGTGCCCATGTGGGGGTGTCTAGTTGTTTCTACCACAATAGGCACAGCAATAGAATAACTTTGGCCACCAGAAATGTGAGTTTAGTGCATCTCAGAGCCAGGAGTTACATTTCCAATGTATGCTCTGGTGGTACACATCAGCTGTACAATAAAAGACAAAACTCTGAGTTTGTGCGTCCTGAGTCTAGCCCAGTACTGTGGCTCCCCGCGGGACTCCTCCCCGTGGGCGTGGTCATCTCCCACAGTACCCAAGAATCCACTCAAACACCTCGAAACCATAACATAATCCCAGACTTTGGATATCAGGAGGTCCAAGAGGCAACGTTCCTGTGTCTACAGTTTGTCGATGCATTCAGCCATAAGGAAGACCTTGCCCATGCAAGTGTTGAATCATACCCCTAGGAAGTCCAGGGTCTGCAAGGGGAGAAGATGACTCTTGACATGATTGACGATCCAACCAAGCGACCTGAACTGGTGCAGTACCTTTTGTACCGCCTGCTTGCAGAGGTCCTCCGACTTCGCTCAGATAAGCCAATCGTCCAGGTAAGGGTGAACCAACACACCCTCCCTCCAGAGGGCCGCTGCCACAACCACCATAACCTTGGTGAAGGTACACAGCGCCATCGCCAGACCGAACAGGAGGGCACAAAACTGGAAGTGCCTTCCAAGGACCATGAAGCGAAGAAATCTCTGATGCTCCTTGCGGATTCCGATATGCAGATATGCCTCCATCAGATCCAAGGAGGCTAGGAAATCGCCACTGTGCACCGCCGCAATGACAGAGCACAGGGTCTCCATCCGAAAATGGGGCACCTTGAGAGCCTTGTTCATGGCCATGGGGGAAAGGCGTACAGCAGGACTTCCTGTGTCCAGGTCTGGACGAGGGCAATTCCCTGGGATTGCGGTTCTCGTCTGCGACTGAAGAACTTGGGAACTTGGGCGTTGGACCAGGTTGCCAGGAGATCCATGGCTGGGGATCCCCAGCAGTTTGCTATCAACTGGAAGGCTGTGATCAACAGCATCCATTCCCCTGGGTCTAGGCTCTCTCTGCTGAGGTAGTCCGCAATGACATTGTCTTTTCCCGCGATGTGGGCGGCTGAGATCCCTTGCAGGTTTGCTTCTGCCCACGCCATTAGGGGATCTATTTCCAGGGACAGCTGTTGGCTTCTGGTTCCTCCCTGGCGGCTGATGTAGGCAACTGTTGTGGTGTTGTCCGACATGACTCTGAGAGATTCGCCCCGGAGTCTGTGACTGAATTGCAGGCAGGCAAGTCTGACAGCTGTAGATAGGCCTTAGGCCTGAGCTATGTATTTCCTGACTTTGCTGGCAACATATTTCGCAACCATGTGCTTTGGCAAGCTCAATACCGGAAGAAGGCAACACCCCAGAGACGGTACCTGATTGGACTATAAAGCAACGTTCATAATTGGATATTAGAAGAAGATAATACACCCAGGATGCGCATCAATGTATTTCTATTGGACAATGCAAAAAGTTTATAAACTCCAGCCCGAGGGCTCTGCGCTTTGAGAAGCAAGCTGAACGCCAATTGCCACTGACCTGCGTCTCCAGAGAAACAACGACTTCCTCTTTCCTTGTTCCTCTTTCTATATTGTCTTTGTATTGCTATCAATAAATTTGTCTTTTAGATCATAAAGCTGTCTGAAGGTGCTTTCCTAATACCCGCTAAAAACATAATGGTGCCGTGACTCGGATGGCCTAATGCGGGTATCGCGGACCAGCACACCTTCAGGAATATCTCATTGCCAGCATCGAAGGAAGTAAGGGTGCCGTTGATCGGGAGTGGGAACCTACCCTGAAGCATCCAGAATCTACTTTGAGATTTTTGAGACCTGAGGCACTTCAGAAACCACGAAGGAAGCATTTGAGGAAGTAAGTCTTACTCTCAAAGAAAAGAAAAAAAAAAACTGTTCAGTAACTTTTATTATCTCTTAGACCTTGGCGCGCACTGCTATCTGGCAGATCTAGTACAGTACCAATCAGTAAGTCCAAGCTGAATACTGCGACATACCACCTGGGGCTCCGGGCATATACGGGCATATACGTGGGATATATACTGGGATACGCGGGATGCGTACCGGGACGGAGTAGAAACTAGTCAGGTGGATCCCGAAGCGGGAATACGTGCCGCAGAAAAAAGAAGCCTTCAGATCGAGCATTCCACGGAATACATACTTGGAGCTGTCTGGAAAGGTAAGTAAAAACTTGTCTTATACGAGTGAGTCATAGGTTTTTCCGTTAGTGTACTAATAAGTTCGAAAACAGTTGGCAGATTTGACGCTGCCTTCTGGCCCTATCCCGGTTGTTTCGGCGGTAACGCACTGGAGCCCGAGTACAGTAGAAAACGGTAACCAGTCAAACGGAAAGGAGTAGATAGGTCTTCAGTACCTTATCTGCAGGCTGTCTCTCCCTGCCCCGCTGTGAATACCTTCGCGTTTGAAGAAGTACAGCACACCGGAAGCGTGGATTCACGGTACGGTGAAAACTACAATTAAGGTAAGGTTGAACCACTCTTTCTCATAAGAGAGTGGCTACACAAAATTTATTATTAATAATTGTGTCGTAGTCTGGTCTGCAATATTGAGAGATCCCAAGATGGTAGGAGAGGTTAGTGAGTCATGTCCCCTGAACAAAGTCATTGCCCTGCTTAAACCCAATGAGAAGTTGATTCGTAAATACCATTCTAAGTGGGTAGCGTGGGCAGAGAAGGATGCTTTCCTTGCATGGCCAGCAGGAGGCTCCTTTGACACGCCCTTGCTCGTACAGCTTATGACATTTCTGGAAAACAAGTATCGTAAATCTAATGGGCAAGACGTAAAAACCCTGGCAAACCATGTCCAAATTCATAGTTGGTTTGTCATGACAAAGGCCTTTTTAGAAAAAGAGGAAGAAATTAGTAAGGAATCCACATCACCGCCTCCTTATAGGACTGCTGACACTGCCTCCAGATGTCTAGTGCAGAGTACAGGACCCTCTCCACCTTTGGAGAAGGCGATGACCGCAGTAGGATACTTCCATTTAATTCCTACAGCATCTCCTGAGGAGACACCACACCCTGATTGGCCCACACCACAACGTCGTCTACCCAAAAATTGTTATGAGTGTGGAAAACCTGGCCATTACAGTAAAGATTGTCATTATCATCTTGGCATACAGTGCTATCAGTGTGGACAACATGGTCATTATAGTAGGGATTGCCACTATCGGCCTAACAATCACTCTTCATTCCCCAGAGGGAATATTAGAGGCAGATATGCTGCAAGGGGGGGACCAAGTAGACCTCCGCCTAATGATAGGCCTCCACCACAATTTGACCCCAATAATTGGAGGAGTAGTGGGAGTCAGAGTAAATACGCCCCTTCATTACCACGACGCCAGGCTTTAATAGCCAACATACATGTCCCCAGATAACGTGAGTTCACACCTATCAGAGAAGGTATCAGCGTATGTAGGACCTTACATTGCCACCTTAGTGAAGCTTGGACAGGACACAGTGTGAACTTAATATGAAATACAGTTTTGAATAGAACCACATTTAGGAAAACCTCCTTATTCTGAGCCTTATTTTTATAGCTATTGCTTGCATTACTGCAATATTCATTTCAGGACAAAGAAGCTAAGATAAGAATTTGCTTACCTAGGATATTTGTGTACATAAGACTAGTAAATCTTTGCCAGCCTTCCCGATGTCTGTCATGTAAGCCGGAGTGATAAGCGTAGCATACAGGAACCTCCGGTATATAAAATCCAAAAATAAATAGATATGTCTCTACAGACTTTGCCTGACTAATTATGTGGCTCCCTGCCTTCTGTAGTAGGGACAGCAGCCATGCACTGGGATCAGTTGCATGTGGTCAGTTTTTATCAGATTGAAGAACTTTTGTAATGCCATCACAGACGTTTAACGCCCTAAAAGTAATGGGCTTGTGGACAGATATGACGGGTTGCTAGGCTTCCCATGTTAATGTATTTACCGGTCTTATTGTTCAAGCTATTAAGATTTAGTTGTATTATCATTTGCAGGTATATTTTTATTATAAGGATTTTTAGTATAAGTAAGTTAATTTTTAAATGGTACCGTATAGTTTTAAGTTTTAAATGTAAGTTCCTCTTTTCAATGTGAATGCATTTTTATTAAGGTGATCACCAAGCGCATGCGATATCTTCCTCTTACAACATGTTATTTCCTTTCTGCTCTAAACTGTACGTTTGTGGTAAAAGAGGGATCAAGGGGGGAGCGAGACACATCTCCCACCAATTTAAATCCCCTTTGCTCTCAACTTTACATACTGACCTTTTGTTACGTTAATGACTTCACATTCCTTTATTACTGAACTGGAGTACTGACAAGAACATATACTAGTGTTAAAATTTAGAATCTGAGCTGCTGAATTATGATTCTGAGAAGAGAATTATGAGTTTGGCAAGACATTTTAACTAAAGAGTCAAACTGTATCTTAACAGAAAAAAAAAAGGGAAGTTAGTGTTGCAAACAGTCCCCTTGCGAGCACAGCTTATCTGTTCTGCCAGCACTGGCTGTGCGGTGAACGAAGAAAAAAAAAAAGGAGAAATAGTTTCTAGTTTAAAATGTAGCATATTTAAGTATTAATTATTTGATATTTGAGTTCTAATTATTTTAATTATTTGGTATGACACATTGACTATAAGCTCAGAACATTATTGATTAAATTTATTTAATATTA
This sequence comes from Rhinatrema bivittatum, assembly GCF_901001135.1. NCBI lineage: Eukaryota > Metazoa > Chordata > Amphibia > Gymnophiona > Rhinatrematidae > Rhinatrema > Rhinatrema bivittatum. The sequence continues at coordinate 251,533,884 of NC_042617.1, read as the reverse complement.
TTGGTTGGAAATCTATATGTACAATATTTGCTAATTTGATATTTCAATTGTATGCTAGTATTTACTTTTCAGGTCTTCAAGGACTTCATAGAAACATAGAAACATAGAAATGACGGCAGAAGAAGACCGAATGGCCCATCCAGTCTGCCCAGCAAGCCTCACACATTTTTTCTCTCATTCTTATCTGTTACTCTTAGCTCCTTGTTCAATTCCCCTTCCACCCCCACCATTAATGTAGAGAGCAGTGATGGAGCTGCATGCAAGTGAAATATCTAGCTTGATTAGTTAGGGGTAGTAGGGGCAGTAACTGCCGCGATAAGCAAGCTACACCCATGCTTATTTGTTTTACCTAGACTATGTTGTACAGCTCTTGTTGGTTTTTTTTTTTTTTTTACTTCTCCCCTGCTGTAGAAGCAGAGAGCCATGCTGGATATGCATTGAAAGTGAAGTATCAGGCACATTTGGTTTGGGGTAGTAACCGCCGTAACAAGCCAGCTACTCCTCGCTTTGTGATTGTGAATCCTTTTTTTCTTCACCCCTGTTGTTGAAGCTATGCAGGATATGCGTGAAGCATCAGTTTTTTGTTTTTGTTTTATTTTTCCCCCTGCCGTTGTTTGTTTGTTTGTTAATTTTTTTTTTTTCCCCTGCCGTTGAAGCAGAGAGCTATGCTGGAAATGCGTGATGTATCAGTCTTTCTCCCATGCCGATGCAGCAGAGAACCATGCTGGATATGCATGGAAAGTGAAGTATCAGGCACATTTGGTTTGGGGTAGTAACCGCCGTAACAAGCCAGCTACTCCCCGCGTTTTGAGTGCGAACCCTTTTTCTTCTCCCTTGCCGTTGTAGCAGAGAGCTCTGCTGGATGTGTGAAGTATCAGTTATTCTTCTCCCCTGTCATTGAAGCAGAGAGCTATGCTGTATATGCATTGAAAGTGAAGTATCAGGCATATTTGGTTTGGGGTAGTAACCGCCGTAACAAGCCAGCTACTCCCCTCTTTGTGAGTGCAAATCCTTTTTTCCATTACCTCTTGCTGTTGAAGCTTAGAGCGATGTAGGAGTCACAGTAAGCATGTGTATGTTTATTTAATAAGGGTATTGTGTCAATAGCCATCATTCTGGCGAGTCACCCACTCTTCATTGGCGGCCTCTTGACTTTATGGATCCGCAGTGTTTATCCCACGCCCCTTTGAAGTCTTTCACAGTTCTGGTCTTCACCACTTCAAGGACCTTTAGTTTTATTTTCCTTCTTCTACCTTTTGGACAGAATTCTGAACTTTTAATTTTCATACACATTTTTGATTTTTGATTTTTGATCCACTTTTCTTTTGATACATATTTTGATATGAATTTTGAGCTCAAATTATATGTTATCTGTTGTTTGTCCTATGTGATGAAGACAAGGAATGTATATTTGTTGGATGGATGAGTATGTGTCAGTCTAGTGTGCCTTATGTTTAATGTAATGTCTGAAATATTCGTTATTTGTGGTTTAGCTTACCACAGATGACTTTTCTTTAAATGCTTAATTTGCCTTTATGCTACTTTACCATATTAGGTATCTGAAACCATTAAAGAAGCACATATCCCCATTAGGCCGTGATGAATGAAAAGTTGATACACCTCACTGAAAGCTTGAAAACGACATTTATGGGACTTACTCCATTCTTCCCATCCCTTCTACGGAAGTCTCGGCCTTAACACAGAATTCATCTTCCACTCATCATTGAACTTTACTACTCTTGCTTGATTATGTTTTGCCTTTATGTTGTTGTACTCTACATTAAGGCAGTCCTCATGATTGTGTGAATCTTATTGCCCTGATCAGATTAGATCCATTCCCAATCATTGTCATCTCTTTACACAAAGACTAACTGTTATGCATTACACCACACTATGCTTTGTCAAATGTCATTGATAATTGATTGCCATATACTCCAAGCCCATATGCCATTCTGCAAATGCCATGATTTGGATATCTACATACATCTACATACACCTACACGCTACACATTACATTACCCTAAAAACACTAAAGTTTTGCTGCTATTCCCAGTTCTCTCATATCCATTATATGATTAACCATAGATAACTATAGATAACTGGTTTGACTTACCATCTATGATTTCATTATTGCTTTCCACGTTATATTCATCTCCAGTTGCTACACTCTGCCCTTTCTAGTCCAGACTTGTTCAGATGTCTGCGAGCCAATGGCAGACCGGCGCAATGTGCCGCAGCATAGTTTGTCAGTTCAGCCTTCACACCGTTCTTAGGCAGCTCATGTGAATAGGCTGCGCAGACAAGTATGTCCTCTTCAATTCGAGTACATTTAGTAAGTCTAAAGGTTTAATGTAGTCCCAAATGTTTATATAGTTATTCTTGGTAATTGAAGACAGAATTATGACTTTCATTTGATTTCCCTATTCTTAAACATCACATTTAGTAGAGTTTGTAGATACCATCCCATTGGTTACAGAGATTTCTTATCCCTCATCCATATGGATGTCTCCTTCGACATCCTATTCCTAATTTAGATTTGAAGCATTTGTTTATATTCCCATAACACTCAAATGCATGGTAGGCTAAGACATAAGCAATAGTACTCCCAAGCGTGGTTTTGCTTCTATTAATTAATTCTAACTATTGCTTCTACTATGTCTCAAATACTCTCAAGTTACTCTCAAGTCACCGCAGTTAGACAACATCTGATGATGAGCATGATTGAATCTCCTTCTGAAGCTAATGAGTGAGATCTCTTAAGGGATAAGGTTGTATTTCCATAGAATTTGGTTTAATTGACGGGAAACACAGTTTAAAGTGGCTTACATTTCTAAGTGAGTTTGCAATGGTTAATTGTGAGAATGAATGAAGTTTGTTATTTTAATGGCCTGAGATATCATCTGCGAATACGACAGGAAGCCTTTCATTTAACAGCAGCAATGTTACCTCCTCAGGCTGTTATGCTTAACGATGACGGGTAAGCACCAGGTAGCCAATCATTAGGATTGCGTACCATGGGCAACCTAAGACAGTGGCATTAACCCTGAGTAGAATGATGGATTATTGCTTCAACTATTCTAACCATTCATTGACAATCAATAATCAATCATTGAGAGGAATAATTGGAAATATAGGTCACTGGTATGCTGCCAATAGGAGCACACTACAGAATCTTGGATCAACTGGAAGAAGGCCAGAACAATACCTGAATGAAGGATGAATGTGAGATTGAATGACAATAAAACAAAGTACAAAATGAGTATGCCTGAACAATTGTGATTGTGATTGTGGATGTGAGTTATGTAAAAGGAATGATTCAACACCATAAAGAATATGGAAGCCATTTTTAACAGTCCAAAAGGTGGGTCATACTAAATTGATGCTATGACCATTTCAATCCAGGAAATACAATCTCAGCCTTTCATTGGTGAATCGTTTCCCAACGATTCAAGGGGGGGATGTAGATAGGCCTTAGGCCTGAGCTATGTATTTCCTGACTTTGCTGGCAACATATTTCGCAACCATGTGCTTTGGCAAGCTCAATACCGGAAGAAGGCAACACCCCAGAGACGGTACCTGATTGGACTATAAAGCAACGTTCATAATTGGATATTAGAAGAAGATAATACACCCAGGATGCGCATCAATGTATTTCTATTGGACAATGCAAAAAGTTTATAAACTCCAGCCCGAGGGCTCTGCGCTTTGAGAAGCAAGCTGAACGCCAATTGCCACTGACCTGCGTCTCCAGAGAAACAACGACTTCCTCTTTCCTTGTTCCTCTTTCTATATTGTCTTTGTATTGCTATCAATAAATTTGTCTTTTAGATCATAAAGCTGTCTGAAGGTGCTTTCCTAATACCCGCTAAAAACACAGCTCAAGCTTCCAGTCGGTTTATATTCCATCCCGACTCTTCCCTGTCCCATTGCCCCTGGGCCATCAGTTCCTGGCAGTGGGCTCCCCACCCTTGCAATCTCGCATCCGTGGTGAACAAGATCCAGGTCAGTGGGGAAAGTCTTACTCCCTTGCTCAGATGGTCTTCCTGTAGCCACCACTGGAGCTGGGACCGAACCTCTGCCGGTAGCTGGAGGCGAATGGAGTAGTTCTGGGACATCGGGTTCCATTATGACAGTAGGGAACATTGTAGTGGGCGCATGTGGGCCCTTGCCCATGGGACAACTTCTAGGGTTGATGTCATGAGCCCGAGAACTTGGAGGTAGTCTCATAACTTGGGGCAAGCATAGTTCTACATTTTTCGCAATTGGTCCATCAGTTTCCTTTTCCTTGTACGGGGAAGAACAACCCTGTCTTGTTTGGTGTCGAACCAGACTCCTAGGTACTCTAGCGATTGGGGGGGCTGCAGGCAGCTCTTGGCTGTGCTGACGACCCACCCGAGATTCTGCAATAGATTCTTGACTCTGGTGGTTGCCTGGTAACTTTCCCCTAGAGATTTTGCCCTGATCAGCCAATCGTCCAGATACGGATGTACGAGGATTCCTTCTTTCCTCAGTGTCGCTGCCACTACCACCATGATTTTGATGAACATCCCAGGAACAGTATCTAGTCCGAAGGGTAGCACCCGGAACTGGTAATGATGGTCCAGTATGGCAAAGCGTAGGAAGCACTGGTGGTCCTGGTGGACCGGGATGTGGAGATAGGGTTTGTATAGATCCAGTGAAGTCAGGAATTCTCCTGGTTGTACTGCCCTTATGACTGAGCATAGGGTTTCCATGCGAAAGTGCGGCAACCTCAGGTAGCGATTGACGGTCTTGAGGTCCAGAATGGGCCAGAACATACCCTCCTTCTTGGGGAAGATAAAATAGATGGAATAGTGACCAGTATTTTGTTGGTGTGTGGGCACCGAGGTTATCACCTTTAGGCTGAGTAGTTTTGTCAGTATGGTTTCCACTGCCGTCCTCTTGGAGAGGGAGTGGCACGGTGATCTCACAAATTTGTCTGGAGGGATGCTGTGGAAGTCCAGATAGTATCCCTCTCAAATGATGGTTAGGACCCACTTGTCCGACGTTATCTCGACCCATCTTTGGAAGAAGAGGGTAAGTCTGCCTCCTATGGCTTCTTCCTGTAGATGGGTCTGTTGATTCTCATTGTGGGGTGCAGCCAGGTCCTGTACCTGAGCAGGCTCCCCTCTTATTGTGTCTGTTCTGAAAGGACTGGGCCCTGCCTGCGGGGCGAGGTGCTTGGTATGTGTTTTTGTATGGTCTAAAACGCTGGACTCCTATGCCCTTGGTTCTTTGGGGAGAGGAGCGCTGGGTTCTTTTGTTCCTGTCCTCCGGTAATTGGGGTACTGGGGATTCGCCCCATTTGTTGGCTAACTTCTCCAGTTTGCTTCCGAACAAGAGGGATCCTTTAAAAGGCATTCTCGTAAATTTCGTCTTGGAGGTTGCGTCGGCTGACCAATTTTGGAGCCATAGTTGCCTTCTGGCTGCCACTATGGATGAGACGCCCCTGGCTGAGGTGTGCACCAGGTCAGAGGTCGCATCCATGAGGAAAGATATCGCCAGTTCTAATGTTTCAGCGGAAGTGGTTGCGTCCCTGGAGAGGAGCAAGCAGGCACTTGTCACAACGGTGCAGTAGGAGGCAATCTGCAGGGTCATTGCTCTGACATCAAATGTCTGTTTAAGGATGGATTCCTGATGTCTTTCCTGGGCATCCTTGAGTGTAGCTCCTCCTTCGACTGGATAGTAGTGCGCTTTGAGATAGCGCAGATCATGGTGTCCACTTTTGGGAACCCTAGGAGTTCTTTGGCCATGGGTTCCAGGGGGTATAGAGCTTCTAGGGCTCGTCCTCCTTTGAAGTTGAGCATTCCATTCCAGGTCAATCAGTTATTGTACGGCCTGCAGCATTGGGAAATAGCATGAGGCCTGATGGAGACCAACCAAAACTGGGTTCGTCTTTGGCTCCGCTGTGGTACTTGCGCCAAGAATGGCCAGCGTCTTCAGGCTCAGAGACATGAGATCTGGTAACTTGTCTTTGGAGAAGAACCATATCATGGTTCGATATGGTTCCATCCCTGGAGGGATTTCCCCTTCCTCCATGGAGTCAGGCTCTTCCCCCAAGGTGTCTGTGTCCCCTAGGGGGAGGCTTTTGCCTGGCTGGGGCACGTCTCGGGGGATCCGAGAGGGACTTGGAAGGTCTTGCGCTTCTGGTGGAGGCTGTGGCTGTGTCGCAGGCGGTACCAATTGCGCCTGGACAAAGGTTTGCAGTCCTTGTTGCGGTCCCGGTCGCTAGGCTAGCGACCGGGTCCTTACCTCTCCGCCGCCTCCCCCGGGCTCACCGCGATCCGCCGCTTCTGGGGCCTGTAGGGCCGCATGGCAGCGTCTCTCTCCACGTGGAGACGCTGCCGAAGGCCGACTCTGACTCCTCCCACTGCCAGGGAACGCGCGCGCGCGAGCAGGGGGCTCTTAAAGGTCCAGCACCCGGAAGTGCTGAACCGCCCCGTTCCTGACGTCAGACGCCGGCTGGCTATTTAAACCAGCGTCTGACTTCCTTGCTTTGCCTTTGCAACGTGGTCGCTCCTTGAGTGGTTAGTTGCCTTGTTTCCAGCTCTGGTTCTTGCCTGTTCCAGCCGTGCCGTGCTTCCAGCTCCGGTTTCTGCTTGTTCCAGCCGTGCCTTGCTTCCAGCTCCGGTTCCTGCTTGATCCAGCCGTGCCTTGCTTCCAGCTCCGGTTCCTGCTTGGTCCAGCCGTGCCTTGCTTCCAGTTCAGGTTCTGCTTGGTCCTGCCGTGCCTTGGTTCCAGCTCTGGTTCCTGCTTGTTCTGTACGTATCCTGACTCCAGCTCCGGCCTCACGTTTCTCCTTGTCTTCAGCCAGCCACGACCCTCGGACTTCCTCACGATTCTCCTTGTCTTCAGCCAGCCACGACCCTAGGACTTCCTCACGATTCTCCTTGTCTTCAGCCAGCCACGATCCTTGGACTTCTTCACGATTCTCCTTGTCTTCAGCCAGCCACAGACCTCGGACTTATTCACGATTCTCCTAAGTCCCAGCGACTCGGACCCCTACGGGCTCCTCCTGGGGGGGTCTCAGGTTTCCAGGGTGAAGACGTCACCAGTCCGCTCCAGCTGAGCTCCGCCTCCCGGCTGATTAACATCTGTGGACGTTGTCCATCTCAGCCGGCCCAAGGGTCCACTATTGACTTTCTTCACAACATAACAGTCCTTTGAAGAATTCCACCCAGGAAAAGGTCCCTGGGTCCATATTGAATCCAGTGGAGTTCCCAGAGGTGCCCATCTGAAGAGGGGCCAAGCCGGAGATAGAGGTCCGGGGTACTATCATTGATGGAGCTGGATTCCTCTACTGGCTGAGGGGGGCCTTGATTCGGTTTCCCCTGAGTCTCTTCGCATTGCAGGCATAGGACAGAGGCCACTTCGGGTTGCGCAGCTCTCATGTGGCAGGCTGGGCAGAGGGCTTGTCCCTTGGCTTTCTTGGCCGGCGGTGCCATGATTTGTGCGCGCAGAGTGGCTCAAAATTCATCTGTGCGCATAGATGCGCGCGCAGGGAGACTTAGTTGTGCGCTCTGGGTGCACCGACGATGTGCATGCAGGAAACGTAAGATTTGTGTGTAGGCCGCTATTTGTGCGCTTAGCGGGGATGCACGCGCCACTGTGTTCACCGGCCTATCTGTGTGCCCGGCACCATTGTGCGTGCCGCTGTGCGCCCAGGACCGTTGTGCGTGTCGCTGTGCACGCGGCACAGCTGTGCGCATCGCTGTGCGCACAAGTTGTTTGTGCCCCCGGCTCGCCGCTGTGCGCATGGCTCAGTTGTGCGGACAATACGGTGATCAAGGGGGGGAAATGGCGCCAACGACCACGTGGGCAAGATGGCGACCCCCCCGGGGGGGTCTCCACATGTGTGGAACCTCGCACCGGATCGGGGTCTAGCCCGGACGGGGCTGCTCAGCCCGATTTAACAGACGGAAGATCTGAGCGGCTAACCGAGCCTCGGAGACTGGAGACTTTAAGAAAGTTTTTTTACCTTACCTTGTCTCGGCGCTTCCCGGTCTTGTGCCAAGTGGTCTCCAGCTGCGGGGGGGAGAGGGAAAATACCTTCACCGCCGCGCTCGGTATCGCACCTTCTGCCTTTCAGCCACTCTGGGGGCTAAGTCCACGCCGGGAACCGGCTACCGGACTGAGGCTTACCTCTGACGGATCTCGGAAATCACCTCAGGAATTCTTGACTGGGGGAGGGACCCTTAGGTATCACCGCAGGAGAGTGGGGCTCGTCTTGTAGAGGTAAGATGTCTTTCTTCTTTGGTTTAGATTTTCTAACACTGTGCAAGTGCATGTAGTGTCCCTAACTGCTTAGGAGATGGAGAAATACTGAAGAGCTAAGCTTCCTGACGTCAGCTTGAAATCTGACTCCGTCTCCCAACTATCAGGAGTACACTATACCCATTGGTCCTGAGTCCATCTGCTACAAGCTAGGAAATGTGACTTAAGGTTTACTCCTGCTCTGACTCAGGTATTAAATTGCCAGCATTAAGAAAATGTCCTTCAGCTGTCTACCTTTTAATGCACCTCCCTCATTGCTGGGGAATAGCTAATGCCTTCTTTTACAAGGGATTTACATGCACCCACTCTAAGCATAACCTGGGTTTCTTAGCATGGGTTTTTTGGCACTAAAACACATATTACATATATGAGTAAGATTGGCATAAAAAAAACTCGTGTTAAAACATGAGTAAAAACCCATGGTAGGCTCAGCGCAGTTTATTACATCATCCCCTTTGTTAAAAATGACAATTCAAAGTAATTTTGGCAGTCCAATCCTAGCTATGTGTCTCTCACTTCCAGCTGTTGGCAACCAACTCTTACTTTCCTCAGACAGCAGAAGTGACATCATTAACTGGCTCTGCTGAGATTAACTCCTTCTGTGCCAGCTGCTGGTGACTGTGGAACACTGCCACCTAATGTCCTATACAAAAGGTTTTACATGTCAAACAAACCATATTGTTTATAGTCAACCTACAGTTTTGCCACAAGAACAAATTATTCGTGCAAAGATTAGAAGCCAGGAGCTTTGATTTAATGACTCAGTTTTGCTGTGCCTGGTCCAGAGAAGGCATCTTTCCTGTAAGGTTTTAATCCAATCTACATCACCTGCTTCATTCAGTCCTTCATATGAGCTTGTGATGAGCAGGTTTCCTTTTTCTTCAGATTCCTGGGGCTCAGTCCTGGCTCCCTCTTCCTTAAATTGGATTATAATATCAGGTCTGACATTGGGGGAGACTGTTAGGGGAAAAGGTGAATACAATGAGGTCAATATTCAGTAAGCTGGTGAGAGGAAAAGTTATCTGGATAAAGTTACCCGAATGTTCAGCAGAACTTATTGCGAAAAATGTTCCCCTGACTATTACTCAGGTAAAGTTGCCTGGATAAGTTTACCTGTGTAACTTTACTGCTTGCCAAGCTTTTGAATATGGAAAAGAAATAAAAAGTAGCAGGTTAGCCAGTGATAGATTTAGAATTTTGCCACCCCTAGACACTGATGGAACCATCAGGTAGAGATGTAAACAGTAACTGAATTCAAAAAATATGTGGGATAACACAGAAGATCCTTAGTAGCAAAAGAATGGTAATGGGGTAAACTGCAAGAAGCAGCAGTTATGGCCCAAAACAGCAGTGATATGACTTCATAATACTTCCTAGAAGGTATGAGGTAACCTGTATGGAGAGGTAGTTGCAATCCTAAAAAATACATGGGGGTGGTGGGGGGGGGGGGAACTAGGGGGAAAGGATGACAGGTTCTATGTGGGAATTTGTAGGTGCATCTACCTAAAGTGGATAAATCACTACTGGGCAGACTCTATGGTCCAGTTTGGTCTTTATCTGCCATCATTTACTATGTTTGATCTCATCCTCACCTCTAGGCTCTCCAGTGATTCCCTTCCCTCTGATTATACTCACTAACCAAAAACTCTGGGTTCCTGAATGTGAGAGCTGTCAGCTTAAAGCAACTGACTTCTAATGCCATAGTAATAAAAATTGAACTGAAAGTCAGTAATAAGATTCATCCTCTAGGTATAAAGTCTAATATTGCATAGCTACAGCCATTAGTTTATTATAAAGCAATTTTTGGCTCACCAGTCTTGGAATCAGTATCCTGCTCCCTTCCCTCTAGCTGATCATGATCATGAAGTTCTTCCATTTTCTGGATCTCTGCTATAGGATTAGGACTGTAACCTTGGCTACCTGTTAGAAAAAAAAATCTTCAGTATTTAAATAGCTCGAGATAAGAAAAGCACCATTTAGCTATAAATGAGATTATGTAAATGCTGTGAATGCTGAAAATCTAAGTATCTTAGTAGATATGTAAATATCCTAGATAGAAACAAGAGGAAAATGGTCCATAGAAGGGCACACAAAATAGTTGGGGTCCAAACCAAAAATCATTTTAGAATGCAGGCTCTAATTATGCCCTGGATGACAGAAGAGACAGGGGAGATATGATTCAGACTTTTAAATACATAAAAGGTAGTCATGAAGCACATGAATAAAACCTTTTCTGATGTAAAGAACTAGGGGTCATAATTTGAAACTCCAACGGGGTAGACTCAGGTACAATGTGGTGAAATTTAAACTTATCTGATAATTTCCTTTCTTTTAGTCCTGCTGACCAGTTCAGACAAGTGGGTTTTGTCCTCCTGCCAGCAGATGGAGGCAAAGAAAAAAAGCTCAAAGCTTACTTCACTCCCCCCATAAACATTTGGTGCTGTCTTCAGGTCTTCAGTATCCTATGTCAAAGCTTAGACAACTAAAGGCAGTTGTTTGCTTTGGTTTCCGAATCACCACCACAAATAAAATCTGATACAGCTGAAAAACTTCACTCTATGGATATTAACCCGTGAATAAGAATCCCTACATCAAGCTCACAATTAGGCCAGCTGCCTTCAGAGTAAACAGCAATATATTTACTATTATATTTCTGAACTTATCAAACTCAGAATTCTTGATCACCACGTCTTCCTTGGGTGGTTCTGGACTGGTCTGGCAGGACTAAAGGATAGGAAATTAACAGGTAAGTTTAAATTTCACCTTCCTTGTCATCCAAGCCAGACCAGTCCAGTCAACTGGGACATTCAAAAGCTCCACCCAGACCAGACAAGAGGAAGCCACAATAGCTCACAGGATGCCTGCACACAAGGCAAAACCTCTCCCAAGCTGCATTCCCATTCTAAGCTGCTTAAAGCAGGAATGTAATGGAGGCAAAGGTACTGCCCTGCCATTATCTTCTGGAAAGACAACATTCTGACTCTGCCTACAAGGATTCCTGTGCCCTCATTGGTCCTCTGATACCTGCAAACTCTTTCAATAGCAGGCCCATATGCTCTTCTCCTTGATTACTCCTACAAATGATGCCTTAGAAACCATTACACTTTAACAGAACACATTAATAGACCAAAGATCTATCCAAAAAGAAACTGATCACCCACAAACATCTCAGAAATTACCTACAACAGACTTGAACTGGGTTTAAAAAAGGTTTGGATAAGTTCCTAGAGGAAAAATCCATAAACTGCTATTAATTAATAAGCAATAGTAGCTTGAGATTTATTTAATGTTTGGGAACTTGCCAGGTACTTGTGACTTGGATTGGCCACTGTTGGAAACAGGATACTGGGCTTGCTGGACCCTTGGTCTGACCCAGTATGGCAATTCTTATGTTCTTATCCCTGTCCCAGCCTATATCCCTTGACTTTCTAACCATCAAAAATAAGAAAAGCACAATTCTGACAGAAGTGAAACACTATCCTCCAAAAAGAGCATACTGGGTGCAGAGATGCCCTTTCTTTTAAAATTACCAAAGGTCACCAAGAAGATGAACTTCAATAACAAGACTATATGAGATGCTACCCTACAAAGCTCGAGAGAAGGGGATGCCAGATGCCAGATCCCTTCATAACTAAGCTCACTTCAGGTAGAAGAGACCTCCCACAGCAGAGGACTTGTGTTCTTGACTCCTCAGAAGAAAGTATCTAATATGAGAGTGTAGCGAGTCTGGAAGGAACACCTTGCCGACTTTAGTGTCGAATATCGCCCCCAAAAATTCCAGGGTCTGGGATGGCTGAAGCTTGCTCTTGGGAAAGTTGATTATCTACCCAAGAGAGGTCAGATAATTCAGGACCCTGTCGACCGCTAGCTTACAGAGAAACTCCGATTTTGCCCTGATAAGCCAATCGTCCAGGTAAGGGTGGACCAGAACTCCATCTCGATGAAGAGAGGCCGCCACTACTACCATGACCTTGGTGAAAGTGCGCGGTGCCATGGCAAGATCGAATGGAAGCGTTCGAAACTGGAAATGTTGGCCCAGGATCTCGAACCGGAGATACCACTGATGATCAAGGTGTATCGGAATGTGCAAGTAAGCCTCCGTCAGGTCTAGCAATGCCAGGAATTCGTCTGAGCGAACCACTGCTATTACAGCCCTTAGGGTTTCCATTCGAAACTGGGGAACCTTGAGAGCCCGGTTGACTCGCTTGAGATCCAAAATTGGACGAAAGGAGCCTTCCTTTTTGGGGACGACGAAGTATATGGAATACTGTCCGGACCCTTGTTCCTCCACCGGAACTGGAACTATGGCACCCAGTTCCAGACGCCTGCTCAGGGTCTGGTCGACCGCAGGCGTCTTTCAACTTCCACAGGGAGAGATTAGGTGAAGGTCCGGTAGATCTTGAGCAAATTCTAACGCATAGGCTTTTTCTATTACTTCAAGGACCCACTGATCCATTGTGATCTTGGCCCATTCCTCGAGAAAGAGGGACAGTCGTCCACCTAAGTTTGGAACGGAGGAATGGGCCGGCCGCATTTCATTAGGAAGAGGACCTTGTGGCAGAGTGTTGCTGGCTACCATCCTGGAAGGGTCGACGTCCACGAAAAGAATGAGACTAGGATTACCTGCTATTAATTAAGTTGACTCAGAAAATAGCCACCGCTATTACTAGCAGCAGTAACATGGAATAGACTTAGTTTTCGGGTATTTGCCAGGTTCTTATGGCCTGGATTGGCCACAGTTGGAAATAGGATGCTGGACTTGATGGACCCTTGGTCTGACCCAGTACGGCATGTTCTTATGTCCTTATTGTACCCTGGAAGCATTGCATCTCGGAAAGGAGCCCCGTGCTCTGCTGTTATATTGACGTTTACCTCTGAAGCGAGTGCGGGATGGAAAAAAGACCTTAGACTGTTTCGGGCGGACCTCCGGCAGCTTATGAACCTTATTCTCTCCCAGAGATTTAATAAGCTGCTCTAGGTCCTCACCAAAAAGTTACTGACCCTTGAAAGGGAGAGTGCGCTTTAGAAGAGTCGCTTTAGAAGAGCATCCGCAGACCAATTTCTCAGCCAGAGGAGATGCCTGGCCGAGACCGTGGAGACCATGGCTCTGGCTTGGACCCACAGAAAATCGTAAAGGGCTTCGGCCCCATATGTAATCGCACCTTCTAGCCAATCCGCCTGCTCCGCCTCTGCAGACGGGTGCTGAGTAACTGTTGAACACACCTGAGGCTTGCCCACTGCATGGGACTGCTGCAGATTGTTGCCCGAACTCTTAGGGACAAGACTTCAAAAATGCACTTTAGATAAAATTCCAGTTTGCGGTCCTGGACATCCTTCAGTGCCTTGGCCCCCACCACTGGGATGGTGGTGTGCTTGGTAACCTCAGAGACGGAAGAATCCACCTTGGGTATCTTAAGCATATCCAAGCAGTCCTCAGGGAGAGGATAGAGCTTGTCCATAGCCCTATCCACTCGGAGTCCCGCCTCCGGGGACGCCCATTCCCAAAGCAGAATCAGCTTGTGCATAGGATGGAAAGGGAACGTACATGGAGGAGCCTTAAGTCCCGCCAGGACCGGGTCCACGTTAGCAGGCATAGCGGCCGTAACCGTATCCTCAGGGGGCACCTCAATTCCCAGTTCCTGCAATATGAAGGGAATGAGCGGTTCCAGTTCTTCCCTTTGGAATAAGCGAAGTACCCATGGATCGTCCCCCTCAAGGGGGGGGGGGGTTGGGAAGCAGTGGATTCGCATCCGGATCCGGATCAGGGACCAACGGTGGCTGAGGGGGATCCGGAGGTGGAAGGACCCTTGGGACCACCCTGACCCTAATGAAGTCCTGCCCCTCCGGTGCCTGAGGAGGTTGCGGCGAAGAAACCCGCGGGTTCTTAGGCCGGGGGGAGGGCCCTAATGGGGGTCCTCCTCCTCCTGTAGACTTGTGAGATAAGATTTGTGCATAAGGAGCACAAACTCTGTGGAAAAACGAAACATGGACTTCCCCGGGGGGGAGGGGGAGAGAGGGAGGGGGGAAGGGGGGAAGGGTCAGACCCCCCCTCCAGGGGATGACGGGGACTCAAATCCGAAGGGGAAACTAAAGAATCGGGCTCACCTTCCTCCTGCAGCCCCAATTCAGCATTAGAAAGTGCATCCAAAATGGCCGCTGTTCCTGCGGTTTTCCGAGTCAGGAACGGCCTGGCCATGCATCGTGCAGCTCGTCCCCGGGTTGTAGTAGTCGCAGGTGCCGAGGATGGGCCCTCCCCACCCGGCAGGCACCCGCGGGAGAGTCGCATGGCAGGCTCTCCGCAGGTGGTACACACAGTTAAACGCGGCATCAGCTAAAGAAAAAAAAAATACTGCGAAGGGAAAAACATCTGAGCAGAGCTGTGCTGAGCCGGCCGGTCAGCGGAGGCAGAGCCTGAATGCTGCATGCTGCCGGAGCTGTCCACAGTTCTTAAACAGTAACTAAATAGGGCTGAGTTTAAAAAAATCTTCTCTATCTTTTTTTTTTTTTTAAAGCACAGCAAGTGCAGGGGAAAGCTCTGCTTTCCAAAGCCCTAGAAATGACACTTTTTAAATGTGGACAGCTAGCCAAGGGGGAGTGACTGGACCTCCAGTATCACCCCAAGAGGTCACCGGAAATGGGGAGCCTAGGTTGAAGATTTCAAGGGGTAAGCCCCCCTAGGCCCCCAGCAGAGCGAGGAGACAGAACTGTCTCCCAGACACAGAAAGAGAAATCTTTCAGTGTTTTTTGTTGTTTTTTTTTTAATAATATAACCAAGAAATAATACTTGCTTGATCCTGACACAGAAAAGTATAAGATCCCCACAGGGAAAAGAAGGTAAGAATAAGAAGGAGAACCACAGGTTCAGCTGCCGGCATCTGCTGAAGACAGACAAATACTGAAGGGATGCAGAGTAGGCTCTGTCCTGATATAGGATACCCTTTCAGTTTTGGTCTGTCTCCATCTGCTGGACAGGAGGCTCACCCACAGTCTGGACTGATCCGGGTACATACAGGGAAAGAGGCCTTAGCTGTCAAATGGGCCTTGGAGGCTTTTTGCTACTATCTACTGGGCCGCCAGTTCACGATGGTGTCGGATCACCAACCCCTCGACTGGGTCGGTTGGGAATAAGGAATCCAGTGGACGAGTAATGAGGTGGTTTCTGGCATTCCAACCATTTGACTTTACAGTCCTACATAGAGCAGGGAAAGCGAACACAAATGCTGACTTCCTTTCGAGGGAAGTCTCCCTTGTACAGGCAGGTGCTCAACTAAAGAAGGTTGAGCTGAGGGGGAGGGAATTAGATAAGAGTATATGACAGAAAGCCTCAGACTGCCTTAAGGGACCGGCTCCAGCTATCTGGCCCTGTCCACCTTAAGACAGACAGGAAGGAGATCTCGGGCAGGGCGTTCCCCTGAGGTAGGGGAAAAGAGGTGAGGCCCAGAGAGCTAGAAGAAGGCCCCAGGAAGAAGGAAGCTGTAATTAAGTACTGTGACTGTTTTGGAAGCCTTTCTTTTGCTTGTCAGTCTGCTGAGGTAAGCAGCCATTTTTCATCTGTTCTGTGATATAAATCTGAAAATAAATCGTGAAAAGCAGTCAGAATCCAGCCTGGTCTGTTCTCTGGCCTACCCCAGTCCCAGACTGCTTCAAGGGCGTCACAGGGGGTAATTAACATGGAGTGGCAGTTACAACCCTAAACGGAAGACATGGGAGTAACCTACACAGAACGACACTTACAACCCTAAACAATTTGCTGCGAAGACTAGACAGACCTTTTGGGTCTTTTTCTGCCGTCGTTTACTATATTACTACAGAAGGGAGCTATGATAAGGAACTGTGACAAGGAATGCACATAGCTTCCCACAATACCATGATAATGAAAACTGCTGCAGAATGTGCAGTTTAGCTGTGGAATCCCAACCTCCCTCCTTCCTGCTTCTGATACTGGTAGTCATCCGGCCTTCCTTCCTCCAGCTGCCAGCACTACAGGGCTCCCAGAAAAGAAAAACCAGCCACGAGCTGAGAAAGGAAAGCATGGTGGGGAAGTAGTAAGGGGGGTTAGACATGGGGGAGGGGGGTAATTTTCAAAAGGATTTACACGTGTAAATGTAACTACTCTTATAGCAATTTTCTAAAACCATTTACCCATGTAAAGTGCACTTACGTGGGTAAATCCAATGGCCAATTCAATGGCATATATTATAGCAATTTTCAAAAGTCCACTTACATGAGTAAAGTGCATTTACATGTATAAAACCCATTTTTAAGCATGTAAATGCTTTTGAAAATCAGGTCCAAAGTGAGAGATGGAAGGAAGGATGAAAAACTCATACGAGATGGGAGACAGGAAGTGGTGAATTGACGAATGTAAAGGGATAGAGAGACAGGAAGCGAGAGAAAAACATAGACTGCAGATGAAAGGAGAACAAAAGGCGAGGGGAAAAGTTGAGGTGCCATTGGGAAGAGAAATGGGCCGAGGTGAAATGGGGGGGGGGGGGGGGATGAAAGAGGGAAAGGGAGAAGAAAGGAATGAAAAGCAAAATCAAAAAGAAATGTGAAAATGAAAGAAAAAAGCAGAAATAAAAGAAATGGAACAAAAATATTTTCCATATAACAAAGGTTAGAAGTCAGGTGCCTTGATTATAATGCATCATTATCGCTGTATCTGGTCCAGAAGAGGCGTGTCTCTTCTATGAAGTGTTTGGATCAGCCAGTCCCTAGCTTTAATCCAAGCTACATCACCTGCTTTATTCAGTTCCTTGCATGTACCTATGATGGTCAGGTTTCCTCTTTCTTCACACTCCTGGGGCTCAGTCCAGAGTCCTTCTTGCTTAAATCGGATTAAAATATCAGGTTTGATATTGGGGAAGCCTGTAATGGGAAAACACGGTTACAATATGTTTAGAAAAATGTTACCCACAGCCTGTATTATCAGTGCATGAGAGCTCAGAATTTTGCTTTTTTCACAACACAACAGCACAGATCTAATAATCAGTTGGTGCTACTACACTGATCATCATCAGAAATCCCTTCTAGCAGGAGGGGATCTGAGTGTTTGCCCAGTAATATGGATCTTTAGGAATGACCATAGTTACTACTTGATTCTCAGGAGAGTGGCTGCATCAGACGTCCAAGAAAACTGGCATAAACTGCATGAAGTGGTGATGTTATAGCCAGGCATAACCAGTACAGAGCATACGGCTTTAATTTTCAGTTTTATTGGGAGGAAGGAGGCCTTTTGCTCATGGAACTGAGAAGGTGAAATCACTTCTTACCTGATAATTTCCCTTCTTTGAATAAAATCAAATGAGTCCAGATCAACACTTCCCTGATATCACTCCTTATATACTTGCCAAACAAAGTGGAGATCAAGGACACACTAATAGGAAAATCCACTCAGATAGTGGTGCGTCAAAATACGTGAAACATCTACAGGCATGAGGACTGTGCTTGGAGCAGCCAACGTTGTTTTTATTAAATTGACATTGGTTATCCAGCAGACAAAAGTCTTAAGAGATTAAAGAAGGCAGAACATTTATTGTTGCAACATTTTAGATCCCCCAACCCAGGCCGTGTTTCGCACTGGCTGCATCAGGAGGGACAGAACTGGAGATCAGAAGAATCTTCAATCAAGTGAAAACAGATCTGTAGAGTATGAGAATAGGTGTTAAATGACAAAAAAAACCTGCGAGAGTGAAAATGATAATAATGTAAGGGTGCACCATTATCCAAATGGAGAGTAATATACCAGCAAAAGAAAGCAAAGATAGTAAAAAAGATGTTGACAGTGAAAAATTCTTTACAGTAAAAAAGGGGGTGATACAGTATAAAAAATTCCACGATATAATAGGCTCCAAAAAAGCTGACAATATTTAATCCGGAGTGAGGTAATATATATATGGCCCAGGAGAGGAGGCTCTGTCAGCGGGTTCAGGAAACCGATGCTCAGTTTTACGAGTGTTTTCTGTACACTTTTTTCCGGGCTGCTCATAAATTAATGCCTGCCCTGGCTAGCGAGTGGCCCCACCCCCTTAAAATTAGCGATAATTTATGAGTGTAAAATGTGTGGATTGGCTGCACGTTTCACTTTCAGTATCCCGGCGAATTAATTAATAGGCTCATCAACATGCATTTGCATGTGATGAGCGCTATTAGTTTTCAGGGGGTTTGGCCGCGCGTTTAAGAGGCGCTAAACCCCTTACAGTATAAGGGATAACAAACGCCCCTTGAAAACACGCAGCCAAACGCGTGTTGAACGGTGCGCACGGCCGAGCGCACTTTACAGAATCGGCCTAAATGTATAGGTAACAGAGGATATGACAAAGGCAACAAAATGCAAACTATCAAAAGGAAATATATATTTTAATTTGGTTTATTTGATGGCTTTCATCTCTATAATTGGGTTTTGTCTGAGGTGCTGGGTAAGTCTGTGTTTTTGTTCCAGGTGAATCTGTGTTTTGTTTATTCTAATATTCTGAAATTAATCTGCTTTAACCTTCAAATATCTATCTCCAAGATCTTGCCTGTCTCTGATTTAGCAACAATGTTCCTTGAAATTAAGAAAGACAATGCAGGGCTAGAAAGTAGTTTGGAGACAGCAGAACAAAAAGCTAGACGCCTACCAATAAAAGGACTGAGGAAGCCAAGTCCAAAAACAGACAGAGAAATACAAGGAAGCAGAGATACAGGACTAAAGACCAAAGCAGGAGACAGAGACTTCAATAATCATAATCTTTGGGATCCCTAAAGGAGCTGAAAGCTAGAACACAAAAATCCTTAGTAAGAAATCTGCTTTCCCATTACCACAGAAACAAAAGTGTATGAAATCAAAAAAGCACAGAGAAACCTATAGCCCCAACATATAAAACAAATAAAAACTGAGTGTTCATAGTTAAACTTCTCCATTTCCAGGAGAAAGAAAATATTAGCAGAGAAGCCCAGAAAAGCTGCATATCACAACTGGTTGGTAAGAATATTCTGAGACCTCAGCACAGAGACACTGAAGGAAAGGGGGAATCCCTATAAATACAAGATGGAGCTTACAGACATGGGTGATATGGCACCCTGTGGAAATAATGGAGAAAGCATTTACCTCAGAAAAATTCATCAGCGAGCATAAGGCCTATAACGTTCCCTCTACTTTTGAGTTATTCCTAAGATGGCACTGGTTTATGGTCCTCAGATGCCAACAGAAGCATGACCGGAGGGGGAGGGGTAACAGGAAGGCCTACAGTGGTGGCCTGATCCAAAGAACAGACATCCTTAGTGCAAATAACCAACTAAAATGAGGACCAACAAAAATAAATCAGCAATACCTAATACCCCCTAGGCCAAGGATGGCCGGTTCTTGAGAGCCACAAACAGACCAGATTTTCAGGATATCTATAATGAATATGCATGAGAGAGATTTGTATACAATGGAGGCAGTGCATGCAAATTATCTCATGCATATTCATTGTGGATACCCTGAAAACCTAGTCTGTTTGGGGCTCTCGAGGACCAGAGTTGACCACCCTCATCCTGTAGAACTGATGACTATTGCCTCACCAGAGCAGCAGCTCATGCACATACAGGGACAGACACACGGAATTATGCTACTATGTCCCGTAGACCAAGTGAGATAAAGTACACATCATACAAGAGAGATAAAGTACATGTCATACAAGAATAATGACTGGAGAGGGTGACGAGTGAAGGAAACAAATCAGCAGAAGTTTTACAGTTACAAATAAAGCAACCCAGATAGCCTGAAATAATCTAATACCCACTCTGCACCCAATGGAGGACAGATAAGGGGTAAGACATTTCTAATATTACCCCCCCTACCCCGTACAGATCCCAGAGCCTGAAATCCTGTTCCCTTCCTGGACATGAACATCTCCCCACACAACCCATAGAGAAATCCAGAGGCATTAGACCTACATCTCAGATAGCAATCAGCAACAGAATATCACACGAAATCCCATTCTATGCAGATGTTACCATGGTGTGTATGCAAAATCCAGATTCCTTATCAAAAGTATTAATATGCGTAATCAATAATGCACTTCAATATGTTAATCCAAGTTAGTCACTATTAATGTTAATGTGCAATTAATGTTGACTAAAGCAAAAAAGGAAAAAGTTAATGAGCTGTGTTACATGTAAAATCATTCAAGTCAGCTCATTAATATTAAAATGAGTTACCACAAATTGTATTGCATAATATAATTTGCATTAGCCCACCAACAACAAAAGACTTAATTACACTGTCCATTATACCTAAGTAACTAAATCAAGCAGTACTGCCCTCACTAGACACACACCCCTGGCAACTCCTGCAACACCCCCAGCCCCAAACCCTTGCCAGATACCCGTCAGCCAGTCTAATCCATCCAAAGTAGGAAATCAGACAATGGAGGCAAGACAGAGAATGACAGCCTCGTTTTCTTCCAGGGGTGAACTCCTAAATGATTCCAGCTAACCTTTAGTAAAAGTGTACAGAAATAATTTCATACTTACTTGTTACAGAAGGGTGAACCTCTTCAGTTGTCTCTGATTCAGGAGGATCCAGGAAGGGCAGATCTTCCTCTTGTTTAACGCTCAGTGAGAACACAGACGTTACAATCGGAAGGCCTGTGATGAGAAAACAAACATGTCTAGAAGGATTATATTAGGAAACAGATATTAAATCCCCAAAGGCTTCTGTTAATGACTCATTTCCTGTGATCTGAAAATGCATGGCCCTTTAAATCTAAAACATTTACTTACTAGTTGTGGGGTCATTCATGCTTTCTTTTCCCTCCCACTCATAGTGTTGAGTGAAATATTTCTCATCTTCCTTTTTAATTTTGAATATAATATCAGGATTCACAATTGAATAACCTGCCAATAAAAATATGAAAATAAGATATAAATTGTAATTGTATAAACCCTTGAGAGAGAGTGTGTGTGTGTGTGTGTGTGTGGTAAGAATTAAATGTACTGAAAAATTACTACTTCCCTGATAATTTCCTTTTCTTTAGGGCAGTCAGATGAATCCAGAACAAGTGGGTTATGCACCTCTACCAGCAGATGGAGACGGAGCAAACTGATGTCACAGTATATATATCCCTGCAGTGACATCAGCCTGCCAGACATCAGCCAGCCAGACATCAGCAACTGTAGACAAACCTAGCAAAAAACTTGATTAGAAACAGATAACCATTTCAATACTCAGCCAATAGGCCACACTGAGCTCAGACAAGAATGTAATAACACTAGTTGACGGACTGGACGAACACTTACCAGTAATCCCTATAACATGTAAGCATGGAGGACCATAATACTATCATTCAGCAGCCATGGGAGAGAAGCTGGATTCATCTGACTGTCCTAAAGAAAAGGAAATTATTAGGTAAGCAGTAATTTCTCATCTCTTAGCGTCTAGTCAGACAAATCCAGAACAAGTGGGATGTACCCAAGCTACTCCCAAATAGGGCGGGAGTCTGCCCGCGATCCAGTCAAACCCGCACATGCAAAGGCTGTGCCTTCTGGGTTTGCACATCCACATAATACCTTGAAAAATTGTGAAAGAGGACCACGTCGCAGTTCAGCAAATGTCGATGGGAGGCAACAACATTACTTCCTCCCATGACACTGCATGAGCTCTAGTAGAATGAGCCCTGACCTAAGTAAGTAACAGCTTCCCAGCATCAACATATGCAGCCCCGACTACCTCCTTAATCCAGCAAGCCACGGTAACGCCAGCTCTCCCTGCCTAGTACCTCCATGAAGGATAAACAGGCTTAGTAACCTCCAGATACCGGGCAATATATCTCTTGACATCCAAGGGTGGCAAAAGATGATATTCTTCAACATCTTTCTCTTTGTCCATAGAGGGCAGGGAGATGGATTGATTCAACTGAAAGTCAGTGACCACCTTCGGTAGAAGGAACAGTACACAGCTGTACCGCCCCTGGAGTCACCCAGAGGAATCAGGGCCGGAGAGAGCAGGAATTAGGCCTGTGCCAGCTAAGAAAAGTAGGCCCCTACGTAAGGTCCCGATGTGATACTTAATAAGAGAAATCGTTTTCTAAATTTCCCAAATAATTTTTATTTATTTAAGAAGTATTTACAAGGTTTTTTTGCTAGCAAATTCTTCAATTACAATTGAAATTTTTATTTATACATGTTAGAAATAGATATATTTAGCTTTTTTTTTTAACATTTTGCCCAACAAATGTAGGCCCCTTGAACATTGTACACCCTAGCCAAATGGCCATGCTGGCACCCCCTCTCTCCTGGAGTGGGAGGAATGGCTCCTAGCAAGACAAGGCCTGCAGTTGGAAAACCCTACACGCAAAACAAATTGCCACACAAACACCATTTTCAAGGTCAGTAACCGCCAAGTTCAGGTTACGCATGGGTCTAAACATAGAGCCCACTAAGAAATCCAATACCAAATTAAGACTCCATAAGGGCACCAGAAATTGCAAAGGAGGATGAAGATTTTTCACTTCTTTCAGGAAACGGGTCACATCAGGATGAGCTAACAGGGACCTATCATTCACCTGACCTCTGAAACAGGCAAGAGCTGCTACTTGTATCTTCAAGGAATTAAGTTCCAAGCCTTTATTCAAGGAAGCAGACAAGAAAAATATAGACCAGTCGCCTTAGGTATAGGAATGCCTTTATTCGTTCTAACGCTGCGTAAATTCACAGAATAAAGTAAAATATGCCCGACTTAGGCCAAGTTTCGCCCAGGGGTAGGCTGCATCAGGGTCTTAAAACCTTTATTAGTTACAAATAACTGCAGCGTATTTGTCACCAAAAGGACGGCATTCCCAATGGCTTTTGAACTTTGTCGGTAATTTTTTACTTGTATCAGCGCAAATATCACAAAAACTGTGCAGTTCAAAGCAAAGTTTGTATTACATGATGGAATCCTGCTCATTATTGACAATTTTAAAGTTGTTCTGGTGTGTTGACACATTTTTTGTGATATTCGCGCTGATACAAGTAAAAAATTACTAGCAGACAAAGTTCAAACGCCATCGGGAATGCCGTCCTTTTGGTGACAAATACGCTGTAGTTATTTGTAACTAATAAGGGTTTTAAGCCCCTGATGCAGCCTACCCTCGGGCGAAACTTGGCCTGAGTCGGGCATATTTTACTTTATCCCGTGAATTTACGCAGCATTAGAACAAATAAAGGCATCCCTATACCTAAGGCGACTGGTCTACATTTTTCTTGTCTGCTTCCTGGCTTTGTTAGACCATCTTCCGTGCTGTTTTTTTGGACCAAGCATTTATTCAAGCCATCCTGCAAAAATTCCAAAATGAGCGGAATCTTGTCTGAACAAGGAAGAGTACCTCGATCCTCACTCAGGCCTCAAACACTCGCCAAACCCGCACATAGGCCAAGGAAGGGGAGGATTTTCTAGCTCTTAGCAAGGTAGAAATCACTGCCGCAGAGTATCCACATTTCAGCAAGCGAGCCCTTTCAAGGGCCATACTGTAAGAAAAATTGATTTGGATCTTCATGAAGAATAGAACCCTGCCGCAACAGACACCTGTGCGCCGGAAGCCGAAAGGGCGATTTCAGCATGAGCTGCTGCAGATCCACATACCATGGTCTCCTGGGCATTCTGGAACAAACATGAGTACTATCCCTCTGTGGCGTTCGATCCTTCGAACTAATCTGCCCAACAAGGGCCATGGAGGAAAGGCATACAGCATCTTGTCTTCCAGCCACTCCTGCACCAAGGCATCTATACCCAGCAATTTCGGATCTCTCCTGCAACTGAAGATTCGCAGAAATTTCGCATTGCGAGAAGTAGCTAGCAGGTCTAGAAACAGGAGATCCCAACGATCCAGAATCAGCTGAAACGCCTCATTTGATAGTGCCCATTCTCCTGCGTCCAGATTTCCCTGCTCTTACACTGTCTTTTCCTGCAGTATGTGAGGCTAAGATCATCTGCAGATGTAGTTCGGCCAATTCCATAAGTTGATCTATTTCCTGCGACACTTGTTAGCTCTTGGTTCCACCCTGCTGATTTATGTAAGCCACAGTTGTTGCGTTGTCTGACATTTTCTGGACTATTTGACCCCGCAGCTTGTCGCCGAACTGCAAACATGGAAGCTGGACTGCCCTGCCTTCCAAACGATTGATGTTCCAGAGACACTCTTCTGCATCCCAGTGTTCCTTGCGCTGTCAACTCCTGTCAGTGAGCTTCCTAACCATGGAGGCTTGAATCCGTTGTCAGTACTAGCCAGTCCGGTGGTACTAGGGAAATTCTGTTCCTTAAATGATCTGGCTGTAGCCACCACTGCAGTCAGAAGGAGACCTCCATCGACAGATGGAGCCAAATCAAATAGTCCAGAGACTGTGAGTTCCACTGAGACAAGAGGGAGTGCTGAAGAGGACGCATATGTGCTCTCGTCCATGTTACCACTTCCATGGTTGCCGCCATTAAACCAAGTACCTACGGGTAGGACCATACAGTCAGGGGCAGAGTGTTTATCAATAGACACAGCTGTGCCATCAACTGCTGAATACAAGCTTCCAACAGGAAAACCTTGCCCTGCTTTGTATCGAACCAAACTCCAAGATATTCCTAGAACGGAGCAGGCTGAAGACTGCTCTTGACCAGGTTCACAATCCAGCCGAGCTCCTGCAATAGGGAGATCACCTTGCAGGTCACCAGGTGGCTCTCCTCCAGCGATTTGGCTCGAATTAGTCAATTATTCAAATATAGGTGTACTAGGATCCCATCCTTTCTCAACTCTGCCGCAACTACCACCGTTACCTTGAAAAAGGTCCTGGGAGCGGTAGCCAGACCAAAAGACAGTGCCCAAAACTGATAATGGCTTCCCAGAACTGCGAGCCGCAGAAAGCGTTGATGCTCTATTCAAATGGGAATGTGAAGATATGCTTTGGACGGGTCCAAAAAGGTCAGAAATTCCCCCAACTGTACAGCCATTATCACCAAGCAAAAGCTCTCCATGCTAAAATGTGTCACCCATAAGTGACAGTCGACACCATTGAGATCGAAGATGGGACCAAAGGATCCCTCTTTTTTGGGCACAATGAAATAAATTGAATATCGCCCCGTATTTTCTTGAGATGTGGGCACCAGAATCACAGCCTTCAGACTGAAGAGCCTTGCAATGTATCCTCCATTGCCTGCTTCTTCTGCAGAGAGCGTCAGGGAGAGACCATGAACATGTCCCGAGGAATACTGCAAAACTCCAGTGCATAACATTCCCGTATAACTTTCAGGACCCATAGATCCGATGTGATCTCGACCCACCTCTGACAGAAGAGAGAGAGGTGTATTCTATCTCCTGCTCCCGGGGCAAACCTTCATTGGGAGACTCGGGAGGATCCACTACCCAAGTCCGCGCCCTTTTGTGCTGTCTGGGATGAAAGGACTAAGATATACCACAAGGTCAAGTCTTTTGAAAGGTCACTCCTCTATAGGATCGAAAACGCTTGGATCCCCTAGCATGACCTCTCATGCTAAAGAAGCATGGCGTCTATTTCTTATCCTCCGGTAATCGAGGAACCAGTGATTCACCCCACTTACTGGTCAGTTTCTCCACTCACTCCCAAACAAAAGCAAGCCTTTAAAGGGCAATTTTGTGAGGTTAGCCTTGGAGGTTGCATCGGCTGACCAATTTCTCAGCCATAACTGACGCCTGGCCGCTATTACCGAAGCCACCCCTCTGACTGAGGTGTGGACCAAATTGCAGCCTGCATCTGCCAAGAAGGCAGCCACTGGCTCCATAGCTGCCCTGGAATTCACATCAGGGTCATCAACCTCTTGAGAGAGAAGTAAACAAGAGCAAGCCACCAGGGAACAACAAGAAGCTATTTGCAAAGTCATTGCCACTGCTTCAAATGCCTTCTTAAGAATAGTTTTAATCCTCCTATTGTGTACATCCTTCAAGGCCACTCCTCCCTCCATGGTGATAATTGTCGGCTTGGAGACTGCACATACAAGCCTTCCACCTTCGGAAAATGTAAATGTTCTCTCACCACCGGATCCAGAGAGTACAGGCCTTCCGAAACCCAACTTCCTTTGAAATTAGCCACTGGGGCGCCCCACTCAAGATCAATCAATTCTAGAATGGCCTCCATCACAGGGGAAAAAACAAGAGGCTTTATGCTGAGAAACCAAAATGGGATTTTTCTTTGGCTCAAACATGGAATCTGCCCCAGGGACTCCAAGCATTTTCAAGGTCTGGGAAATCAGGGCCAGCAAATCACCTCTATGGAAGAATCGAAGTATAGTCTTACCCGGTTCCAATCCTGGAGGAATTTCACCATCCTCAAGAGAGTTTAGATCGGCATCATCATCCGTGCTATCCGGATCTCTATCGATTAATCCTGCTGCCACTCTAGGAGTACTCCGGTGCTTACTAGTCGGTCCAGGCAAGGTTTGCACCTGCGACTCTGACATGGGAGCATTGGATGGGACTGAGGACTGTGCCAGTAGAAAGGATTGCAATCCCTGGAAAAATTCAACCCATGAAAATGAAGAAGTATCCAGACCAGGAGGTACCTGAGGTGTATTCACTGAGCTGCCTTCCCCTGATGAAGAACCAGTTAGGGGAGACGGCCCACCTATATCCAGCTGGGAAGAACCAGGCTTGGTGAAATCAGAGAAAGATAATTCTCCCTGAGCCTCCAAACAGTGCTGACAAAAGTTAGCGGTCACTCCTGATTGAGATGCCTGAAAATGACAAGCAGTGCAAATAGAAAGGTACTTAAGTTTCTTAGATATAAGCGCCATTAGACCGGTAGCACACTGATCGCAGCTGGAAGTGTGCGTCTACTTTTTTTATTTGGGGGGCGTCCAACCTAGGCGTCCAAAAATTAGGTGTCCAACACCTAGGTCCAAATGCCTTGGCGCCCAAGACTTAGGCATCCCTAGGATAGGCGCCTTAAAACATTAAGCGCACAGCAGTGCTCAACTTGTGCACACAGGTAAGAGGTCGGCCACTTAAGGCACCGTTTAACTTGGACGCACAGACTACCAGACCTGCCTAAACGTCCAAAAATTGGGTGCACAACTTGGACGCACAGCTAGACGCACACATCAGACTGACAATCCTGTAGAGAGCAGACTAAAGAAAGTGCGTGAAATGCCATTGAGGCCCACCATGCAGCAGGCAGCGAAAAAGCCGAACAGAGGGGCCTAGCCTACAAAGGCTGCTCAACTCACCAGGCTGCCCACGCCCCTCAACCTCCCATGGAGCAGGACAAACGTCGGAACAGTGCGCCAAGCAAGGAGACCAGGAGAAGGAGGAAGCCCTACAGCAAAAAAAAAAAAACCTCCTTCTCTGTCTCTGTATTTCTCTCTCTTTTTATTTTTTTTTTAAACTTACATGAGCTCAGTCTTACGTGGCTGAGTACCGAGACGGTCTGCGGCTGTGGAGGGAGATGGCATTTGTCGTCACCGCTACATTTGGCTTCCTGCACCCACTGCCTTTCAGCTGCTTAACAGTTAAGTCCATGCCAGCTGAAAAACCAGCTACCAGATCAAGACACTCATCTGAAGGACCATGGAAATCACCTTAGGAATTCTCAACTGGGGAAGGGACCTTTTGATATCACCTCAAGAGAGCAGGGCAAATTTATTTTCCTTATTTCTCCTTTTTTTTAAATTGAAGAAATCTCCAGTAGGGAGAGGCATGTCCATCATCTGCTGGAGACAGAAAATACTGGCAGGCTGATGTCACTGCAAGAGTATATATACTCTGACATCAGTTTGCGCCATCTCCATCTGCTGGTAGAGGTGCATAACACACTTGTTCTGGTTTCATCTGACTGGACGCTAAGAAAATGTTAATTTCTTTTCCTTGAGAACTGAAAGACCAGTCCAGATAAGTGGGTTGTGTTTGCTTACAAGCAGATGGAGGCATAAATCACTTTTATCTGATGTTAAGCAGTCCTATACAGTCTGGTGTAGCAGGACAGGATGTTATTAGCTGCTTTGCCCAAGCTTATACTATCTTAGGGATCCTTTCCCAATTATACCAGAAAAATAAAAATAAATTTTGTAAGCTTATCCAGATTGCCCAAACAGGACCTTCTGTTCTTTCTCTGGAGTTCTGCTTCACTCTACCCTGAAAGAAAAGAGTGAGGACTTTTCTACCTCTAATATATACTTCTCTATCCATGTCCTTTCTTCTTTTTTAAATATATCATTTTATCAATCTGGCTTCCTCCCTCTGTTATGATTTCCAGGTGGGCTCTGGACTGGTCCATCAGGGCTCAAAGAAAGGAAATTAAAACTATGTTTAAATTTCATTTTCTCTGTTGTTCTGCCAGACCAGCCCAGACAAGTGGAATGTGCCCAAACAGTTCTTTACCTGGGTGGGCCAAAGCTATGGCAGTCTCCAAGACTCTTGCACCAAATGCCACATTTTCCTTGGCCTGTAAGTCCAACCTGTAGAAGCAATCAAAAGCCATGTAGACGGATAACTCATAAGTTATCCATCTAAATGGAAAATGTGGCATATTTGGCCCCTTAACCAGTTAAATTATAGCCGAAGTAGTTATCCGGCTATAATTTAGCCAGATAAAAAAGAGTGTTTCAGGGGTGCTCCAGGGAGGGATTGAGTTAACCAGCTAACCTAGCCAAAAATTAGGTATACCCAGCTAGGTTAGCCGGATAACTTTAGACCTGATTCTGAGCTGGTCTAAAGGTACCCAGCTTCTTGTGGCCAGATAACGTGCTACTTTATTGAATATCTTTAAAGATATCCAGCTAAGTAGCATTGCCATTAATGAAAAATAAATAAATAAATGGACCAGTGGGTCATCCCCTCCCTTTCCCCTGTCAGGCCGGGCCCTCTGCACCCCCAAATCAATAAAATATAACCAAGATCCCTCCCCCGTCCCAGTGTTTTGAAGTTGCACAATCAGGCTGACCCCTCCCCTTCCCACCCACGAGGATTTACAAGATCGCGGCACCCCCACCCCCATCCCTTCCAATCCTCCTGATACCTTACAATCGATTGCCAGGAGATCCTCCCCCCGGGACCCTCCACCCTGCTTCCGACGCCTCTGCTGGATTAGTAAAATCGTCCCATGGTTCTCCTGGACCTTAACAGTGCATTGGGTGTATCCCATTCTGCCATCATCATTTCCTGTATGCCTGCATGTAGAGGGAAGGCTCTAGAGCAGGGGTTCCCATACTACGAAACAGTTATTTACTCTTTCAGATAATACAAAGGCTAGGGGGCACTCCATAAAGTTAGCAAGAAGCGCATTTAAAACAAATCGTAGAAAATTCTTTTTCACTCAATGCACAATTAAGCTCTGGAATTCTTTGCCAGAGGATGTAGTTAAGGCAGTTAGTATAGCTGGGTTTAAAAATAGTTTGGATAAGTTCCTGGAGGAGAAGTCCATAAACTGCTATTAATTAATAGGGAATTGCCACTGCTTGTTGCTGGCATTTGTAGCATGGGATCCATTTAATGTTTGGGTACTTGCCAGGTACTTGTGACTTGGATTGGCCACTGTTGGACACAGGATACTGGGCTTGATGGATCCTTGGTCTGACCCAGTATGGCATATCTTTATTCTTATGTTTTTCAGGGTCAGGACCCCAAATGGGGTCACAAAACCTTCAGCTGGGGTCATGAGTGCCTCAAATGGCAGCATTCTTCAGGTGCCAGCAGCATTAGTAATGGAAGGCAACATGGGGTAGCTCACAGGCCCCACACTGACTTTCATTACTAATGCTGCTACCGCTTGCAGATCACTATCAGGTTTGGGATCAGCCATGGGAGGGCAAGGAGGACTGGATGTGCTTAGACCAGTTGAGATTGACACTGTTCCTCTCTCCTCACCTATCACTGAACCTAGCCACAAGAAAAATGTTGCCCCTCTCATAAACCTGTCCTCTCTTCCCAGATGTCATCTTCCTTTGGCCCAGGGCACAATGGAAAATGCTGCTGATCCTGACCAGAGATGTTTGAAGAAGGGGCTGTCGGAAAGGGAGAGATGAGATGCAGGAGGAGTTTGAGAGTTGGATCAGCTGGAAAGGAGTTAGCTGAGAAGGGTGTGAGAGAGGGAGTGACAGAAGATTGACTGGGGGATGTATGAGGAGCTGTGAGGTGAGAGGGGGGATCAGCTGGGAGGATATGAGAGAAGGACTGGAAGGGAGGAGGTGACTGGGAGAGGAGATGTCTTGAGAGTGAGGGAAGGAGGATGGGGGTGACAGGATCTGTTGGAGTTATAAAAGGGCTTAGAGGTGAGTGAGAGGATGGACTGGGAAAGTGAGAATAGCTGAGGCACATAAGAGGAGATCAGCTGGAGGGGAGGAGGTTGTCAGAAAAGATCAGCTGGAGAGAGTGAAAGTCGAGAGCTCCTTATTTGTTTTGGTTGCACTGCACTGGGCTCACATGAATTTTCAAGTGCGAAAATGGGGTCATGTTGACTAAATGTTTGGGAAGCCGTGCTCTGGGGGATTTACTCATTTCTAATAGAATAGGAGCCCCTCCCTATGCTCGCTCCTCTTCTTGTATGACAAGCCCAGGGACTGCATAATTTTGGAAATGAGGGCACCCAGATCTTCTTTCCTTAAAATTCTTAAGGCCACATCTCCCCTTGCTCCTGATTCCACCTCCCCTTCTTCTGAATCCTCAGTTGATTTCTGGGATTCTTTCTGTTCATCCACGAGGCCCCTCTGTAAACTATATGAAGACAGGGAATGTCCTGGATAGGCTCCTACCTCTAACAGCAGCCAGGGCTTCTTCACTAATAGATCCTGCACCTTCTAAGGCATCCCATGTCCACCCTCCCCTTGGTTCTCCTCATCTCACAATATGCTATATGCAGGTTAAGGACAAACTCTGGGGAAAACCCTGCTCCTTGCTGCAGCACTGAAGTCTCAGCAGCAGTGAGTCTGTCCTTCCCCAACTGAGGCCTGATACTGTAAAAGGCTGCGAGTAGAGGTTCCTTCCTCCTCCTACTCCAAATTCCCTGCTGTAGCCAATGCTCCCGGAATTCAGATCGTTGCTTCCACCCAAGCTCCTCCCATGAGTATCCCTCACTTCTCTCCTGCTTTGGTCTGAGCTTACCTCAGCAGTGCCCTGCAGCAGTTGAGCTCCAGGTATGGCCTCCTGTGTATCACAGACTTTACAAAATGAGCTTGCAATACTGCTCTGTCGACATTTCCCACGTTGATGATACTTCCTCCTTCTGTCCACCATCGCCACATGAAACTTGGCTCTTACCTACTTTTTGTTCGTGGAATACCACAGATCAGTCCAGACAAATGGGTTCTACATCCCTACCAGCTGATGGAGGCAGAGAATAAAAACCTTTCAGACACTGCTACTTAACCGAGAGTACCACCTGCAGTCCCTCAGTATTGACCTATACCCAAGCCAAGATGTCTACTCTCCAAAACCCAAATTCGACCTATGAGAGGCTATGGGGGAAATACGTATAGTAGACGTCTTGTCGGCCAAGGCTGAACCAAGGCGTCGCCTCCTGCGACTGAAAAATCTGTGTGCCTTGGCATTTCCTCGAGATGCAATGAGATCCAACTGAGGCTTGCCACACTTACCCCAGATGAGGACAAAGGCCTCCGCTGACAACTCCCATTCCCCTGCTGATTGCTGAGGTAATCTGCTTGCACATTTTCCACTCTGGCCATGTGAGATGCTTCTAGCCCCGCTACATGTTTTTACACCCAGACATACAACTCCTTGGTCTCCTTGTCGATAGATGTATGCCACCACTGTTGCATTGTCTGACAATATTCGCAATGCGCGCTCCATAATCCATGGAAGGAAAGCAAGTAACGTCCTGTGAACCGCCCTTGCTTCCAATTGGTTGATTGACCAGGATGCGTCCCTTCGCAATTACTGACCTTGGGCTGTCTGTCTTTGACAAACCGCTGCCCCAACCCCTTAGGCATCTGTGTTCACTAGCACCCAGTTTGGGACCTCCAGCTCCACTTCTCTCTAAAAATTGGGATGCGACAGCCACCACGAGAGACTGGACCTGGACTCTTCCTGAAGTGGTAAGGAAAGCTGAAACCCCTCGACTCCGAGGTAAGGAAGACCTTGCCTAAGGAGGTATCGAAACATGCCCCCAGATACTCCAATGACTGGGATGGCTCCAGGTGGCTCTTTGTCAGGTTTATCACCCAACCCAGAGATCTTAAGAGCTCCATGACGCGTCAAATCGAATGACGACACTCCAACTCCGACTTCACTCGGATGAGCCAGTCGTCCAGGTGAGGATGCACCAGGATCCCTTTCTTTCTGAGGGCCACCACCGCCATTATAACCATCACCTTCGTGAAAGTACCGTATTTGCCGGCGTATAGGATGCACTTTTTTCCCCTCAAAATAGGGGAAAAATAAGGAGTATGTCCTATGCGCCGGTAATCAAAATTAACAGCATCCAGTGTGGGGGGGGGGGGGGGGGAGTGATGCCCGATTGGCCGGTGCTAGGCAAAAGGGGCTTGCTGAAGCACAGCTTCCCTAATCAAAATCAACAGCTGATGCGTCCAGTGAGAGAAGGTTCAAGCGTGAGGTGGAGAGCAGGGCCTCCTCTCGCTGTTCCAGGGACGCTCGGGTGCTGGGCTTTAGAGGCGATGTGTAGGAGAATCTACAGACTGATATCACTGGGTAGATTCTGTCGACTACTGGGCAAGCTATTGACTTAGGGTAAATGGCGCCAGAGCAGTCCGGTGGGGGGGGGGAGTGACGCAGTGGCATCAGGGAGTGAGGGTGTGCCGTCCGATTGGCCGGTGCTGGGCAAAAGGGGCTTGCCGAAGTGCGGCTTCCCCAATCAAAATCAATGTGATATCAGTGTGTAGATTCTCCTCATATCGCCTCTAAAGCCCGGCATCCGAGCGTGCCTGGAACAGCGAGAGGAGGCCCTGCTCTCCACCTCATGCTTGAACCTTCTCTCACTGATTTTGATTGGAGAAGCTGCGCTTCGGCAAGCCCCTTTTGCCCAGCACCGGCCAATCGGACGGCACGCCCTCACTCCCCGATGCCACTGCATCACTCCCCCCCCCCCCCCCCAAACTGCTCTGGCGCCATTTACCCTATGTCAATAGCTTGCCCAGTAGTCGACAGAATCTACCCAGTGATATCAGTCTGTAGATTCTCCTACACATCGCCTCTAAAAGCCTGGCGCCCGAGCGTCCCTGGAACAGCGAGAGGAGGCCCTGCTCTCCACCTCACGCTTGAATCTTCTCTCACTGGAAGCGACCCCCTTCTCTCTGGGATGAAATGAGCTACACCCTGACCAGGCTGGCTAATAAACCTTCCAGGATTTGCAGGATTCATGTGATCAAGTCTTTGAAGAGCAGATCCAGGGGGCCTAAAGGAGGAGATCTTGTATCCAGAGGCGACAATACAAGGTTGGCTGCATCAGACCCCTACTGCCCTAATTAAAGCTCTAAGCAGGAGAAAAACCATCAAGCAGAAAAAGCAGGATCTCTCTCCCCCCACCACATCTTTTCCTTTTTCTCTGGCTTGGGTCCACGATGGGAGGGGGGAGAGGAAGGCCTAGGCTCATACTCCAGAAGACAGGCAGAATTGGGTCAAGTATTAAAAAAAAAAAACAAAAAAAAACCCACCAATTCTGTCACTTTCCTGGAAATTAAGAACAACATCAGAGAGAGAAAGGAGGATGGGAAAAACAAGGGAAAATTCAGACTGAATAAAATCTGTTGAGGATTTAGAGTTTGTGCTCCCTAAAAAAAAAAAAAAAAGCCATAGTTGATTTTGATTGGGGAAGCTGCGCTTCGGCAAGCCCCCTTTTCCCAGCACCGGCCAATCAGGCGGCGCACCCTTGCTCCCCGATGCCACCGCATCACTCCCCCCCCCACCCCACCGGACGCTGTTGATTTAGTGCCCCAAAGTTCTGATTATAAGTCAGTTTAACATACACTAAAATTATATAGAAAATTATTTTTTTCCTTAAAAATATGTATAAAAAAGGGGATGTGTTTCATATACGCCAATGCGTCCTATACGCCGGCAAATACGGTACATAGTGCTGTCGCTAACCTGAAAGTACGTGCTTGAAACTGAAAATTCTATCCTTACAGTGTGAAGCGCAGAAATCGTTGATGGTCTGAACATATGGGTATGTGCAAGTAAGCCTCCGTTAAATCCAATGATACAAAAAACTCTCTTTGCGAACCACTGTATCACCGTCTTCAGTGTCTCCATATGAACGTATGACACCCACAGCACTTCACTGACCTTCTGCAGATTGAGAATGGGCCGAAAGGTGCCCTCCTTCTTGCAAACCACGAAGTAAATTGAGTATCTTCCTAGCCCTTGCTTCTTTAGGGGAATCAGGACAACAGTGTCCAGGCGTTGAAGCCGCTGCAATGTGTCCCGTACCACTGCTCGCTTGCCACAATAAGTGCAACGAGAAGAGTAGACCAGCCTGCCTTCATTGAGAGCCCTTACCTCCTCCGGCCCCCTGACCAGAACTATTTCGGGAAGGTCTACGTGACCCCCCAAAAGGAATGCTGGCTGCCTAAACCATACTTCTGTGCGGATACAGGAGAACTGCTATTTGAGTGAAACCTCCTCATCTCTGGAAAATGAGGACGTGGCAGAAAGCTCTTCTTGCCGGACTTTTTATCCTCGGGTAACTTGTTCTCTTTCAACTCCCCCAAATGCTTCATCAGCTGTTCCAAATCTTCTCCAAACAACAGCTTTCCTTTAAAGGGGAGATTACACATCTGCGCTTTAGACCACACATCCGCAGCCCAATTCCACAACCACAGGAGTCTCTGTGCTACCATCACAGAAACATTTTCCTGGCCGACATTCGGATCATATCGTACAGGGCATCCACCACATAGTCAACAGCTGCCTCCAACCAAGCCACCCGGTTGGAATGAGCGGAAGATTCTGATGTCTCCTCCTGCGCCTCCTGCAGCCAGCACAAACAAGCTCTCTGCATCAGGCTAGCACAGACGTCAGCTTGAAGGCTCAAAGCTGAGACCTCAAACAGTCTCTTCAACAGGATCTCCATCTTCCAATCCTGGACATCCTTCAATGCAGCCGACCCTACTACGAGAATGGTCATCTTCTTGGTCACCACAGACACCGCCACAACTATCTTTGGAAGTCTCCAAAGTTCCAAGGTCTCCTCTGGTAAGGAATACAACTTTTCCATTTATTGGGTTTTTTATACTGAAGTATTGGTGAAGGCCTTCACTCCGGTTTACATTTTAAACAACGAGATACAGAGAACAATCAAATGATAACTAACATGTAGCTTAACAAAAAAGACAATCAAGTGATAACTTTAACATATAATATTAAACGAGGGGTATTTACATGTAGTATATTCGAGAGGGGTTAGACGAGAAAGACATTTTAATATGAAGAGGGTGTGTTGGAAAATACAGTGCTATCGGAGGGGTCAGCGGGGGGGGGGGGGGTTGGGGTGGGCTGGGAGGGAACAAGAGAAGGAGAGTGAAGAATATACAAGGTGGGGGGCAGGGTGTGGAAATGGAGGAGAGGACAAGGTGGAGGAGGGAGGGGAAGTGCTGTGGGTGTCGAACATGTTGGCTTATCCAATCCCATCTTTGTATGCTCGTTTGAAGAGCCATGTTTTGAGTAGTTTTTTGAACATAGATGTGTTGTTTTGTGTCCGAAGGTTGGATGGGAGGGAGTTCCAGAGGTGGGGTCCGGCTATTGAGAATGCTCTATTCCTTGTGGTGGATAATTTGGCTGCGCTGACTGGTGGGATTACGAGTTGAGATTTGTTGGTTGATCTAAGAACATAAGAACATAAGAAAATGCCATACTGGGTCAGACCAAGGGTCCATCAAGCCCAGCATCCTGTTTCCAACAGTGGCCAATCCACTAGTGCATCGTTGAGATTGGTGAGTTTGGATTAGGGATTCGAAGCAATCAGAGTTGTTGTGGTGGACAGCATGGTGATAGCCCTGGTTACCTTCAGGCCTGCCTCAGAAGAATCCCACTCCCGGTCCACCAATTTCTTCACCTTCTTCGCTAAAGGAAAAGCCTTTGGTGGCCCACACAGCCCATCTAGGACAGGATGTACCCCTTCATTGTCCGAATCCTCCTGCGTGACTTTGATCCCCAGTTCCTCCAGCATCTGAGGAATGAGAGGACACAATTCTTCCTTACGGAATAATTTCACCACCATAGGATCATCTCCTTCCGTGACAGGAACTTCCTCTGCATCAGGCCCAGTACCCACCGGTGTGCCCACAGGATCAACATCTGAGTCTTCTTCTGGCTCTCTTGTAGACCGTCACCTTCTGAATCCTCAGAAGTCTCATCTTCACCTGACGAGCGTCCCAGACCCAGGAGCCGAAAAAGTCCCCCTGACTTTGCCTGTGTATCTGCTTTAGGCCTCTTAGCCAAGCGCTGGGACTTCTTGGTGGACAAATGCTTACTCCTGCTTCCCTCTTAGCCAAACAGGCTTTATGGAGTAGCAGGACAAAATCTGTGGAAATGAAACTGGTTCTAAATATAAATAAAACGGAAGCTATTTTATTAGAAAGAAAATCTACGGGAGACCGGTGACGTCACCCGCTAAGATGGCCGCCTAAGACCTCGGCTCCCCCCTCCTCCGCCGCTAATCTGCCTCCATCGCGGTGTCCTCCGGTCCCGGACACCAGAATATTGACGATCCAAGGTCTCCAGCCGCTAAGGATGGCTACTCCTCGGAAAAAACCCGACCTCAACCGCTTCTCTTTTGCGGCAGCGAGCACAGCTGCGGTGCTCGGGGACGGAGATAAAATGGCGCCGGTCCCGGAGAGTGCTGCGGAGACGGCGCCTGCCGAGGCGTTATTAGACACAGAGATCCCTACCAGGTACGAGTTCCGGACCTGGTTTCAAGAGTTGAGGGGGGACATGGCCCGTTTTCGCCAAGAACTGGGCGATATGATAGAGAGTACAAAAAGGGATGTTCGGGAGTTGGAGAGGCGCGCAGATGAAACAGAACACGGCCTGCAGGACACGCAAGCAGAGCTAGATTCCGTGCGGGAAGAGCTGGGGCAGCTTAAGGATTCACACGAGGAGCTGCAATCCCACGTAGAAGACCTGGAGAATAGAACCAGGAGGGTGAACCTACAATTTAGAGGGGTACCGGAAGGAGAGGACTTTCGTGATTGCTCACAAGTGGTGCAGGACATTTGTGCTTACGTGCTGGACCCGGAGGGCACTAAAGAGAAGCCACGGGAAGTGGTTTTAGAACGGGCACACAGAGCATTTGGCAGTCCGAAAAACAACCAAACCAGGGATATAATTGCCTGCTTTCACAGTTTCCTGGTCAAGGAGGCAGTGGCTCGAGCAGCGAGAGCTTTGAGCACTATCACCTGGAAGGATTGTAAAATTGAGGTGTTTCAGGACCTGGCTATTTCAACTATCAGGAAACGGCGTGCGTTTAGAGATGTTATCAGTATCCTCCGCTCCCACAATATCAGGTACAGATGGCTCTTTCCATTCGGCCTCCACTTCACTGTTAATGGGGTTCCTTCCCGGGTGCAGCGAGTCATGGAAGAGGAGGACATTCTGCGAGCAGCCGGTCTACCAGCATCTGACCCGGAGGGCCTTAGAGCAACTTCAGCAGCGAGTAATAATCGGATAAGCGACAGGCCCAGGTGGAAGCGAGTGGATAATGGCGGTAAACGACTACGTCGCAGATCCGGGGGTCCATCGGGACTTGAAGACCCAGGCTGAGTTCACAGGGGACTGTGTTCAGGTTTCATATTAGAATGCCCAGCCTTTGATGAACTGCGTTTAAGTAGGAGTACTATAGTAAGCTGAACCCGTGGGCCGCAATGGCTTTACACGGGGTCTCATACCAAGTTTAGGGTGTTATCGTTACTGTTTTGAACCCATGTTTTTTGTAAGGGGCATTAAGCTTTATGTGGTTATCTATGTAGAGGAGGGGGGACCATATTTCGGTCATGCGGTGGCGTCAGGTCTCCAATGGAGGAGATCCACTCGAGGAAGAGTGGCGAGCAGTTGGGAGGGGAAGGGAGGGTGGGGGGGAAGGGGGTGGGGTTTAGGAGTGGGAATGGGTTGGGGTTAGGCAAATACACCCAGGGTAAGGGTTGGTCTACTATGAGGAGGGTACTGGGCTCGGTACATGTCCTTCACATGCTTGTCTGGGGAGGCATAGCAATGTACAACCACGCGTACAAATGAGGCCCTTAAAATTGCTTTCTATTAATGTGAAGGGCCTCAATACTTACAACAAACGACAGATGTTTCTGCGAGATATGGCCCACCATCAGGTGGATATAATCTTCTGTCAAGAAACACATCTTAGAAAGCGCTATGCCCGTTTATTGGCCTCAAAAGGGTACCCACAAGTTTTCCACGCGGCAGCTACACCTCAATATAAATATAATGGGGTAGGGATCCTGTTCGCAAGCTCTGTAGTGGCAGATATTGTATCTGAGATCCGGGATGTCGAGGGTTGATATGTTTTGGTAAAAGCCAAAATTAATGAGGAACTGTATACCCTTTTAAGTGTGTATGCTCCAAATGTTGAACAGTCTGGGTTCTTTACTAAACTATCGACTATTATAAGTGAGTGGACGGAAGGTCGCCTAATAGTGGGGGGTGATTTTAATATCAAGAGATATCCCTATCTTGACAATTCTCATAGTGGTTGTGTTGGGGGGAAAATAGCACGGAAGTCCCTTAAACACCTCATTGAAGATCGGGGGCTTACGGATATTTGGCGCTTGCGTAATCCCACAGCGAGGAACTATACTTTCTTTTCTCACCCACATAAGTCCTACTCTAGGATTGATTACTTTTTGATTGATAGGGACACAGTGGGAAAGGTTTTGGAGGCGGAAGTGGGTACCATCACTTGGTCGGACCACGCCCCGGTGTGGCTTAAGCTACAAATCAGAGAAACCCAGGTGGGCACAAAATTTTGGAGGTTAAATGATAGACTCTTAGACGACAAAGAGTTTGTGTCTCAGCTTAGACAGAGGATTATTGAATTCCTGGAAATCAATGAGAACGGAGAAGTTACACCGGGGGTGGTCTGGGATAGTCTGAAGGCTTATGTACGGGGCCTCTGTATAGCGCGGGCAGTCTATGTAAAAAAGGAAAGAGACCGGGAGCGTCTTCGTCTTCTGGAGCGGGTGGCCAAATTGGAGCTGAGACATAAGCGTACTTTAGATCCTGATGCTTTACCAGTTGCAACTGTTGAAACAGCACCATTTTGAATGGGGAAATAAGGCTGGACGCTCTTTGGCCAGGAAGCTCAAGGAAAAAGTAGCGCAGTCGCAAATTACTAAAATCAAGGGGGCTCAGAGCCACTTTGTATACTCCCAGAAAGACATTGGGCAATGTTTTAATCAATTCTACCAGAAACTGTATGATTCCGAGACTTTGTGTACGTCGGAGGAGATTGCACAGTATTTGCAGGATGTACAGTTGCCGGAGCTTTCCCAAGCACATAGGGATATTCTTAATGCAGATCTGAGAGAAGGGGAGGTGTCGCTTATTATTAAAGATCTCAAAGTGGGGAAAGCTCCTGGGTTAGATGGGTTTTCAGGGAAATTCTACAAAGTTTTTAGTGTAGAGCTGATCCCGCCGTTGGTGGCTATGTACAATGCCGTCCGGCTGGGGGGCACATTTTCAAAGGAATCAAACACGGCAGGCGTCACGGTTTTGGCAAAACCGGGAAGGGACCATACACTGTGTGGGTCGTATAGGCCAATATCCTTGATCAATATTGATCTGAAAGTCCTGGCAAGGGCATTGGCTATACGTTTAGGTAGGGTAGCTCCATGGTTGGTGGATAAGGATCAGTCCGGTTTTATCCCGGGCAGACTCGCCTCGGATAATGTGAGGAGGGTGGTGGAACTTATGTGGTGGGCTCAGTCCAATGACATACCGGCGGTGCTGCTTACGGTGGATGCCGAAAAGGCGTTCGATCGTGTGCACTGGCCATTTTTATTTCAAGTATTGCAAGCTATGGGCATAGGGGAATCTTTCATCACTTGGATCCAAAAGCTTTATGGCAGCCCGCATGCTAGAATAAAAATTAATGGGGCTTACTCGGATCCATTCGAAGTCAAAAGGGGTACCCGACAAGGCTGCCCATTGTCCCCTCTGCTGTTCGCCCTCTCGTTAGAGCCCTTCGCAGAAAAAATCAGACGACATGCGGACATAAAAGGTGTACAGGTGGGGGATACGTCATACAAGATCTTACTTTTTGCAGATGATCTTTTATTCACCCTCACCAGTCCGGAGACTTCCCTGAGCCTCCTATTGGAGGAACTTCGGGCGTTCGGACGGTTGTCTGGCTTTAAGATAAATGCTGATACGTCAGAACTCTTGAATGTTTCTATGCCGGAGGGACAATTTGGACTCCTAGGGGAGGATTTGCCCTTCCGATGTGCCAGGGAATCTATAAAATATTTGGGGGTTAAAATAGGGCCCCACCTTGAGGAGCTATATCGACTCAATTATGGGCCTTTATGGTCTCAGATTCAGCAGGACATGGATAGGTGGGACCAAACGGATCTCTCCTGGTTTGGCAGGGTAGCCGCCCTTAAAATGAACATATTACCCAGGCTATGTTATGTATTTCAAACATTACCTGTCCCTGTGCCAGAGGGGGCCATGAGGATTTGGCAAAGAAAGTTGTTCCGCTTCATTTGGAAGCATAAACCCCCGAGGGTCTCTCGCTCTATTTTATACAGGGACAAACAATGTGGTGGCCTTAATGTTCCCAATCTAAGTTGGTATTACACTGCTATCTTGCTAGGGGTGATTGTTACTTGGCACGACACTAGAGAACCCAAGCCGTGGGTTGTTATAGAGCAGGCAGTCTCCGGGGAGGTTCCACTGGCGTCTCGGGTGTGGAGCAGGGACTGTGGGACTGCTATCACCCCTTCACTCACACCATTTACTAAGGCTGTGTTAAAGCTTTGGGGTAAATGGAGAACCCGGTTGGCAGGGTCCAAAAGGATTTATCATCTTACTTCCTTTTTGTGGGACCCTGGGTTCTTCCCGGGCATGGATAAGGCTTTTACGCAAAGGTGGACGCAATTAGGATTGACTAAGGCTGGGCAACTCTGTAGGGGGTCCAGTATGTTGGATATGGCAGAGTTACAGGATAAATATGGAGGGTCCCAGGGTGATTGGTTTGCCTTACAGCAGATTATTCATTTCCTGCGTTCAGTAGGGGCGCCTAGGGAGTTATCTAAAGGTAAATCCATCTTCGAGTTCTTTTGTGAACAGCGTGGGCCCATTCGTAAACCGATATCTAGGATCTATCTACTACTCAATAATGGGGATAAAACTAAAGTCTCATATCAACTTAATTGGGAATGTGATCTGGGGCAGGGTCTCCAGGATTTTGAATGGGATCAATGTCATATGATCATGGGGAGGAGCTCCATTTCCGCTAATATCAAGGAAAATGGATATAAATTACTATATAGATGGTATATGTCACCGGCCCGATTACACCGAATGAATCCTAAGATAGGTGACTCTTGCTGGAGGCGGTGCGGAGAAAGAGGTTCATTTTACCACATGTGGTGGACTTGTCCCAAGATCCAGACCTTTTGGGCTCTCATTACGGGGTATGCATCTGAGCTTCTTGGGGTCGTAGTACCATTGGATCCCAGAGGCTGTCTCCTTAGCCTGGTGGAAGGCGCGTTTAATGATAAGCACAAGTTGCTTTTATTACAAGTCTATATTGCTGCGCGCAGTGAAATCGCTTTCAGATGGAAAAATGTTGAGGTCCCTACTATGCTGCAGGTTTATCAGCGGTTGGACAGGCTGTACCAGATGGGTCGTTTGACTGCGCTTAAACATGATCGTGTCCATAAATTCCAGGATCTGTGGGCTCCGTATACAGTATGGCTGCAAAAGCAACCATGAAGTAGACCACTTTGACTGTGGAACTAAGCTGGTAGGGGGGTGGGATGGGGTGGAGGGGTGGAGGGGCGGGGGGGGAGGGGAGGGGGTGGGGGATAGTTGGAAAATGCTGTTGATTATGTATGTATATGGATCGACGGTCTGTGTTCAAAAATCAGGCATGACACTGGTTGTTTAAAATGCATTTTAATCCCCACATTTCATGATGTATCTTTTCTATATGATGGCTCTGGGACAGATCCTAGGAGCGGGGGATAGTTATGTTTCTATATAATATGTTTCTACGCACATGTAATTGATCCTGACTTTGTCAGGTGTTGTAACAGTTGTTTTTCATGCAAAAATAAAAACTTACAAAAAAAAAAGAAAGAAAATCTACAGCAGTTTCTCACTCACTATTTGTATTAAATAATAACTACTTACTTAACCTTGCGGAAAGGAAAATTATGTTTCTTACCTGATAATTTTCGTTCCCGTAGTACCAAGGATCAGTCCAGACTGCTGGGTTATGTCTCCCCTCCAGCAGATGGAGTCAGAGAGAAAACTGAACGCACCTCCCAGATTTCTGCATTCCATGTGAACCAGACGGTGGAGTTGCCGTCCTTCTCTTCCTCAGAGCTGAAGTCTCTCCGTCTCTTGAATGGCCGTGCAGGCCGAAGAACGCGGCATCCGGAGGCAGGCCCGAAGACGCGGCAAAGGTAAGAAATCACCAAGGAACCAAAAAGCGCGCCAGACAGAAGCAAGAAAACGCGCCGGGTGAACCACAATCCACCCCCTCCGGAGTCCCGGGTAAACGCGGCAGGCTAGGGCAGAAAACAGAGCACTGCCTGCCACCAGCAGGACTTAAGTGCTCGCGACGGGGTAACTTTTTTTTTTTTTTTTTTTTTTTTTTTTAATTTAAAAGAAGCCCTCTTCAGTATACACTGGCAAGCAAGCCCCCCCCGGGGGGGGGAACGGGAGGGTGACCGGCCCACCGGTGATCTCTCCCTCAAGACCCACGGGACACTTACTCCGGGTATAGAGAGAGAGCAAAGCTCTCCAAGCCTGCCTCTAAGCCAAACAAACCCCACTGTTAATTTAATCACAAAAAATAAAACACTCCCTTTTTTTTTTTTTTTTAAACTATGGAAAACACAGTTGAGCTAGACAGCTTAGATAGTTAGGCGAAAAAAGGAGGAGAAAACACCTGAAAAGAATTTAGCCAGGACAAACCGCAGGTTATGTCTCTCATCTGCTGGAGTCAGAGGAAATACTGAAGGACAGCAGGTGGCACACCAGTATATCTGGGAGGTGCGTTCAGTTTTCTCTCTGACTCCATCTGCTGGAGGGGAGACATAACCCAGCAGTCTGGACTGATCCTGGTACGTACAGGGAATAACAATTGACCTGGAACTTTGTTTTAAGAAACACATTTCAAAGAAAGTCAGTGAAGGATATTTTAAATTAATGACATTAAGACGATTAAAGCCACTGTTACAACAAAATGACTTTAGAACAATATTGCAGTCATTAATCTTCTCTAGCACTGACTACTGCAACGCGTTATTACTGGGCCTACCTATATCAACAATTCGGCCATTACAACTCTTACAAAGCACGGCTGCGAGAATACTACTGGGCATAAGAAAAAATGAGCATATAACACCTTGCTTAATGGCCCTACACTGGCTTCCGATTGAATCATGGATTCATTTTAAAGTATTAAGTATTTTACACAAAGTAATATATGGAGACCAGAATGATTGGCTGAAAGCTGCTATAAGACTACATACTCCGCAGAGAAACCTGAGATCGGCAAATAAGGGCCTACTGTCTGTGCCATCTATTAGCTCGGCGAAATTAACACAAGTGCGTGAAAGAGCCATTTCATTAGCAGGCCCAAAACTTTGCAAATGAGCTTCCCCCTGAAATTAGAATGCAAGCTGATTTTAAGGTTTTTAAAAGAAATGAAAACCTGGTTATTTAACAGAGCTTATAAGGGAGCGGGCTGAGTCAGGTTTCTAATCTTATTCTTTTATCCTCTTTTAGTATTATTTATTATATCTCTGATAATTAATTATTTTAGACATATTATTTGTAAAATGTAATCTTATTTCCTTATTTTATGTATTTATATCTTATACTGTAATGATGTATTTATTTTCTTAATTATGTAAACCGTTGTGATGGTTTTACTAAACGTTAACTAAGTAAGTAAGTAAGTAAATAAATAAATAAATAAATAAAATCCTCAGAACCACTGGCTCCCTTCTCCACAGCACGCCCGTCTGGCTCCCCTGCCCCTTCTCTATCCTTCTCAGGTCACTGCTCTGCTGGAGTCCTTGAACTCCCTTGCAGCTGCAAGCCTCCTGCCACACATGGAGGCAACATGGCTGCCATCTCCTCCAACCTCCCCCCCCCCCCCCAAGGTCTCCTGAATGGGGCCTGAAGAATGCATGCAGCAACCACTTCCTGACCCCTCTGCGGAGGTCCCTTCCTCTTTGGAGACACAACCGGGGCACAACAAGGCTCCATTAAGGCACGATCACCTCACTCCGCAGGCTAGACACACTTTCCTGCGTTTAGCGGGAGGCAACATGCTTTTGCCAGGGTATGTAAAGATCTTTGCACTGTGCCACGATCACTGAGTCGCTCCTCCCGGACCCCTGGTGCTGCCAAGTGTGTCCCTTCTCACTCTCACTACTGGCCTTATCGCCTCGATACAGACACCCAATCAGCCCTGCTCACTTTTTTTTTTTTTCTCTCAAGAAACAGCAACCAAAGAAGCTCAGAGAAAGAGA
This sequence comes from Rhinatrema bivittatum, assembly GCF_901001135.1. Classification (NCBI taxonomy): domain Eukaryota; kingdom Metazoa; phylum Chordata; class Amphibia; order Gymnophiona; family Rhinatrematidae; genus Rhinatrema; species Rhinatrema bivittatum. Next base: position 251,488,946 of record NC_042617.1, on the reverse strand, counting down.
AATATATACTTCCCTGCTTCTGGCTGCTCCTGGCTATCAGCTGAAAGTGAGAAGGCCTCAGAGGGAGTGAGTGAACCAGGACCCCTGGCTTTTCCTCCCTCTGGAAAATGCGGGCCGAGTCAGATCAAGGATCTACAACCCCCCGCTTGCCCTGATCTACCTGAAGGATGGCCGACGAAGGAACCTAATACTCAGAGAGCACCACTCTTCACTAGCTGTTCTCTCCTTTTTTTTTTTTTTTTAATTAAACGCCAGACTGCATGTTTGCGCCTCTACCATCTGCTGGAGACAGACTGCAGGGTGGCACTCTCGGTTAAGTAGCAGTGCCTGAAACGTTTTTATTCTCTGCCTCCATCTGCTGGTAGGGATGCAAAACCCACTTGCCTGGACTGATCTGGGGTACGATCAGGAACTGCCCGGTCTGGAGGAGGTAGCAAACAGAATGTTCTTCACGAGTCTCTGCTGCTTGCTCCTTTTTTTTTTTTTTTAATAAATTTTATGTGGTTGATGATGCACAGATAAGACCAGTCCCTAATGGGAACTGGATTTTCCAGGGAAGGAAGAGCAGCCAGGCCTGGCCATTGCCATAAGGCTCCCACCCACTTGGTTTGTCTCTACTAGAGAAAGCAGCCTATCATTGGGCTATCGACCTAGGAACCAGAACTCCTCTTCCTGTCATCCATACCAGTCACCAGCTCTGACATCCTATCCTGCTACACCACACTATTTAGGACTGCATGGTATCAGAAAAGAAAGGTGTTTTCTGCCTCCATCTGCTGGAGAGGAAGCGCAGGCCATGTCTGGATGATGAAGAAGTAGGTGTGTATATTTGTATGACAACGTTTGTTGAGAAGAGACAATTGCAGTCTGTTCCTTGCTTAATATTAATCTTGGAGGCTGTTCCATTCATGACCCTCTTGGGTGAAGGTATTGCTGGTGCCAATTTTATCTGCCAGCATGTGCTCTCCCAGGATAAAGAAATCCCATCTTTTTTTAAAAAGCATCTGAAAAGCTTAAGCCAAGTCCTGATACATAAACCTAATTGTGCCTAGAGGTTAGTATGAGAGAGAAAGGTGAGATTAGCCTTGTGACATCTGGTTATCACCCTGAGGGGCTACATATTGTACAGTACCGTTATCTAGTGCACATGGCTAAGAATCGAGGAATTGAACAAAAATCTAGAGCAAGCTCTATCGCTGGTGAAATGTAATAATTTGAAATAATAGAATTGACATTTCAAATTATTACATTTCACCAGCGATAGAGCTTGCTCTAGATTTTTGTTCAATTACTGTGGATCGCTGTAATTTGTGGTGATTTTTTTGATATACTAAGAATCGAGGAAGCCAGGCTTCAGATCTTGCTTGTCAACATCAGCCTCCGTTGCTTCAGGTACCAACTTATAGATTGTGAGCCCACTGGGGCACAGAACTAAATCCTGTACGTAAATTGTGACAAGGCTTGAACGTGGATTGGAAAAGTATGTAATTAAATACAAAATCCAATATTATGCCCTTGCACAGAAATTGTGTCTCTTAGCTGGGGAATCAGAGAGGTAAAACCTCCCTCCTGTTCCCCTGTGCCAGCTTTTGTTATGGAGAAAAGAGAGATGGACTCCATCTCATCTTGTAAGAAGCCTCTCATTTAACGTATAAAAGTTTTAACCTTTTATTGGGCCCTGAAGAACCACAGCAGTTCTTGTTGGACTTGGGATGGCATCAGTGGCAAATCCTAAATTTTAGGCGCCCGCAGGAGTTGGTGTCTGGGATTTTTTTCAGCCCTAATAAAATAGTAATGCAGTGTGCCTATGTGTGGTTGATAACAGAAAAGGCAGATTTACCCCGTGACATGAGGATGCCATGAATCTCCTTGATGACCTTCTTGTACAGCTCCTTCTGCCATTCTCCCAGAATGCTCCACTCCACTTCCCAGAAATAAGCAGCGACGTCGCTGAATGTGACTGATGCCTGGAACAGCAAATAGGACATCCTCAGCCCCTCTCTCCCCAGCTGCATTATAATGTGTGTGCAATAAACTTTACCTTATAGCCTCTGTTAGTGAGATCAGCTCTCCAGTAGATTACAGCATGAAAATAATTCTGTTATCTTCAATATCTAGTAGTTTTACAGATTGCCAGGTCTCCAGAAAAACACTGGAAATCTCTGAGTGCTGACTTATTCAGTAGAAGGAAGCTTTAGCTCATGTAAGCGAAGACAGGAGGCAGCATCAGCCTCTGTGGCTGGATAGAGGAGAAAGAAGCAGCAGCAGCAGCAGCAGCAGTGGGACACATGGTAGGGATAGAGACTGACATTTTGCTGTATGATGGCAGGTAAGGGGAAAATGCTGGTCTGTGGAGGGACAGAGAGAGATAAAGGTTTTGCCAGAATGAGTATCAGGCTCTATTCTAGCAGTACACATAACAGTTTGGATAGGGGACACCCAGGGAGTTTATTGTTTAACCTTTTATCTAACAAATTCTTTTTTTTTGCTCAGTAATAATGTTGAATGTCCACTGGATGGCATTTTATGAGAGATATGTAACCTGACCATGTTCTTAATGTGGTGAATACGGGGGTGGTTGGTCCCCTTAATAGCTCAGAGTTACATGATTGGTATAAGATGGTTTAGCGGGAGGTATAGAAGTGGGACGTTTTGGCAGGCTGGCCCTTCTTTTTTCCCAGTCCTTTCCCGATGGAGTTGGTGTGAAGGGGACCACCCCAGTTGGAATGTGGCCCCGAGGGGGCTCATCCCCTCAAGTGAAGAGGCCCAAGGCTGATGGCGTGGAAGACAGTTTTCCTCTTCCAGGGGAAAAAATCCAGGTGGGCTCGGGGCAATTCCTCCCCTTGAGGAAAACAGCCTAGAAGAAAGAGTGAGGGGCAGTTCTGAGACGAAGAATGCCCCAGGAAGAAGCCAAGGGTGAGAAGGGTGTTGGCGAGACTGAACACTGGTGCCTGGAGAGGAGGACTGGAGAAATATGCAGAAAGAGGGAGTTTGAAAGCAAATTCTAAGGGGGTGAACCTCACTACCTGTAGGAGTTATACCCGGGGGGGGGGGGGGGGTAAACATGACAACGAATATGAGTCATTTGTACTCAGTCCATGTGGGTTGAGACTTGATTGCGATATGGAAGAGAAAGATTACCAACTGGTGTACCTAAGGGGAGAACTCTAATGTGGGGAATGTAAAACTTATAGTTCTGTAAAATGGTGAGACTGGGAGATCTAGTTGAATTTTATGTGACGGCTGAGTGAATGTTACCCTAATTTTGAGGAGGGTAAGATTTGCTCTGTCTGAATCCCATGAATTCTGGGAATTCAGTATTTATACTTCTTCTCCACGCTATTCCTGTATATAGCTCTGGCATATGCCCAGAAATAAAGGGCAGAGTTTGTGGTTATCTAACACTAGTGTGACTTCTTAATGCTGCCAGCACTAAAGGGTAGTTAATGGCTAGAGTTCATGGAGGGGAGGGATGGTGTGATTTTCTTCCTAACCAGTTCAGAGGTTTTGATCAGCTATCCCTGCCGTCTCCATCAGGGTCTACTTCACCATTTGTATGATCCAAAAATCGGAACCCACTAAATAAACTTGGGGGTCGGGGCCTTCTCTCATTTGGGTTACCTCCCATCATTTTATGTGCCCGGGGATAGGATTACATGTGTGTGAGAGAGCATGGGTGTGTGAGTCTATGTAAGAGAGTGGGAGAACATGCACATGTTTATAAGAGTATGGGTTTCTTGTGTGAGAGTATGGATATGCGAATATATTTGTGAAAATGTGCACGTGTGAAAGTGTAACTGGGCAAGAGTATGTGTATAAGAGGGAGAACGTGTATGTGTGCAAGACAGTGAAGCAGTCTGCATGTCCCCTTCCTCCCAGTTAAGCTTAAATATTACGGGGTATGTAAAGATCTTTGTTGTGAGGAGAGAAGCGTGGATGAGCTGCACAGGGAAAAAAAAGTTTTCCTTTAAGTGTCCTGTACATAAGACAGCGTAGAACATCTTACCAGATCGGAAACCAGGGCAGACATTTCCCTCCTCTAGCCCTTCTAAATTCTACAGCTGCAGGGATGGATTCAGGCTGAAGATTTCCCTGTTCCCGGTCAGATGATTAGAAAACATGAATAAGACAGGAAGAGGTTGAGTCGATTCCTGAGGGTCTGAAATAAAAATCCCTCTTCTCCCCCTCTGCAGGTTGTAGGGGACAGATTTGGAGTTTTTCTAGAGGCTCAAGTTTCTGGGGGAGGGGGTTCTGAATCTTTTCTGTTTCTTCCAGCCCTTCAGACTCGAAGAGAAGGCAACAGAGCAAGCGCAAACTTATCCATCTGATGTCATGCAGTGGGAAGTCTGCCTCCTTAAGGTGGATCTGTGGAGATAGCGGGTTTCTACAAGGTGTCTAGGACAGGGGTGGGCAAAGATTTTGTAAAGCGTGCCACATTACTGGCACTTATCAGAGCCGAGAGCTGGAGTCCTCTTTAGAATTCCGGGAGCGGGGCGGGGGACATTTATACTGGCAATTATAACCCACAGTCAGAGCGGATCAAAGCTGCAACCATACCAATAAAAAGAATAATTCAACATATAGATTAACAGCATATAGTTCAAAATTCATATAAAAATGTTCCAAATACCCATAAAATATTTCAAAACAGACACATCAAATAATACCCAATAATTAAAATAATAGCCCCTGTTTTATTGTAACTTCAGAGTTTTTTCTTTTCACTTGCTACAGTTTAATTTATTTATTTATTTTCACACCCCCTGTTAAATGTAAACCAGCATGATGTGATGTTTATCTTGAATGCCGGTATAGAAAAGCGCTAAATAAATAAATATAAATAAATAAAATAAGTAAGGCTTTTAAAAAATTCCCCGCTCTCCATACCTGGGAACTTTTGATTTCCAGATGCCCCAAGATTGTCATGGAACAGCAGGCAAAGAGGAATTCGGGGGGAGGGGAGTTGTTGCATTCACTTGTTCAGTGGCATACCTAAAATATTTGGCACTCCAATTATACCTCTTTTGGTACACCTCTCCCCCACCCCATTCACTCCTCCATCCCTCCACTTCTTCACACAGCTCCCTCTCTCTCACACACATCCTCCCCCTCTCTCTCAGGCACATACCTTTTCACACAGGCTCCCTCTTTCTTGCCCACATACACACCCTCACAGAGGCTCGCTCTCTCTTGCACGCACTCTCACACACCCGTGCATACAGGCTCCCTCCATTTCTGTCTCTCACACTCATACACACCGCTTCACACAGGCTCCCTCTCACACTCAAAATGTACCCTCACTCCCATACACACGCTCCCAGTCTCTTACTCACATACAAGCTCCCAATCTCTTATTCACATACATACAAACACAGGCTTCCAAACTTACTCCCATATATTCACACACACACACACACACACACAGGCTCACAATCTCTTACTCATATACATACACGCAGACCCTCACTCCCATACACACATACAGGCTCCTACCTACACAGACATACCTATACACACACACACTTCTTTCTCTCTCAATCACAAAGGCTCAAGTGCGGTCATTCTGGGTCTCTCCCTGTTCAGCTGCAGGTGCGATGGACTCTGCATGCAGCTATCCAGGCTCTCTCTTCCCTATCTTCCACCATGAGTGGGATGGGCTCTGCTCGCGGCCTGCCAGATGTCACCGCTCTTCAGCTGCAAGAAAGATGGGCTCCACATGTGGTCTGCTGAGCCTCCTTCATCTTCTGCCATGACTGGGATGGGCTTCACGCCCGGCCCACTGATGATGGCACTCTTCAGCTGCGTAGCAGGTGGTGCATTGCTTGCGGTTTCCGCAAGCGGGATGGGCTCCGCTCATGGATTTCGGCACTCTTCAGCTGCAAGCAGGGTGTGCTTTGCTCATGGTCCGTTGGGCCCATTTCATCTTCTTCCACAAGCAGGATGGGCTCCGCTCGCAGTCCGCTGGGACTCCATCTTCTGCCAGTTGTCGTCACTCTGCTAGTAATCTCAGGGCAGAGCCTCTTTGTGGCATCCCCCTCCTGGCTGTCACTTGCCCCTCGCCCCCACCTTAGTATGCCACTGTACATATACTCTCTTTCTCTCACCCACACACATGATCTCCCTCACCCATATACACAATGCTCTCTCATCCACCCATATATACATGCTCTCTCTCACCCATACACACAATGTGATCTCACTCATCCACACATATTGCTCTCACCCACCCAGATACACACAAACATGCACTCACTCTCACTGACTTCTTTACATGCACATACACATGTACTCACTCTGGCTCTCTCACACACACACATACATACAAACATGCACTCACTCTCACTGGCTCCCCCATCACACCCCAGGCAGGCTCCCATTCATTCTATCACACACAAGCAGCTACAGATACCCTCATATAAATAATTGTAAAACTATATTAATAAACAGAACAAATGTTTCAAAACAGCTAAGAACAGAATAACATCCAACAATTAAAAACTCATAAAAATTAAAAATTCTTCAAACACCAATACAATATTTCAAAACAGTTGCAGACACATCACATAATACCTAATAATTAAAATGGCAGTCAATCAAGAAAAATAAACTTAAAAAGCCACCTTTACTTATCCTCTCCAGCAGTTCTCCTACTCCTTTCCCTTGCAATAGCTACTGAAGCTCCTCTCCAGCAGCTCTCCTACTCCTTTCCCTTGCAGTAGCTGCTGAAGCTCTGTTCTCACAGTTCTCTTCCTTGGGGTCCATGACTAGTCTCTCTGTCTCTCTCACACTTACACTAGTCACACCCCCATGAACAGTTTGTCTCTCACACACCAATCATCTCCCCGATCAGTCTCTCTCACACACACACACACCAGTCATCAACCTGACCAGTCTCTCTCTCACACACACACACCAGTCACCTCCATGACCAGTGTCTCTCTCTCACGCATACAGACTTCCCACTCCTATGTTCTCTCTCAGATAAACAGGCTTCTCAATCCAATGCTCTTTCTCACACACACCCCACACACCCAGGCTTTTCACTCGCATGCTCGCTTTCTCCACATGCATACACAGGCTTCTTACTCCCATGCTCTCTCACATACACAGGCTTCTCACTTCCATGCTCTCTCACCTATGCACACCAATCATCTCCCTGACCAGTCTCTCACACACTCACTCATCAACTCTGACCAATCTCTCACACATACATGTCACCTCTCTGACCAGTCTCTCAATCACACATATGCTCTCTCTTACTTACACACACGTTCTCAATCACAGTTACGCATACACACTCTCAATCATACATACATTATCTCTCTCAGTTACACACAGGCAAGCTGGCTGGCTCTCTCTATCTCGCAGTTCCTTGCCTACACCCAGCACAAAGAAGAATCCCATCAACCACAGGGGGCTAACGCTGCTGACTCCCTTGCTGATCACCGCTGCTTATGTTTTTTCTCTGCACCAATACTACTGCTCAGGGCTGATGCTGCCACTGCTGCTTTTCAGTGCAACATGGCCCTTTCTTCTTCCTGTGTGCCCCTCTCACATCATTTCCTCTTCTGGGTAGCAGGTGTGGGAAGAAGAAAAGGCCAGGTATAGTTGCCACCTTCCACAAACACTGCTGCCGTTCACATCCAGGCTTGAATGTGCTGATAGCCCAGATGGCATCGGCAGCAGTGGAAGAACGTCTGCCTCTCGCTCAGTGGAAGAAGGGGAGGGAAGAGCAATGGGAGACCGGGTAGCATGTGACACACCTGCCAGTGCTTGCCAACATTGGGTGGAATCGCTGGACTGTAAGATGGGCTGAGTTAACCCAGCAATGCAGATGCACAGTTTCTACACTGCCGGCTGAACTGAAAAGACGGGCCTCTTCCTTTCATCACAGTTGAGACAGGATCCACTGACAGCCGCACGGGCCTCTTCTCTTAGTCACTGGTAGGATGGATTCCACTGGCAGCATCTTCTTTTCTTTACCATCGGTAGGATGGGGTCCACCAGCAGTCACACAAGACTCTCTACATTGGGCGATGCACCTCCTGTTCCTGTTCTGTTGCTCCCTCTGAGGGGGACATCTTCTTTGGCCACCAATATTCAGGTTGAAGTCATCAATAAAGGCCTGCAATTTCAGTCATTGTTGATGATATTGAAGGTGCCGGTGGGCCAGATCTAATGGGGCAAATTGAGGAGGAGGAGAGCAGGAAAAAATCTATCATTGGGCCGGGTTTGGCCCACGGGCCTTAGTTTGCCCACTCCTGGTCTAGGACACAAGAAACAAGTCAGGGAGTGGTTTAATTTTATTGCTTCACGAACTTGTAATTTTGCTGGTTTTATGGACATTATTATATGAACTAGCAGAGAGACTCATCAAAAGGAGAAATTTAAACATCTGTTAATTTCCTTTCCTTTAGTCCTGCCAGACCAGTCCAGACAAGTGGGTTGTGTCCCTTTGCCAGCAGATGGAAAAAGAGAACAAAGGCTCAAAGACAAATTCATTCTGCTGCTGCCTTCAGCTCTTTAATATCCTATGCATAGGTGTTGAAATAGGCTTGTCTAATTTTTCTTCCATGACAGGTCATCCCTAGAAGCGTTCAATGCTAGCTCGATTCTGTGCAGCTCTCTGCATGCTCATGCTGGTCTCAGATTAGTGCAGGATTTCGCACACTGATCCAGTTCGGGTACAAAAGGAAATACTGCACACCACAGGATAAGCTTCTAGGAATGTGAGTTCCAAGGCTTTTGGCTAGTTGGGGAGGGAAGGAAAGAAGGAAGAGAAGAGAAGACAGGAAGGGTCCCAGGTTGGGAAGGAAGGAAGAGAGGGAGGCAGGGAGAAAGGGTCCAAGGCTTGGAAGGAAGGCAGGGAGGGAAGGAAGAGAGGAATGTCCAAAGCTAGGAAGGAAAGAAAAGATGAAAGGAAGGGCCTGAGGCAGGAAAAGGAAGGAAGGAAGATCCAAGGTAGGGGTGTTGCGCCGGAGGTGAACCCTTGGGCTGAGGCGGGGTTGATGCAACCCATAGGTAGGGCTGATGAAGAGAGGGCAACTAGAGCTTCACCAATACCAGCCCTCATTCCCCGCAGGTTGAGGCTTTGGGTGCCAGGGCCGGCTGGACTTAGGTGGGCCTCTGTATGTGGTCGATGAGATCGAGATCAGCCCAGAGACAGCAGGTGAGAGATGGTACAGTCTTACACTGTACGAGGTAGTGTCCTGGAGACTCGGGCACCAAAGGAATGAAGGCAGACAGGGGGCACCCGAGCAAGAGCAGGCCAAAGCCTGAATAGCCCAAGTCCAGGAAGTAGGCTAAGAGGCGTCGAGGAACAGGCTTGAGTCAGGGCTGGCAGCAATCTGGAAGCAGTGGCAAGCAAGGCTGAGATCCGATCATGGAGAAGGTCAAGCGTAGTCAAACGATGCTGAGGTCTGGGTCTGGAGAGAGGCAACAGCATAGTCAGGCAATGCAGAGGTCTTGGTCTGGAGAGAGGCAACAGCGAGGTCAGACAATGCAGAGGTCTGGAGAGAGGCATCAGCGTAGTCAGGCAATGCAGAGGTCTGGGTCTGGAGAGAGGCAACAGCGTGGTCAGACAATGCAGAGGTCTGGAGAGAGGCATCAGCATAGTTAGGCAATGCAGAGGTCTGGGTCTGGAGAGAGGCATCAGCGTAGTCAGGCAATGCAGATGTCTGGGTCTGGAGAGAGGCAACAGCGTAGTCAGGCAATGCAGAGGTCCGGGCTTGGAGAGAGGCAACAATGTGGTCAGGCAAAGCAAAGTCAAAGTCCGTGTAGGCAATCTGAGGAAAGGTAAAGAGCAGGAACATAGGAACAAAGGAATCAGGAACCAGGATCAGCGAGGAACAGGAACACGGGAGTGAGACAAATCTCTCAGGAGGCAATGAGTACTCAACCAGCGAGGAGACCTGTTGCAAAGGCAAAACTAGGGAGCGGAGCCCGGGCTTAAGTACCAGTGCTCCGCTGATGTCATCATCCGGGGCTGCGGTTCGGTTTCCGCCGCGGGCCCTACTTAAGCATTAGTGATGTGTGCGCACGCGCGCCTAAGGAGGGGCGCGGCGCCGAGTAACAGCGTCTCTCCACGGGCCAAGTGGAGAGGCCCGACGTTGAGCAATGGACGTGGTGGCTGGACTGGGAACGCCAGGGACTGCAGCTAAGCTGGAGGCACCAGGGGAGGCCTGAGGACAGAGCTGGCACTCCACCATCACCAGATATGAGGAACCAAGTGTTGGAGTTACTGCAGAGAGATGAGGGTCTGCCACGGATGGCACATGTAACAGTACTTGGAGGTCGGGGTTTGCCCAGATGGGCACAATTAAAGTGCAGGGGTTTTGTCCAGGCTGTTTCGAGCTGATACCCACGAGTTTTCTTTGGGGCTGTAACCCTCCCAGGAAAGGAGGTATTCCCACTGGCGGCCGCTATGGTGGATGATGAGGACTTCATGTACCTTGTAGATTGTATCAATCTTAGCCACCACTGGAGGTGGTTCAGGAGCCTTTCGGGAAGGCCAGGACAAGACCACTGGTTTTAGAAGAGATACGGAGAAAGTGACGTCATTGATCTGATAGCAGCGTGAAACCCAAGCTCCGCTCCTCATTCTTTAGAATCCCTCGACAAATAGAGAGTCCTCCATCAAAAAAGCTTCTAAATGCAGCGATTAAGCTCGGGGACGGAGGTGGGATGTCGATCCGTAAGAAAATCGCTGATCTCAAACATTTTTCGTTTGACTCCGCACCAAATTCCGGGACGGCCTATCAGACCACGAGGAGGGAGCGCAACGGCCCGCATCCCCGGAAGAACAGGATCGCACAGACACCCCGACACCAGTGATTGACCCTGCACTATCCAAAGAAGAGTTTCAGCGCTGGTTCATTGAAATTAAAGACGGTTATGGGCACCTTGAGAGCTGAGCTGCAGAGGATTGTAGCTGAAATACAGTGTGATTGTGCTGAACTAGGGGCCCAGGTGTACATGCTGGAGAACCAGCTGGGAGAGCAAGAAACTTGTGCAAATGAGGCCCAGCAAGAAATTAAACAACTGCAGAAAACAGCAGACGAACATCACAACTAGTTAGAGGACCTGGAAAACCGGTCCCGAAGAGGTAACCTGCGATTTCGGGGGACCTGAAGGGGAGCCTTACACAGACTGTACAAAAGTTATTACAGATATATGCAGCCTTCTTTTGAATGACCATAAGAATATTGAAGAAGAGGCCCCGCCACGGATACTTTTAGATAGGGCGCATAGAGCCCTGGCGAAACCGAAAGGAAATGTACCCAGGGATATAGTGGTATGTTTTCAAGAATATTTACTCAAAGAAAAAATTATGTGACAGGCCAGGCAGCTTCCAGACTTCCAGTGGCATGGGGGGAAAAATAGAGATCTTTCAAGACCTGTCACCTAACACTATCTGCAAACGGCATGAATACCGTGAGAGTCTGCAGATTTTACGAGCTAATAACCATAAGTAAGGATGGCTGTTTCCTTTTGGTTTGCTGAATACCATCCAAGGGACATCAACAAGGGTCCAGTCAGTGGCGGATGCAGTATCCTTGCTCCGTGCAGCGGGTCTGATGAAAGCCTCTGAAGGAACAGACAAGTCTCAAAGATGGCAGTCCCTAAGAAGGCACTCTGGGGGACCCCCAGGATCCAGAGACAACACTGTATTAAAACCGAGTGCAGGCCGGACCAATTCAGCATTTACTAGGCCCAACTTACCACAGCCTCTGGTCAGCGTACTGGAGGATCTTATAGAAAACGTCTTAGAGAGTGAGCTGAACTGTCATAACAAACGGGGGATACAAATATGAAAAAGTGAAAACATTTCCTTGTTTGAGAGGGTATATAAACAATAAAAGGAAATGCAAGGATTACATGGGGAGGGGACAAGTGGGACACCAGCGATCAGAGCATGGAAGGTGACATCAGTCCTCGAGTCCAGCAATGGACTCAGGGGGGTTGGGAAGGGAGGGAGGGGAGGGGGCAGCGGGGGAACTACAAACCTGAAAAGTGGTATTGGGGGCTGCTGAAATGTCCACAGGAGTATGATTGCCTATCTTTTAGAGTCTGTTCAATAGCCCTGGTGTTTCAAGTGGGGGGTTGGTTTTTCCCCGCCTTGTATAATAACATATATATGTTAAAGCAGAATAGCTTAAGCTTTTATATGAATCTAAGATGGGGGAATTGAAAATATTGTCCTGGAATGTTAAGGGGTTGAATGCTTATTATAAAAGAAAACGTTTATTTCAGGATATTGATAGAGCTAAGGTAGATATACTACCCTGCCAAGAAACGCACCTGAAAAAGAGATATGAGAAACGTATGGATTCCCCACAATACCCGGGGGAAACCATCCACAATAAGTATGGAGGGATCAGCGTGTTAATCTCCAAAGATGTGATTATTGATGTTTTATCTGTGATTAGAGATATAGAGGGCAGGTAGATCATTCTTAATTTCAAAATGGGTGCTGCAATTTATACCCTGGTAAATGTATATGTGCAGGGGCATTTATACAAAAGGTGTCTGGTGTTTAACAACAATGAGCAGAGGGCTGCCTTATCATCGGAGGGATTTCAATATTACCAGATACCCTTATCTAGACTCGGGCAAAGGAGGAGGAGGAGGGCACCCTAAATCACACAGAAAAAGCTTCAAACGGCTGTTGGTGGACTGGCATGAGATCGATGCCTGGCGGTTATTCCACCCAGAGGAAAGAGGTTACACTTTTTACTCCAGGGTACACCAATCTTACTCTAGGATTGATTATCTTTTGGATGATAAAGCATTAATCAGTAATATACAAGGCACAGGGACAGAACCATTCACGTGGTCAGATCATGCAGCTATATGGATTACGCTTAAGGGGCTGGGGGCGCCATCTGGGGAGCGGTACTAGAAGCTCAACGAAAGCCTCCTCGATGCTTTGGCATTTTGTAAGGAATTGGAAATGGAAATAAGAATATTACTTACGGGAAAATGATACGGGAGATGTTTCAGCGAATGTAGTATGGGAATGCCTGAAAGCAGTGATCAGGGGTAAATTAATAGCGCGAGCGTCACATTTACGTAAAGAGGATAATAAGAAACGAGTAGATCTTATGCAGCAGATTAGTAAATTGGAGATTCGTCATAAGAGGGGCCCCGATTTGCAGACCGGGAACCAATTAGATAAATTACGGCCCGAATTGAAGGACTTGTCCCACAAGGAAATTGTATTCCAATTAGATAAAGCGAAACAAAAATTTTTGAGAGGGGGGGGGGCAATAAAGCAGGTCGACTGCTAGCCAGGAAACTTAAAACAAGAGCTGTGCAAAACCAAATTTTGAAAATTCAGAGTGATACAGGGGAAATGTTTTCGGACAATGACAGTATCAAGGCAAGATTTACACAATTCTATCAGCAGTTATATTCTAGAAGGGAGGATATTACACCTACAGAGCTAGAAGCGTATCTAGAGGAGATAGAACTCCCCCAAATTGATGCCCTACAACAATCCCACCTCAATCAGGAAATAATCACAGAGGAAATCCAGCAGGCCATCAAGGGCCTGAAGCCGGGCAAGTCACCAGGGATCGATGGGTTCTCTGCAGGTCTTTATAAAAAATTTAGCACGTTACTTACCACGCCCTTACAAGCAGCTTTTAATAACTTACTGGGGGAAGGTCAGTTTACTGCAGCAGCTAATAGGGCGGGGATTACCATTTTAGCCAAGCCAGGTAGAGACGGAACAATATGCGGCTCCTATAGGCCTAAATCTCTAATTAATTTTAGTCCTCAAATGTTAGCTAAATTATTGGCAACCCGTTTAGGTTCAATAGCACCACACCTGATGCATGCAAATCAAACTGGCTTTATTCCGGGTAGACTTGCAGCGGACAATGCACGCAGAGTGCTGAATCTTCTATGGAAGGCACAAAATCACCGATACTCCTATGGTCCTGCTAACAGTGGACGTGGAGAAAGCCTTTGATCTGGTGCACTGGGACTATCTCTTCGCAGTGCTGAGTAAAATAGGTTTGGGGGGACACTTTTCCACCTGGATTAGCAAACTCTACAGTGCACCCAATGCGTGTATTAAGATTAATGGGGGCTACATCCAGCCCTTTGAGATTGCCTGAGGAACTAGACAGGGTTGCCCCTTATTCCCATTATTAGTCGCACTTTACCTGGAACCCCTGGCTACTAGAATTCGGCCTCTCAAAGAAATACAGAGGATGAAAGTGGGGGACCAGGAATACAAGCGCTCAATGTTTGCTGATGATATTTTATTTACTATTGCCCACCCAGAGGGATCACTACCCCTGTTGGTTAAAGAATTTCAGCAATTTAGTAGTGTATTGGGGTACAAACTGAATGTATATAAATCTGAACTCTTAAATGTGACGCTCCCTATGGATCACTTTCACAGGCTTAATAGGCAGTTCCCATTTAAACTGGTACATTCGACTTTAAAATATCTGGGAGTACGGATAGGTCCCAATATAGCCAGTCTATAATCAGAGTAACTATGGAGGCAAATGGGAAAAAATATTAGCAAATATTCCTTCCTGGAATGGCCTATTTGTAGCTGTTGTACCAGTCCACATGTCTGCAACATGTGCTGGAGACAGAGAAATACTGAAGAGCTGAAGGCAGCATCAGACCCCTACAGGGGGAGTGAAGTCAGCTTGAAGCTTTTCCTTTATCTCCATCTGCTGGCAGGAGGAGGAGTAGCCTAGTGGTTAGAGCAGCGGGCTATGAACCAGACCAGTGTTCGAGTCCCACTGTCACTCCTTGTGACCTTGGGCAAGTCACTTTACCCTCCATTGCCTCAGGATAGAAAACTTAGATTGTAAGCCCTCTGGGGATAGGGAAATACCTACAGTACCTGAATGTAAACCAATGTGATATCTCAGATCAAATGTCTATATAAAAACAAATAAATAATAATCCATTGTCTGGCAAGGATAAGGAAAGGAGACTTAAAAAAGGCAGTGGAATAGAGCCTGTCTCTGTCTCATGCACTCACTCTCTGTCAAGGACACTCACGGTCTGTCATGGAAACACTCTTGCTCATGATTACAAAGTCACTTTGTCACCCATCATACTCTCATTCACACTCAGTTTTTCTCTCCCTGTCTCACACATCCTCTCTCTCACACACACACACACACACAATCTCTCTCTCCCTCTGCGGCACAGGTCCCTTTCTTTCTCTAGTTCACTCACATAGGAGTTGTTGGCCTTTAATATGCATCAGTTTACTTTAGTGCATATCATTTTGCCTGTGCACACTCTGTTGTCCTTTAGTTACACTATGGTAATTTTATGCACCTTATTTTGATTGTTTGCATGCTATTCCTCTTTAGTGTGTGCTGTCATCCAGCCTCACAGTGAATGCTGAAATGAATTTCTCTGCCAATTCCCATCCCCTTGTACCAATTTTGAGTGGTAAATCATCAGGCGAGCCTAAGCAGTACTAATCAGTCAACAGATGCCCAAACTAAAAGGGGTCATTCTTTATTCTGCGATGTGCTGGTATTGCTCGCGGTACTGGCCACATCGTGGCATTATTATTCTAAATTGGGGAAGGGAGAAGTGTGGGCAGCGTTAGCTCCTGGCAGCACTGGGGGCGACGTTTTTCACATTACCACCGGCAGCACCGCTGGAAATAACTACACTTTTTCCTGTGGCACTATGGGGGCGATAGTGTGTGGTGCGGCTGCACCGCCACCATGCGGCAGGCCTGCCCACTATCACCCTCCTGCCCCTTTTTTTTTTCACGCTTCATCATTTTACTATAAATATAGCAGAATGATGAATCTAGGGGTGACTAAGCATGACTGACAGCGTGACAAACACATGAATGCTAGCAAATTATATAAGACTGAAGAGCGAATCAAATTATCAGAAGATTGTAAAGTGAAGTAACATGACCTTCACACTGCAATGAATGCTAACTACACTCTATTCTTCAGACTGTCTAATGTCTTAAACGAGACAGCATCTTATGTTTCATAGGTCATGAATCGAAAAGCCCCACAGAAATCGAGATATATTTTTTTTGTTTTTATAATTGCAAATAAAATCACACATAAATTGCTACTAAAAGTTTATCTTTTTTTAATCAAAGAAGCACTTATTTCAGGCAGGAGATCATTTCATTGTTTCAATACCTAATTGGCCCAACACTGTTTCAGCGTTTCATGATTCTCATGCAAGCTTAAAGGAAACATTTGTCAGCGATTAAAATCTCTTCAGTCTTCTTGGGTGAATCATTCTTTACATTCAGTATAGTTGTTTTCACCTTTGAGATATCCTTTTCTATGATTAAATTATGAACTGCAGCAGCAGTAGTAATGGGGCAAAACCAAGGCCTGATCAACTATCCATTGTCAACTAAGGTGATAATCCTGGAACTTATATGTAACTCCTTCCCACTGTACTGTCCTGCTCAGGAGAGGCCATAAAATAGTTTGTCTCTTCTGGGCAGGGACCCTGGCTAGCTCTTCTTTGTGCCCTTTCCCCAGGGTGAGTCCTTTTGGTAGGGGGAAAGATTTACTTTCAGGGCCCAGTGCAGGGGTGACTGACTTCCTCCCTAATATATCCCTGAGAGAGGGGTTAATTCTTTTCAGTGTGGGTGCTATGGGCCAACAAATCACGCAGAACGCACTAGGTTAGTGTCCAAAATAAAATTTTACTGAATAAATAGACAGATGGAAGGGCACAATTAAATGAATCCCAGCACCACATTTTCTTCTATTGATTTCAATCTTTATCCACTACCTTGTGCAGGAATCTTTAACAAACAAGGATTCCATCCACCCTCCTGGATTAGGCAAAGTGGTGATCCCAGTGGGTAGGGTAAACTCTAAAATGGTCAGGAACACCCCTTCCCAAGATGGCCAAATTCCTGTCCATGCACAGAGAGTAAATCCTCTCTCTCCCCACGGAATGAAGACTCCTGATGGGTGTCCTCTTTGAACCTGCCACATCCATGATACAAACCTTATTCGGGAAAACAGGAAGCTGCATAATAACGCTGCATGGCCTCCTGCCCAGACCCGGCCTTGGCACCAATGTCCGGTGAGCCCTTTCCAGCTTTATTTGGCCCTTGGGTCACTGACAACCCCAGTACCTCTGGCAGCCACTGCTCAAAGAAGGCCAAAGGAGTCAATCCTTCCATTCCTTCCGGGAGGCCCACTAATCGAATGTTACGGTGGCACCCCCGCTTTTTTAGGTCAATTTTATCAGTAGTCTCTGTGAGCCACCGTTCCAGGAAATCAACTTTGTGCCTTGCCTCCATCAAAGACAGCTCAAGGTCCTCTACCCAGGTTTCCACTGCTTCAAGTCATGACGAGTTATCCTGCACCAGTGCCACTAATTCAGCTACTTTTTCCACCACAACCGCTAATTCTCTCTTAATGTTCATGGTGAGCTCGTTGTGAGCATAGGTCTCTCATCATCAGAGGCCTGCTCTTCAGCCTGCACCCTGCCACCACGCAACTATTTTTATCCTGATTTCTGTGCTTCACCCACCTTATCTGCCCACATAGCAGGCAGCGATTTAGAGGACATTTCTTTAGACACATTTGAAGTATCAAAAGGTTAGCAGTGCTTAGGATGATGATGGATTTTATGCTGGGTGGTTGAGAGCATTAGCCACAAGCATCCACAAGCCACAGCCACAGCCCCTTCAGCACATCATGTGTTCCCCTTGGTTTTCTAACTTGAAAACATAAAATTTCTGAACACTTGGACATACTATTTAATATCTTTGCTGAAGGGGTTTTCACACATGAACTTTTATCCATTCTTTAGCATTAGAAACACATAAAAATCTATGCATTAGATTCTATTTGGCCATGTGCATAAATTCTGACCTTTATGCGAGTGGCCGGGCCTTGTGCCTGCCGAGCCAATTTTCAACAAGGCCCGGCCATGCACGAAAAGGCCGGTACGCGCACAAGTGCCAGCTTTCCTGCAAGGGGCAGGCCCAGGGGCCTGAAGTAAGTACTGAAACAAAAAACAAAAGGAATAGGTAGGATTTAGGGAGTGAGGAGGAGAGGGGAAGGGAGCTTAGGTAGGGGGGTATGCAAGTTCCCTCCCAGTCTGCTCCTTAATTGGAGCCTACTGGGAGGGTACTGGGGAAGGCCGGGATGTGTCGCTGCGCAGAAATTGCATAAGCCCCCTTTGCATGCACCGCATGTGTGTGCGGCCCCCGGATTTTATAATATGAACGTGCGCACACTTCTTTTAAAATCTACCCCTAATAGCAGAAAAGAACCCATCTAGTTGGCTGTTTACGTTCTGTTATGGTGCCATAAATCCCAGTTATCTCTGACTTTCCTATCGCTTTACTGCAATTAATGATCTTTTGTACTTGTCCTATACTCACTTGAACTGTTAATTGTTTTTATCTCAACTACACTGAGAGGTTGCTCCATGCATCCACCACCCTTTCTGTGAAGAAATATTTTCTGATGTTACTCCTAAAACTACCCCGTTGTAACCTCCTAAAATGACCATTGGTTCTCAAACTTCTTTACTCCAAAAAAGGTTTCTACTAATTGTAAAACTTTTAAACCTCTGATAAAATTGTGAACTGGTCTATACTTAAGTGGCAAAATAAATGGATGCAGCATATATTGAACATAGAGTAGCTACCAAAACACACACTGCATTGTATAACTGCAGGGGAAGATTGGATGCTAATCCTGCAGCTGGAGGGCTAAAATCAGGACATTTCCAGGCGCCGCTTAACTTGGACGCACAGACTACCAGACCTAAGCGTCTAAAAACTGGACGCACTATCTAAATGCATAGCTAGACGCACACACTGGACTGACAATTCTGTAGAGGGAAGCCTAAAGAAAGTGCGCGAAACGTCATTGAGGTCTACCATGCGGCTCGCAGCGAAAAGCCTAAGATTAGGGCCTAGCCTATAGAGGCTGCTCAACCTGCCAGGCTGCCCCCATCCCTCGACCTCCCACGGACTGGGACGAACGTCAAAACGGCACGCCGAGCAAGGAGACCAGGGGAAGGAGGAAGCCCTATAGCAAAAAAACCCCTCCTTTTCCTTCTCTTTGTATTTCTCTTTTTTTTTTTTTTTTTTTTTTAAGCTTACCTGAGCTCATCCTTACCTGGCTGACTACAGAGACGGTCTCTGGCTGTTTAGGGAGAAGGCATTTGCCGTCACTCAGTAGCTGAAAAACCAGCTACTGAGCCAAGGCACTCATCTGAGCGACTACAGAAATCACCTCAGGAATTCTCAACTGCTGGAGGGATCTTTTGGTATCACCACAGGAGAGTGGGGCAAATTTATTTTCCTTATTTCTCCTTTTTTTAGATCAAAGCAATCCCCAATAGGGAGAAGCTCGTCCACCATCTGATGGAGATAGAGAATATTGGCAGGCTGATGTCATTGCAGGGGTAAATAAACTGTGATGTCAGTTTTCTCTGTCTCCAGCTGTTGATAGAAGTGCATAATCCACTTGTTCTGGATTCATCTGACTGGATGCTAAGAAATTATTTATTATTTTGAGTTATTGCCCTACCTTTTCGAATAAGAAATCCATTCAAGATAGGATACAACATATTAGAAAAGCAGCATAAAATTTGTTATTAGTAGCAGCTTAACATACATGTACAATAATGACTTAATTTTAAAAAGTGATGCATAAACTTAAAACAGACACCCCAACGGTAGCATCTTAACAATACAAAAAGTTGCGGAACTAACTGGAAATAAAATCATCCAGTTTTCCGGACTGACCAACAAAACCAACAAAAGTGAGTAAACCGCAAATAAATTCACATCTTTGCAAAATAACAGTCTTTCTTTCTTGCATGTCTTAGTTCTTAAAGATCTTTGCTCTCTTGATATGATCCACAGAATAGTCGTTGGGTACCGACACTTCTATAAGAATTGCCATTCTTGAGTCTCTTCTCCTTTATCCCAACATGTGGATTTCTAGCATCATTCTTTTTATCAGCTGGCATGGGAATGTCCCAGGTGATTAAAACCTCATTCTCTTCAATTTTGTTAGGGCTGTGATCCCAGTGTTTTTCTGGTACAGCAATTATAGTGTTTTCAGAAAGTTTCCAATGGATGAGCCATTTCACACCTTGTTGTGCTTTTCTGCACACAGGTCTTCTGATACCAGCACATTGCACCCAACAGGGAAATGTGTAATCGTTTTCAGTTCGGTTTCACAGAATCTGCATTGGTCCATATTTTCTCTGATGGCTATGAACCATCTTATCCATAGTCTGCAATTATCAATCTCTCATCTCTAGCATTAGTTCACCTCTTCTTAACTTCTACTGTGTCAAATTTTGGGGTTGTTGAAGTGACTCTATACTTCCCACTGTATTTGTGCTTCTGCCAGTTAGTTCTCCCTATTTACTGGTCTGAGTCTTTAAAGAGTTTTTCCTCTTGTTTTGCAAATTCTGTTGCTCCTTTCTCCTTGTGCATTGGGGGATTCATTCCTACAATTCACTGGAATGAAGCTTAAGGATGAAGACCAGTGCTGCTGCTGCTTTGCTTTTGTACTTATTTATTCATTTTTGTATTCCGCTACCTTCCTAATATTGTTCAGAGCAGATTCCACAAACATAATAATAAGATTCTGACACACAATTATTATAAAACATTAACAATACACACACACATACAACATGTAAAACAAATACAATACTCAGTAAAACAAATAAAATCTACTTTGTGCATGATGAATACTTCAGCATTTTTTTAGCATTTGGGTCTGTAGATGCCATTAAATATGCCTGAAAGCCTATGATGGTAGCTGTATATATGTAATCTATTTATATAAGACTCATATCACCCTCAGCTCTAGGGATGAACAATCTCGGCATACATTGGTTCTTATAGATTAGCTGGTGGGCATGAAAAGGCTTTCTTGTTTTTACATCTAGTTTTTCAAGATTTTTATAGAACCAGTCTACTATTCCAAATGTATATGATAATACAAGGATTGCAAGCTGATTAATAGCTTGTATCTTATTTTGTGTTGATAAAAGACAAGCGGGGCAGGTTCATCCTGCCCCGCGAGTATAACATGGGGGAAAAGTGCGCGAATAGCAGCTAAAGCAGAAGCAAAGGGGGAGGGAGAGGGAATGGAGAGAGAGAGGAACAGGGCAGGAAAATAAGAGGAGGAGAAACCAGGGGGGGGGAAGGGATACTGGCGGTTAGCAGCCCGAGTTTGAATGCTGTCCTCCCATTGGCTAGGGTACCGTGATGCAAGGTCAAGCAGCCGCCAGATCCATCGGGCAGCCCTGAGGGATGGAACGCGCAAGTTGTTGTTGGGGCGTTCAGTGTGATTAGCGGGAGAAAATAGTGATAGGATGCGGAGAAGCGGTAGGTCAGGGCCAAGCGTGGTTGCCATAAAAAAACCACGGACGCCAAGGTGCAGTGGCGGCGCGTTTTACCAGGCCGGCAACAGCGCGGGCGGGTCGAGCTCCCCCCGCAGCGCTTCATGAGGATCGGCAAGGGGCCAGGTCGTATGAAAGTGGGCCGGAGGTGGGGCCCAGCGAGGGAGGAGAGACAGTGCAGGGAGACAACGGCGAAGTGGCAGGGCTTCCGCTCGATTTGTCTTTAAATGCATCAGGGCAAGAGCTGGACATGCCTCAGAGGCCTGAAGACGAAGGGCAAGGCCTCATCGCTACTGCTGGGCACAGGAGGATGGCGGGGGTCAGTGAAGCGGTGAGTGAGGCCGAGGATCCGGGTGCACAGGCAGCCAGGAGGG
Organism: Rhinatrema bivittatum; assembly: GCF_901001135.1. Classification (NCBI taxonomy): domain Eukaryota; kingdom Metazoa; phylum Chordata; class Amphibia; order Gymnophiona; family Rhinatrematidae; genus Rhinatrema; species Rhinatrema bivittatum. The sequence continues at coordinate 251,467,194 of NC_042617.1, read as the reverse complement.
CGCAGGCCGTCGGGTGAGGAAGGGGCGACAGAGGATGGAGCAGCAGGGGATCAGCCCAGCAGGGCAGCGAGGGCCCAGAGAAGACAGCGTGTGGCATGGAATGCCGAGAGGAGAAGAGGAGCGACCGGGGCGAGGACAAACAGGACGGGAATGGAGCAGAGGCCTTCATAGCGTTGGGATACGTGGGCTCGGGGGCAGTGATCCTGGCAGAGGAGTGGCTACAATGGCATGTGGTGAGTGTGGGCGGCGGCAAGGAGAGATCCTGGGGAACAGAGCGCGAGGGAGACCGAGCCGTGCTGAGCCTGGGTTTTCCTGTGCCAGCTCTGCGGGAGCGCAGGGTTTCGGGGGATGGCCTGCCTGGTCGTTGGGATGGGAGGGGAGTCAGGCGGCAACTGTCCTGCAGAGGTCAGCGGTAACACGGGATAGAGCGGAGACGAGCATACCAGGGGAATACGGGAGGGAGTGGGCAGTTGCAGGGAGAGGAATCCTGGGCGAAGCACAGGGGGAGCATGGGATGGGTACTGCGGCCAGTCTTTTTGTCCTTGCAGGTGAGGAGACAGAGTATCCTGGTACATCAAGGAGGGAGGCCTGAAGAGAGAGACAGCTGGAGCATGCACTAGGACAAGAGACTCAGCGAGTGGTCTTTCGGGACAGAGGAGGTGGAGAAGCGGCGCCAAGCAGGCTTCCCAGCATGGAGGAAGGTAAAGGGGGGTGGGGGGAGAATTTCACCCATAAGGGACGGAAGAAGGGTTCAAAGAGACGGAGAGGTAACTCATCGAGTTCCTCCTCAGGATAGCAGTTCTTCGACGGCATCTTCCTCGGACTCCAGAACCAGGGGAAGAGTCACGAGTAATAGTTGGTTAGGGCCAAGCCAGGATATGGGGCACCCAGCACTGGCATCTCTGACAGAGTTGTGGGAGGGTGTACCCGGTAAATTGCGCAGTAGAAATAGGAGGTGAAAATACGTAAACATATTCCAATTATTGGAAGGTCGGAGAGGGGGTAGGAAAGGGAAGTAAGAAGAGCGAGAGGGAGACAGGGCTCAAAGTGGCCAAGAACATCCTCAATTGGATGCGGGGATTCCTGCGATTAGCCAGCGTGGTGGGACATTACCAGCCGGGGCAACATGGGGCGCTTCTAGCATACGGAGACAGCATCTTTGGGGCTTTCAAGGATTATGAAGGTTGGGCTTGGCTCAACTATGATGAAAAGTTCAGGGAAAAGATGGTGGGGAATAAGTTCATGCAGGACAATAACCTTTGGCTTACTCAGATGACGAGCAAGAGTGCGAGGCAAGGTAAAGCAGGGTCAGGGGCAGCAGGAGAGTTGGGGTAGAAAAGGGAACGGGGGGGGGGGGGGGGGGGGGGGGGGGGAGGGGGGGCAGTGGCTAGGAGAGCAGAGAGCAAAAAGTTGCAGCAGCAAACAATGATGTGTGCTGGAGATTCACTCACCCCAGTTCAAAATGAACCCAGGCTAATGCCAAGGTGCACATGACGGGACCAAAAATGTAAGGGTAATCCGCTAGCGGCATGCCACAACGGCAAGGCAAGTGGGAGCAGGTAATCGGGATAGCGGGGTGCGGTAGGGCATGGGCGGAAAACGGGGAGCCAGGTGGCCGGGTTCCTTAACATGACAAGGTAAAGGGGGAGGAGGGGTGAAGGGGGAGGTCAAGATAGGCTAGTACTGTAGGTAGTTTATTGCGTGAGCTCAGGGTAAGGTAAGAGTACAGGTTCGGTCACGATTTCGTGGAGCTAAAGGGTTTCAACGCTTTCCCTTAGTCAGTTCTTCCAGGATAGAGCCATCACATAAAATAAGTAAATAAATATATAAATAAATAGAAAGGGAAAAAGACCACAATCACCGACATGTTTCCGTGCGTCAGCCGCCAGGTGAGGGTGACGAGTCACAGGGTAGCCATAAGAGCTTTCGGGTACTAGAAGGGTAGCGACGGCGAGGAGTAAGTCGCATAGGTACGGGACGGGCAGGGTCGTGGAACAAGGGAAAGGAGGATGTTACAGCAGGAGAGTGGGGGCATTGGGAAGAACAGGGTTCGACAAGTCGATAAGGGCACAGGTGAGGTTGATGCATTGTTTGTTTCATGGAAGGTATGATGTCGGCAGATCTTTTCAGGAGTCCAAGGCGGAAGAGGAGTGGGCATTGATTCAGAGCTCCGTGGCCCCAGACATGTGGATGGCATACTTAAAAGGAAGTGCAGCAGTGACAAGTGTGGGTGGAATGGGGGGGGGGGGGCAGGTGTCAGAGAGTTTTTTGGTTTGTTTTGTGTTATGGGCAAAGCAAGCAGGTTACTCAGTGGCCACAGTAAGATCGCAATTGGCTGGTTTCTCATTTTTTCAAAAATCACGGGGATGGGGAAACCCAATGAGTAGTTTTTGGTTGAGACGGGTACTTGGGGGTTGGCAAAGAGGCTTAGGAGAACACAGGGATACGAAGTTACCCATTCGATAGGAGGATTTGATCAGGGTGTCGGCACAGTTAGCCCATGTATGCTGGTCACGATATGAAGTGGCTTTATTTCGAGTAGCATTCTCGTGGGCTTTCTTTGGTGCCATGAGGATCAGTGAGTTGGTTGCTAAATTGCATCAGAGTACGAAGGCAGCGGGAAACAAGGTACAATGTGTGCGTGTTACGGTGATGTCAGTGACGTTGTTTCTTCCAAAGTCCAAGAAAGATCAAAAAGGAAAGGGCACATTCATCAAATGGTTGCCAGCAGAGAGTGCAGTAGTATATCCGGTGAAGACAGTAGCACAATATTTGTGGAGACGTCTGGAAGTGGAGGGTTCCTTCCTTGTACATGAAGATGGATCGGCACTTACAAGATATCAGTTTCCTCAGGTTTTAAGCCTGGCCATTAGCAAGGATGGCAGAGATGCGAGGCAATATAGTTTGCATTCATTCAGGATTGGGGTGGCGACATCAGCAGCCAAAGCAGGTTTACCCACAGCAGGGATACAAAGCATAGGGCGATGGAGGTCCAAGGCCTTCAGGGGGGACGGGATAGTAGGGCGTCAAATACGGGGGAGGGGAGCGGGGGAAAAGAGTACAAGTAATTAACTGGTGGGTCTTCTGTTTCAGAGCTTTTGGGGAGAAAGCGTGGGACCGGATGTGCCTGGAATGTAGGCCATTCTTTCATTCACAGAGCACAGCAAAGAGCGTTGAAACGCCCGTACAGGGAGAATTTGGAACTTGAGCACATGGGATGGCAGTTGGTGTGGTTCAGCCGGCGTGGCATGCACTGGGATGATCTTTTGCTATTTATACAGGAGAGAATTGAAATGTGGGGAATACCGAACATTTTGCTCATTCATCTGGGAGGCAATGATATCGGCTCTAAAACGTGCCGAGGCCTACTCACGTGCATAAAGAAAGATCTAGCTCAGGTTATGATTAGATGGCCGCAGGTGCGGGTTGGGTAGTCGGACATTCTAGTCTGGTTAAGGAATAAGGATGAGGTGATTTGGAACTCTGGGGTGAAGAAATTAAATAGGCAGATGGGGAAGTGGATGGGATGGGAAGGGAAGGGGATTTTGGGTCAGATACCCATGGTCTTGGGAGGTAGAAGCAGGATTGTTCAGCGGGGATGGGATTCATCTATCAGAAGTGGGGATGGACTTGTTTAATAACTCCATGCAAGAGGGTTTGGAGAAAGAAATTAGCAAGTGGTAAGAGGCCACAGTGGGGGAACAAGTCGACATCGTCGGCTTGTTAGTGGCGGAAAACCTGAGCCCATGCTATGTTGGAATGCTGGGGGGGGGGGGGGGGGGGGAGTGCTGGTTTGGGGCGGAGCAAGCAGGAAAGGGGAAGGGACAGATCCACCACTGGGGTCAAGGTGGTGGAGGACAAAGGAAAGGGAGGGGGGGGGGGGGAAGGGGGCATTGGGGGAGGGGCATGTTTTGTTATAGTTAAAGTTATTTGTAAGGGCTCGGGTTAGTTAGTTAATAAACTGCAGCCTAATTTAAAGCCAAACTGTTGTTGCGTGTTTATTGGGGGGGGGGGCATGTATTTCCCTCCCCATGTTAATCACTTTTCAATATCCATTTCAGTCTCCTGAAGTAATTTTTGCTCATCTTTTCTGTCAGTACTTTATGCCAAATATTTTCCACCTTCCTCTACTCCTATGTATTCATATGCCCCTTCCTGTACTAATTCCTTTATATGGCAATCTCAAGTCATGGAAATGTTTTCAGTTTTTGTTTTTTTTTAGTTTTCCTATAAGGGAGGTTGCCTTTACATATTTGTCCAAATTAAATATCGTACCGATGCTATCCGAGAAACTCTTCACTACTCCTGAGTTGTTCTACTAAATGATCATCACAGGCACTATAAAGTTTCAAGTCTTCTACAAACAGTAGGTGAGAAGTTATTGGTTGGAGCTTGGTAGTTCTAGAATTAAGGCTATTTTCATAGCTCAAGGAATTAGATTACTCAGTGGATTTAATGACAAACAAAAAATAAAAGTGGTGACAGGGAATCTCTCTGAAATATTCTTCACTGGATCTTATGGTTACGGATGACAAAATGTCCATCCTTATAATTCAGATGGAGCGTAGTTTGCCATATTTTAATGGTGTTCTTGTTATACTCAATCAATGCAGTTTTCATTTGGCGTAAAAGTAGCAGTACATCATCTCCTTTTATCTTCAGTGGTCCATCAAATTGTTGATAATCCTCTTAATTTCTTCATTAGCTTCTGTGGTCTGTCTACTGTTGAAGTGGGTCCATGGACAAGTTCACCATGACTTATAGTGCACCAAGGCTCTTAACTTCACCTGAAGATTCAGTGCTATTGTTACCATCATCATTGGCCCTAGTGCTTAGGCTAAGGGTGGGCACATTTATATCCTGGGCAATGTATAGCCAGTGTGTTTTTATTTTTTTTGCTTACTTCCATATTTCAATAATAGCTGCCTTGCTGAGATTTAGTCGAGATATTATGCAACAGAATCACGACATGAAGGTATTCAGCAAGACTTGGTGAGAGACATTTACTCCATTCAACTATTCTCTCCCCTGTGAGTCTTTTCATGCTTTCGCAGGTAACGTGTCTCACTGAACCATCTATCACATTCAGAACATTTAAATGGTCTCACTCCGGTGTGGAGTTTTTCATGGCTTCGCAAGGTGCCAGCCTGCCGAAAACATTTATTACAATTAGAACATTTAAATGGCTTCTCTCCAGTATGGATCCTTTTATGGCAAGTCAAGCTGCCTATCTGACGGAAACATTTGTCACATTCAGAGCATTTAAATGGTTTCTCTCCAGTGTGAATCCTTTTATGGCAATGCAAGCTGCCTTTCTGACGGAAACGTTTATCACATTCAGAACACTTATATGGCTGGTGTCCACTATGGGTTATTTCATGCTGTTGCAGGTGGCGTTTGTCACTGAAACCTTTATCACATTCACTACATTTAAATGGTTTGTATCTATCATGAGTCATTTCATGTTTTCTCAGCTGAGATTTGTAACTGAAATTTTGTTCACAACCTGAGCCTAATAGTTTCTTTTCCATGTTAATGTTTTTAGGTGCTATAAGTTTTGTTTTCTTAGAATTTCTTTCTTCACATTCAGTACCTCTAATTTTTTTCTCCCTTGTATGATATTGTTGGATACATCTTTGACTTGTAATCTGAGTGAATTTCTTGCCACATTCAAACTGGTGTTCAACAGAATATGAGTTTGTGATGAAGTTTTCCTGAGTATCAGATCTTTGAAATGGTCTCTCTGTTTCTTTAAGTTTCTGAGTTTGTACAAGATTTGGGCAAAAGTTGGAATTTCTGTTTTGTTCAGTACATGTCTTTGGCCTCTCTCTTTTATGAACTTTTTCTTTCACCCTGGGTGATGTTACTCTACAGATATTTCCTTCACATTCAGCTGAAGGATCTGGGCTGTCTCTGGAGAGGTCTCTCTGTTTCCATTCCCTCCTTTGATGTCCATCACATACTCTCTGCCTCTCACTATTGTTCCTGAATCCATCATCTGTTGGATAAAAATGAGAGCATGTTCATTAATTTTACAGCTATAGAGAAGGACATATATAAGAAAATATTCCATATGACTGAGGGGATTATTTTTAAAAAGGTTTTTGCATGTAAAAAGGAAAATTAGTTCTTACCTGTTAATTTTCGTTCCTGTAGTACCATGGATCAGTCCAGACAGTGGGTTGAGCCTCCTTTCCAGCAGGTGGAGACAGACTAAAACTTGCAGGATGCCCTATATCAGGACAGAGCCTATTCTCTCACCCTTCAGTATAACGTATGTCAAAGCATAAAACAATAAACTCAAGAATAGGATCAAGCAAGTAATCAAAAAGCTCAACGGAGCAACCATAGATTAATGTAGAAGCATGGTATACCTATACGCTCTTGCATAAACTTGGTATAAAATAACCACCAAGGCTTCCGGTGTAAATGCTCAGTAATCTTGCACCAAGGAAAATATGAAAATCTGCAGACCTGCAAGAAAACAAGCTCCGAGAGGACAGAAGACAGACAGGGAAGGGCGTCTGGACTGATCCGTGGTACTACAGGAACAAAAATTAAGAGGTAAGAACTAATTTTCCTTTCCTGTACGTACCCGGATCAGTCCAGACAGTGGGATGTACCAAAGCTTCCCTAAACTGGGTGGGACCGAGACAGTCCCGCTCGAAGCACTTGCCGCCCAAAGGAACCGAACACCGGGGTGTGGACATCCAGACGGTAGTGCCAAGCAAAAGTGTGCAGAGACGTCCAAGTGGCGGCCCTGCAAATCTCCTGCGGGGAGACAGACTGACTCTCCGCCCACGAAGTAGCCTGAGAACGGAGAGAATGGGCTTTCAGACCCTCAGAAAGCGGACGACCCTGACAAAGATATGCCGAGGAAATGGCTTCTTTCAACCACCGTGCAATCGTGGTCTTAGAAGCCTGTTTACCCCGGTTGGGACCACTCCAAAGGACGAAGAGATGGTCCGATACGCGGAAGAAATTGGTGACTTGAAGATAACGAAGCAAGACTCGCTTGACATCCAGCCGACGGAGGTCGCCCCCAGCCGTACCCGCAATCTCCTCCGGAGAGAACGCAGGGAGTTCTACCGACTGGTTGATGTGAAAGGCGGAGACAACCTTAGGCAAGAAAGAAGGAACCGCCCTGAGAGAGACCCCAGAATCAGAAAAACGCAAGAAGGGCTCCCGACAGGACAGCGCCTGAAGCTCGGAAATACAACGAGCAGAGGAAATAGAGACTAGAAAGACAGTCTTAAGAGTAAGATCCTTGAGCGTAGCGTGGCGAAGAGGCTCAAAGGGAGCCGCACAGAGAGCACGAAGGACCAGGTTGAGACTCCAAGATGGACACGTGGCCCAGGAGGGGGGGCGGAGGTGTCTAACACCCCTCAGCAAATGAATCACGTCCGGGTGAGCAGCTAAGGCATGACCGTCCACCCGACCCAGGAGAGAGCCGAGTGCAGAGACTTGAACGCGTAAGGAACTGAAGGAGAGACCCTTAGAGAGACCTTTCTGAAGAAAAGAAAGAACCAAAGGGATCGAGGCGGAGCATGCCGGGACACCCGCCTCTGTACATGCGGACTCAAAGACCTTCCAGATGCGCACATAGGCCAGAGAAGTCGATTGCTTCCGGGCTCGCAGCAGGGTGGAGATGACCTTCTCCCTATATCCTTTGCGCCTCAGGTGACGCCGTTCAAAAGCCAGGCCGCTAGACAGAAGCGATCGGCCTGGTCGAAAAATACAGGCCCCTGCCGGAGGAGATGAGGGAGATGATTTGAGGCGCAGGGGCCTGTCCACCGCTAGATTGATGAGATCTGCGAACCACGGCCTTCGCGGCCACTCGGGAGTGACGAGAATCACCGGACCCCGGTGGAGTTAAATTCTCCTGAGAATCTTTCCTACCAGAGGCCACGGGGGAAACAAGTACAGAAGGACGTCCGCTGGCCAAGGGAGAGCCAGAGCATCCACGCCCTCTGCGCCGTGCTCCCGCCAGCGGCTGAAGAACCGATTGGCCTTGGCATTGCGCAGAGTTGCCATGAGGTCGAGATGAGGAGGACCCCACCTGTCCAGTATCAGAGCCATGGCCGCGTCCGAGAGCTCCCACTCTCCCGGATCGAGCGACTGCCAGCTGAGGAAGTCGGCTTGAACATTGTCCTTTCCGGCGATGTGAGAGGCCGCAAGGCACTGTAGGTGACGCTCCGCCCAGGCGAAGAGGCGGCTGGCTTCTAAGGCTACCAGGGGACTGCGAGTGCCCCCTTGGCGATTGATGTAGGCGACTGTAGTGGAGTTGTCTGACAGGACTCGTACCGCCTTGCCGCGGATCAGGTGAAGAAGCTCCTGAAGGGCCAGGCAGACCGCCAACGTTTCCAGTCGATTGATGTGCCAGCGCGACAGACTTGGGACCATGTCCCTTGGGTGGACTGAGAAAGGCAGACCACACCCCAGCCCAACAGGCTGGCGTCCGTGGTTACTATCGTCCACTGTGGAGCTTGAAGAGGCATCCCTTGCAGGAGATGCCTCTTCCCTACAGACGAATTACAGCCACCACTGTAATTCGTCTGTAGTAGACTCCAAGAATGGAAGGACTACGTGGAACTGCTCCGACACTGGTTGCCAACGAGACAGCAGAGCTTTCTGTAACGGACGCATATGAGCAAAGGCCCAGGGGACCAGATCGATGGTAGAAGCCATGGAGCCCAGGACTTGGAGATAATCCCAGGCTGTCGGGGAAGACAGCGCAATCAGATTCTGGACCTGATCGATCAGCTTGAGGGCTCACGCCAGAGGTAAGAATACCTTGCCTACTCGGGCGTCGAAGTGTGCTCCCAGAAATTCCAACTCCTGGGAGGGCTGAAGCTTGCTCTTGGAAAAGTTCACTATCCACCCGAGAGAGGCAAGGAGCTCTAAGACGTGATCCACCGCCCGCCGGCAAGAGGTCTCCGACTTGGCCCTGATGAGCCAATCATCCAGATAGGGATGGACGAGAATCCCCTCCCGGCGCAAGGCCGCTGCCACTACTACCATGACCTTCGTGAAGGTGCGAGGAGCGGTCGCGAGGCCGAAGGGGAGAGCTCGAAACTGGAAGTCCTGGTTGAAAATGTGGAATCGGAGATACTTCTGGTAGTCACGGTGGATGGGAATATGAAAATATGCTTCTGCGAGATCGAAGGAAGTAAGGAACTCTCTGGGACGGACCGCCGCAATGACCGCCCATAGGGTTTCCATGAGGAAGTGGGGGATCTTGAGGGCCCGAATGACCCTCTTGAGGTCCAGGATTGGGCGGAAGGACCCATCCTTTTTTGGCACGGTGAAGTAAATAGAATACTGGCCGGCGCCAATTTCCCCTTTTGGGACTGGGACCACCGCCCCCAGATCCAGAAGCTTGGAGAGAGTCTGGACCACTGCGTCCCTCTTGGCCCGGCCGCAAGGGGAGAACAGAAAGAGATCTGGAAGTTCCCCGCTGAGGTAAGGGACCGAGGAATGGGTCGGCTGAACTTCATTGCGTGACAGGTTTAGCGGTGGTACGCACGGGCTGGCCCTCGCGAAAAAACCGCCTGCCACGAAAGGACTGCGACCAGGACTGCGCACGAGAAGACCCCCTCGCAGCACTGGCCCGCCCGCGAGAAGCGGAGCGACGCTGACCCCTGAAGCGAAAGCGAGAGGCCCCGAAGGACCGAGAAGACTTAGGGCGGTCCTCTGGAAGCTTATGGACCTTGTCAGCCAAGGAGTCCATAAGCTTGTCAAGGTCCTCGCCAAAGAGCATCTTACCTTTGAAGGGAAGCGTGCCCAGCCGGGTCTTCGAGGACTGATCAGCCGACCAGTGGCATAGCCAAAGGAGCCTCCGGGCAGCCACTGCCGAAACCATCGCCTTCGCCTGCACACGGACGAAATCGTAGCGGGCGTTTGACACATAAGCGATTACCACCTCCAGACGTTTGGCTTGTTCTGCCTCACCTGGCGGAAGCTCCCGGGCGCAGAGTAACTGTTGGACCCACTGGAGGCCCGCCCGCATCATGAGACTGCTACCCAATATGCCCGAACCCCGAGGGCTAGGACGTCAAAGATGCGCTTCAGGTGAGCCTCCAGCTTACGATCTTGTGAATCCTTCAAGGCCGTGGAACCTTCCACCGGAATCGTGGTGTGCTTGCCCACTGCAGAAACATAAGAATCCACCGATGGATATCGCAACAGCTCCAAGCCCTCTTCCGGGAGGGGATAGAGCTTATCCATCGCACGCCCCACCTGGAGCGCACCCTCAGAAGCCTCCCATTCCCGCAGGATAAGGAGCTTAAGCATGGGGTGGAAGGGAAAGGCCGAGGCCGGAGCCCGGAGCCCTCCCAAAACCGGGTTCATATCCTTAGGGAGTGAGGCCATGAGATTATCCACGGAGGGACTTTCCAGACCCAGCTCCTCCAAAACAAAAGGGAGGAGGGGCTCTAACTCCTCCTTACGAAAAAGACGAAGGGCTCTGGGGTCATCCCCCTCTGGGGGGGGGCATCCGCCAAATCCGAGGAAGCAGCGGGGTGCGAGGACCCGGGAGACACTGGGGGAGGGGGGGGGGGACGGACCCCCGGGACCACCCGGGACCACCCGCACCCGAACTGGTCCCTGAGGCTCCGCGGCCGGTCCAGTGGTCAACGGCGCTGAACGAGGGATTTTTGGCGGGGGTGGGCAAGGGGGGGGGGGGGCTTTCATCCAGCTCATGCAGGCTAGCTAGATAAGATTTGTGCATGAGGAGGACGAAATCCGCGGAAAAAGGGACCCTGGATTTGCAGGGGGGGAGGGAGAGGGGGGGGCGAGGGAAGGTCAGGACCGCCCCCTCCTGGGGACCCACGGGGGCCAAATCGGGGGTTAAATCAAAAAAATCCGGCCCCCCAGCCCCAGGGAGCACTGAAATCGGCCCCGATGAAAAATCCAAGATGGCGGCCATTCCCAGGCTCTGCCGACCCGGGAAAGGCCTAGCCATGCCGGAAGGAGTGGAGCCCCGGGCTAAATTTGCTTGTCCTGCCGAGGAGGGACCTTCCCCCACCCGGCAGGCAAGCAGTGCAGAGGCCCTGACGCGAAAAACGCGAAGAGGACAGCCCACAAGAAAGACAGGCAGTCAGCCGGGACATAGCTAAACCTTGGCTGCAGAAAAAAAAGTTGAAAAAAAGCTTGATTGACAGCCTGCACAGCAGGAGAGAGCAGGCGGGAAACCTGCTGCCTTCTGCTTCTCTGACTGCCGGTTCTAGCCCTATTCTGACCAGAAAAAAATAAAAAAGCTGGTCAACTGCTGCAAATAAGTTAGAGGTAGGTGAGTACCTGCAACTTATTGAAAGTTTAACACCTTTTAGCTCCTTTTTTTTTTTTACTGAGCGCAGCAGCGGGTTCAAAACCCTCTCGGCAGCCAGAGGGGGAACGAGGCCCAGAGAGCGTCGGTCCCCACACCTGGAAGCGTCCACGGACTCAGGACTATGCAGGGAACCCCCTCCTGCAAAAGGGGACAAGCCCCCCTGAGCCAGGCAAGAGCTGGGAGACGGACATCTCCCACACAAAAAACAGAAAAGCACTAAAGAAGGCAGAAATTTCCTTCAGAGATCCTTTTTTTTTTTAAAAACAAGAACCAAAAGAAGTACTTGCTTGAGCCTAAAGAGAAAGAAGAGGCTGACTAGCCTACAGCAGAGAACCGAAGGGGAGATGCTGCACCTGCTGGAGACAGACGAATACTGAAGGGTGAGAGGATAGGCTCTGTCCTGATATAGGGTATCCTGCAAGTTTTAGTCTGTCTCCACCTGCTGGAAAGGAGGCTCAACCCACTGTCTGGACTGATCCGGGTACGTACAGGAATAGACTTTTAAAAATCATCTAGGGGGTTGTGTAAGGAAAAGTATGCCCAGAACACACATGTAAATGTAACGTAGAAAGTTACAGCTACTTGGGAATAGGTGTAATGTTTTGCACATATGTCCATGTTCATATTGGAACAACTTTTAAATTTTTAAAGTGAACTTATGAGCATGATTCCACTTTATTAAATCTGGGCTAAAGTTTGCAGGTACTTTGTAATCAAAGATTATAGTTCTATATGGGCTGCTGAAAATTACTTTCTTAAAAACTTTGGATGGATCCATATTTCATATAATGGAAGGTGAAATTACTACTTACCTGATAATTTCCTTTCCTCTAGGACAGGCAGGCCAGTCCACACTAGTGGGTTATGCAATCCAACCAGCAGATGGAGATGGAGATCACTGACTCATTGATGTCACTCCCTGATAGCCCTGCATAGACATCAGCCTGCCAGTATTTTCTTCAAAGGCCAACTGTGGACAACTAAACCAGCTCAAACTTTAACAAGAATTAGTATGCAAAATTATGTTTGTTTGTTTTTTTCAAAGGAAGCACTGGACTCAACATGAAACTAATACAACGTTAAAAGAGGAAAACAGTAAATAGGTCTATCCCATAGAGGGAATCCACTTACTAGGTTCTCCACTAATCCAGACACTATCCGGGATCCTTGCACTGTTACCACAAATTTATCTGACAAGGACCATGCAAGTCAGAAAAAGCATGACCGTGACAAGGCAGCCCAGGGTGGGATGATGGACTGTCCTTGCCTGTTCTAGAGGAAAGGAAATTATCAGGTAAATATTAAATTTCACCTTCATCCAGGCAGGCCAGTTCACAATAGAGGGATGTACTAAAGCTACTCCCCAGAAAGGTGGGAGGCTGCCTGCCTCCCAGTAGCACCGCCCTAACAAAAGGCACATCCTCTCTTGCCACAACATCCAGTCGATAATGCCTTGCAAACATATGCAAGGAAGACCATGTTGCCGCCCTACAAATCTCTGCTGGCGAAAGTAACCACAATTCTGTTCAGGAAACTGCCTGCACCCAGGTCGAATGCACTCTAACTTGCTTTGGTAAAGGCTTTACCACATCTACATAAGCCACTGCCACAACCTTCTTAATCCAATGAGTCACCATAGCGTGAGAAACCACTTCCCTCTTCTTAATGGCTCCATGAAGGAGAAGGAAGAAGGATCCAACAGAAGAAAATAGGATAAAGCATAAAATTGGCAAGTTAAATGTAAGACATTGATAAGACAGGCTAAGAGAGAATTTGAAAAGAAGTTGGCTGTAGAGGCAAAAACTCACAGTAAAAACTTTTTTAAATATATCCGAAGCAGAAAGCCTGTGAGGGAGTCAGTTGGACCGTTAGATGATCGAGGGGTTAAAGGGGCACTTAGAGAAGATAAGGCCATCGCGGAAAGATTAAATGATTTCTTTGCTTCGGTGTTTACTGAAGAGGATGTTGGGGAGGTACCCGTAATGGAGAAGGTTTTCATGGGTAATGATTCAGATGGACTGAATCAAATCACGGTGAACCTAGAAGATGTGGTAGGCCTGATTGACAAACTGAAGAGTTAGTAAATCACCTGGACCGGATGGTATACACCCCAGAGTTCTGAAGGAACTAAAAAATGAAATTTCAGACCTATTAGTAAAAATTTGCAACTTATCATTAAAATCATCCATTGTACCTGAAGACTGGAGGATAGCAAATGTAACCCCAATATTTAAAAAGAGCTCAAGGGGCGATCCGGGAAACTACAGACTGGTTAGCCTGACTTCAGTGCCAGGAAAAATAGTGGAAAGTGTTCTAAACATCAAAATCACAGAACATATAGAAAGACATGGTTTAATGGAACAAAGTCAGCATGGCTTTACCCAGGGCAAGTCTTGCCTCACAAATCTGCTTCACTTTTTTGAAGGAGTTAATAAACATATGGATAAGGGTGAACCAGTAGATATAGTATACTTGGATTTTCAGAAGGCGTTTGACAAAGTTCCTCATGAGAGGCTTCTAGGAAAAGTAAAAAGTCATGGGATAGGTGGCGATGTCCTTTCGTGGATTGCAAACTGGCTAAAAGACAGGAAACAGAGAGTAGGATTAAATGGGCAATTTTCTCAGTGGAAGGGAGTGGACAGTGGAGTGCCTCAGGGATCTGTATTGGGACCCTTACTGTTCAATATATTTATAAATGATTTGGAAAGAAATACGACGAGTGAGATAATCAAATTTGCAGATGACACAAAATTGTTCAGAGTAGTTAAATCACAAACAGATTGTGATAAATTGCAGGAAGACCTTGTGAGACTGGAAAATTGGGCATCCAAATGGCAGATGAAATTTAATGTGGATAAGTGCAAAGTGATGCATATAGGGAAAAATAACCCGTGCTATAATTACACAATGTTGGGTTCCATATTAGGTGCTACAACCCAAGAAAGAGATCTAGGTGTCATAGTGGATAACACACTGAAATCGTCGGTGCAGTGTGCTGCGGCAGTCAAAAAAGCAAACAGAATGTTGGGAATTATTAGAAAAGGAATGGTGAATAAAACGGAAAATGTCATAATGCCTCTGTATCGCTCTATGGTGAGACCACACCTTGAATACTGTGTACAATTCTGGTCGCCGCATCTCAAAAAAGATATAATTGCGATGGAGAAGGTACAGAGAAGGGCTACCAAAATGATAAGGGGAATGGAACAACTCCCCTATGAGGAAAGACTAAAGAGGTTAGGACTTTTCAGCTTGGAGAAGAGACGACTGAGGGGGGATATGATAGAGGTGTTTAAAATCATGAGAGGTCTAGAACGGGTAGATGTGAATCGGTTATTTACTCTTTCGGATAGTAGAAAGACTAGGGGGCACTCCATGAAGTTAGCATGGGGCACATTTAAAACTAATCGGAGAAAGTTCTTTTTTACTCAACGCACAATTAAACTCTGGAATTTGTTGCCAGCGAATGTGGTTAGTGCAGTTAGTATAGCTGTGTTTAAAAAAGGATTGGATAAGTTCTTGGAGGAAAAGTCCATTACCTGCTATTAAGTTCACTTAGAGAATAGCCACTGCCATTAGCAATGGTTACATGGAATAGACTTAGTTTTTGGGTACTTGCCAGGTTCTTATGGCCTGGATTGGCCACTGTTGGAAACAGGATGCTGGGCTCGATGGACCCTTGGTCTGACCCAGTATGGCATTTTCTTATGTTCTTATGTTCTTAAAGAGTCGATCTTATCTGCGAAATTCATTGGTAACTAAGATATCGTAATAAACGCAGCCACACATCCAGAATTCCTGCTCATCTAAATCCCTGTCCAAGAATGGTAATGAAATAGATTATTCAAGTGAAAATCTGAAACCACCTTTGGCAAGAAGGAAGGCACAGACCTTATCTGTACCCTTTCTGGAGTGATGACCAAGAAGAGCTCTCTACAAGACAAAGCATGTAGTTCTGAAAACCACTGCAATGAACAAATAGCAATAGAAATGCCATCTTGAGGGTCAACAAATGTAAGGAAAGGTGTTGAAGTGGGTGAAAGGTTGAACCCACTAAAAAGGAAAGGAACAGATTCAAATCCCAAAGGGGCACAAGTATATGTAACGGAGGCCTAATGTGATTCACATCTCTCAAAAACCTAGACACTTCTGGATGTGAAGACAGAGGTCTCCCTGCACATGATCCCTATAACATGCCAACGCTACCACTTGCACTTACAGCATATTCAGGGCCGATTCCTTACTCAGACTTTCCTGCAAAAATTCTAAGATTTAGGGAATTGATTCTTTGGAGGTAAAACAAAAGCAATCCTAGTACCCATTCTCAAAAATCCGCCAGATTCGAATGTAGGCCAATGAAAGAGAAAAACTTATGTGCTTGCAACAGCATACTCACCACTGCTAAGGAATAGCCGTGCTTCAAGATCCAAGCCCTCTCAAGGGTCAAATTGTAAGTCAAAACTGTTCTGGATTGTCGTGGAGGATCAGACCCTGCCACAGAAGAACCCTATGAGGAGGCAGCTTCTGCAGCTCTTCTACCAGAAGATGAAGAAGTTCCACGTACCATAGCCTGTGTGGCCAGTTCAGGACCATTAGCAGCACTAAGCCTGGATACTGTAAAATCTTCTGGAGCAACCTGCTGATCATAGGCCATGACAAAAACACATACAGCAACTCGTTTCTCAGCCAAGACTGAAACAGCACATCTACCCCAAGTGCTCGAACATCTCCTTTTTTAACTGTAAACATGCTCCACCTTTGCATTCTTGCGGTTTGCCATCAGATCCAGGAAAGGCCACCCCTACCAAGCTACGATGAGGCAAAAGGCCTCGGGCACAAACTCCCATCTCCCAGGTCCAAAGTGTGATGACTGAGATAATCTATCTGAACATTGTCAGCCAGTGTGATATGGGAGGCCAATAGTCCTTGAAGATGCTGCTCCACCCACGGCAGGAGGATATTCACCTCCAGAGGACCTTTTGACTCCGAGTACCCCCTTGATTTATATAGGTCACAGCCATAGTGTTGTCTGACATCACTCACACTGCTCTTCCAGTGAACTGGTCCACAAACTTCAAGAATGCCAGATGAATCGCTTGGGCTGATTGATGGGCCAAGATATCTCCTCGGGAGACCACTGCCCCTGTGCCACCAATTCCTAAAAGTGAGTTCCCCAGCCCTGGAGGCTCACATCTGTTGTGACCACTATTCTGTCAGGAACTTCCAAGTCCATCCACCTGCTCATATGTTCCCTCTACTGTAGCCACCAAAGTAACTACCTTTAGTGTTGCTGCCATTGAGCTCAGTGTCTGTAAGTATGTCCATACTGTTGGATGGACTGCTGCCTGCAAGACCTGGACTTGTTCCCAAATCTTATGGATATGCATTCTGGAAGAAATACATTGCCCTGAACCATATCAAATCAGATTCCGAAATAGTCCAGAATCTGGGATGGCTGTAGCCTACTCTTGGCTAAATTCATCCCCCAATCCAGGTGCTGCAGAAGTTGTACCACCCTGCTCGACACCATGCAGCTCTCTGCCTCTGATATGGCCCTGATTAACTGGTTGTCCAAATACAGATGGACTAAGATGCCTTCCCTGCGAAGTGCAGTGGCCACAACCACCATTACCTTGAAAAAGGGTCTGGGTGCCATAGCCAAGCCGAAAGGTAAGACCTGAAACTGATAATGGCGACTTAGCATCACAAAATGCAAGAAACACTGCTGCTGCTGCTGCTTGCGAATCAGAATGTGTAACTAGCCCTCCATGAAGTCGAGTGACGTGAGAAACTTTCCCTTCTGAACTACCATGATTACTGACCTTAAGGTCTCCATCTTGAAGTGAGTAACCCGAAGAGACTTTCAGATCCAGAATAGGGCTAAAGGAACCTCCTTCTTGGGGTCCATGAAATAAATGGATTAGCAGTCTGTACTTTCCTGATTCTTTGGAGCTGGAACAACGGTCTTCAAATCAATCAACCACTGTAAGGTGGATTGCGCTGCTGTTCTTTTTTCTATGGAGTTGCAAGGGGAAACCATAAAAGTGTCTGTAAGAGGATGGATAAGTTCAGTGCATATATGTCCCGCATCACCTCCAGAACCCATTGGTTGGAAGAGATGTGGGGCCATCTCGGATAAAATTGAGACAGGCGGCTGTCGTATCTCCAGCAGCAGAGGATGGACTCCCAAAAGCTCATTGCAAGGAACAGAACAGAACCAGAGCTTCCATTCCTACCAGGCTTCTTTGCTCGAAAGGACTGTGGCCATTCGAATGATCTGGACCTCTGATTACCTGAGCATCTGGCTGGGTGAAAACTGAAAGTCGTGAAAATGATCTCTTGTGTAAGAGAAATGGGGGGGGGGGGTGACTTCTTATCCTCTGGCAACCATGGAAACTTGGAATCTCCCACCAATTCGCCATTTTTTCCTACTCATTCCCAAACAATGGATGACCCTTGAAGGGCAACTTTGTGAGATTCATTTTTGAAATAGTGTCAGTGGACCAGTTCTGCAACCAAAGCAGGCGTCTAGCTGTAATCACTGAAGCCACACCATGAGTTGCCGTACGCACCAGATCGTAACTGGCATTAGACAGGAACACGGCCATTGTCACCCAGCACTTTATGAACAAAACGCAAACTGGCTCAATACACTATAGACCAGCAAGTGGAGATCTGCAGATTCATGGCCATCGCTTCATAGGCCTGTTTCAGACAGCTTCAATCTTCTTATCCTGGGCATCCTTCAGGGATGTTCCACCTTCCACTGGAATGGTAGTCCTTTTCATCACTGAACAGACCAGGGCATTCCCTTCAGAAACAGAAATGCTTCCTAGCTTTAGGATCCATAGGGGCGGATTTTAAAAGGCGCGCGAATAGCCTACTTTTGTTTGCGCTCCAGGCGCAAACAAAAGTACGCTGGATTTTAGTAGATACGCGCGGAGCCGCGCGTATCTGCTAAAAACCTGGATCGGCGCGCGCAAGGCTATGGATTTTGTATAGCCGGCGCGCGCCGAGCCGCGCAGCCTACCCCCGTTCCCTCCGAGGCCGCTCCGAAATCGGAGCGGCCTCGGAGGGAACTTTCCTTTGCCCTCCCCTCACCTTCCCCTCCCTTCCCCTACCTAACCCACCCGCCCGGCCCTGTCTAAACCCCCCCCTTACCTTTGTCGGGGGATTTACGCCTCCCGGAGGGAGGCGTAAATCCCCGCGCGCCAGCGGGCCTCCTGCGCGCCGGGCCGTGACCTGGGGGCGGGTACGGAGGGCGCGGCCACGCCCCCGGACCGCCCCGGGCCGTAGCCACGCCCCCGTACCCGCCCCCAACACGCTGCCGACACGCCCCCGAAACGCCGCGACGACCGGGCCCGCCCCCCCGACACGCGCCCGACACGCCCCCCTCGGAGACCCCCGGGACTTACGCGAGTCCCGGGGCTCTGCGCGCGCCGGGAGGCCTATGTAAAATAGGCTTCCCGGCACGCAGGGCCCTGCTCGCGTAAATCCGCCCGGTTTTGGGCGGATTTACGCGAGCAGGGCTCTGAAAATCCGCCCCATAGAGTACATACTGACTAAAGATTGACCCCCTTTAAAATTAGCCTCTAGTGCACTCCACGCCAAATAAATCCGATCCTGCATGGCTTTGTGGAGAGGGAAAGAACACGATGACTTCCGCAAGCTGACCATAATAAGATCTTTCTTCTGATCCTTAGCTGTAGCCGGAACCGCCTACTCATACCCAAAGGGCCTTCAGGGTCTGAGAAATTAAGCCGTACAACTTGTCCTTATGAAAGAGCTATAGCATAGTTCTATGTGGTTCTAGATATGGGGGAATCTCACAATTTTCCATAATCTCTCCTCAGCATCCCCCAAAGAGGACTCAGACTGTACCCAGGAGTCTTCTGAAAGACTCCTGTCTGGTCCTCCCTCTGCCGCTTCTGCTGCTTTGCCTGTCTGTGTGAGGAAGAGGGAAGATCCAAGCTTTTCCGGGGCCTTCAGGAAGGAGACTTCTGGGGAGGACGTTCGAGGATCCGAACTGGACCCCTCTTGCCCCTAACAAAAGGACTGAAGTCTTTTGAAAAACTCCACCCAAGAGATGGCTGAAAGATCCACACCTAGGGTGGGTAACACAACCAATGAGCCCAATCCAGTAGGCACCAAAGGAAAGGGAAGTAGGGTCAATGGGTCGAGCTCTTCTCCTGTCCTGAGAAAAGTAGCTGAATACTTCCCTTGCCGGATGGTAGTCCCCACCAATACCTCCATACGATCATCCATAAACTCCCCCGGTGGGACCTCCCCCTGTGCCTCTATATGCATCTCTGGCACATGTTGAGACAGCTTCTGGGGCTGATGGCCCTCATATGGTAGGCTGTACAAATATGGAGCCTCTTCCCTCGCTGACCTCCCCTATGCCATGCTAAACTGTTCAGAGCAGTCAGCCTCTTCAAAATGGAATCTGCCTTGTGTCCCTCCGAGTACTGAATCATGCACACATCCTTACTGCAGCTTAAAATGGCGCCTGCTGGCGCTAACCTTTAAAAAGGAGATAGAGCAGCTTTTAAACTAGAACAAAGGGGAAAGCAGACAGTCGCTCAGCAGCGCATGGTTCGGAGGGAGGTATCTTCAAAGGATACTAATAAGGCATTAGAATTAGGGCATCCCGACAGTGAGGTTCCAATAATAAGAAAAGTAGTCCAAATGTCTGTAACTAAAAACTCAGCTGAGCTAAACAATTCTAACTTATCCCTATCAATTAAAAAGCAGAATGAAAATACATCTCAAAAAAGATATAGTTGTGATGGAGAAGGTACAAAGAAGGGCGACCAAAATGATAAAGGGAATGGAACAACTCCCCTATGAGGAAAGACTAAAGAGGTTAGGACTTTTCAGCTTGGAGAAGAGACGGCTGAAGGGGCATATGATAGAGGTGTTTAAAATCATGAGAGTTCTAGAACGGGTTAATTTGAATCAGTTATTTACTCTTTTGGATAACAGAAAGACTAGAGAGCACTCCATGAAGTTAGCATGTGGCACTGTTCTGTCCCCAGCAGTGGGTACATGTTTGTATCTGTCTATATTGTAGTTTAACTGTGTTTAGTGCAGTCCTCCCTTCTGAGGATTCTTAATACTGAAGCACTGTTTGTAACCTATGATAAAAATCTGTGAGCCTTTGTCTTTAAGACGCCCCCCCCTCCCTCACCATTGGGAGAGCTTGAATCCTATGCAACCTAACAAGTTTTCCAGGGTGCCTTATAGGTTAAAAGGACTGCCCTTCATGCTCCCCCTGTGTTACATGGTTCATAGGCTCACTGCTATTGGACCCTGTCCTCTGTCTCTAGCTGTGTGGAGGCATTTCTTTTGGCAGCTCTCAACGAGAGTCAGTTGCTCCAAGTTTGCCTCTGACTAATGCTGTGCTCTGTGTTATCCTCTGAAACAGATTGGGTTTCACCTTCCCTCTTATTGCCATCTTCTATGGATAAATCAGCCTCATGTTCCCCTCATCCTTCCCACTTCTACAACAACTTAACTCCTGCAACACAAGAAACTCCCTTCTCCTGTCAAAATTCAAGTTACCAAAGATTCTTGCCTGGAGCTTGCGTCTGAAGTGCCACAATTGTAAGTAAGTTTACTTGTACAATAAACAATTTCAGACTTACAGAATTTTGTCATGAGGACTGATTGGGGGGAAGTTTAGCTGCCTGGATAATAAAACACGGATGTTTTATGTGAGCCAGAACAGACACATTTAAAACTAATCGGAGAAAGTTCTTTTTTACTCGACACACAATTAAACTCTGGAATTTGTTGCCAGAGGATGTGGTTAGTGCAGCTGTGTTTAAAAAAGGATAAGTTCTTAGAGGAGAAGTCTATTACCTGCTATTAATTAAGTAGACTTAGAAAATAGCCACTGCTATTACTAGCAACAGTAACATGGAATAGACTTAGTTTTTGGGTACTTGCCAGGTTCTTGTGGCCTGGATTGGCCACTATTGGAAACAGGATTCTGGGCTTGATGGACCCTTGGTCTGACCCAGAATGGCATGTTCTTATGGGAGTGACATCAGCGAGTCAGAAATCTCTGCCTCCATCTGCTGGTTAGCGTGCATAACCCACTAGTTGGACTAGCTTCCCAGAATGAAAGAGGAAAGCAGAGTTGCTTACCTGTATCAGGTGTTCTCCTAGGACGCAGGATGTTAGTCCTCACACATGGGTGACATCATCAGATGGAGCCCGGCACGGAAAACTTATGTCAACGTTTCTGGAACTTTGATTGAGCATACTGAGCATGCTCAGCATGCCCTAATTATGCATTCACGCGGGGTCCCTCTTCAGTCTCGTAACAGAATTACAATAAAAATAGGAGAAACCCAACTCCGCAGGGTGGTGGGCGGGTTTCGTGAGGACTAACATCCTGCTGTCCTAGGAGAACACCTATTGCAGGTAAGCAACTCTGCTTTCTCCTAGGACAAGCAGGATGGTAGTCTTCAACATGGGTGAATCGCTAGCTACAGGCTGCTTCCCAACACAAAAGGGGACCAACAAGCACCAACCAGGTGCCAACGGGCACAACAACCACAGTGCTATTGGTAACAAAGAGGGAGACAGCCTGAACCCAAACAATGGGCCCTAGGCAGGGAGAGTTGGGTTTTACACCTCAAAGATATTCCAAAGGACAGACTGGCTGAACCTATTGTCACATCGGCCATCCCTATCCAGACAGTAGTGAGATGCAAATGTGTGAAGAGAACACCACGTCGCAGCCCTGCAAATCTCCTCCACAGCAACTGTTTGCATTTGGATCACCAACGTTGCCATGGCTCTGACAGAATGAGCCTTGATATGACCCCCAAGATGCAGTCCTGCCTGGGCATAACAGAAGGAGATAGTCTGCTAGCCAACAGGAAAGTGTCTGTTTAGCAACGACAACTCCCAACCTATTTCTATCAAAAGAAATAGATTTTGGGTGGACTGTTTATGGGCTTCTGTCTGCTCCACATAGAAGGCTAAGGTTCTTTTGCAATCCAAACAGTGCAGGGCTATTTCGCCTTGGTGCGAATGGGGCCTAGGAAAGAATGTTGGCAAGATGATTGACTGGTTAAGATAGAAATCCATCACCAACTTAGGCAGGAACTTAGGGTGTGTATGCAAGACCATCCTATCATAATAAAACTTAGTATAAGGTGAATAAGTCACTAAGACTTGGAGCTCACTGACCCTGCGTGCTGAAGTGACCACCATCAAAAATATGACCTTTCAGCTCAAGTACTTCAGGTCACAGAAGTGCAGTGGCTTTAAAAGAGCTTTCATCAGCTGAGCTAACACCATGCTGAGGTCCCAAGACACAAGGTGAAGACTTAGGGGAGGCTTCAATTGAAACAGGCCCCACATGAAGGCTGTACAGAGTTGGGCGTACCATAAAAATTAATGACAGTCTCACAGTTAAACTTTCCAATAATATGCATGACCTTGGAGTCATTATTGATTGCGAACTGAATATACAACAACATATAGAACTTAAAGTAAGAGAAGGAGATGGAAAATTAATGATATTAAAACGACTTAAACCATAACTAAGTAAAAATGATTTTAGAACTATTTTACAATCCTTAATTTTTGCAAGTACTGATTACTGCAATTCTTTACTACTTGGCTTACCATCCTGTACTATTAGACTATTACAAATTTTACAGAATACAGCAGCAAGGGTATTAACGGTAATAGAAAAAAGGACCACGTCACACCAATATTAGCAGAACTACATTGGCTTCCAATCGAATACCGAATAAAATACTCAATACACTCCACAAATTAATATATGACGAGCATGCAGACGGGCTCAATACAACAATTCGTCTTCACACACCCCCATAGGAATCTAAGATCCGCAAATAAAGGCCTATTACCAATACCATCAGTAAAAACAGCACATTTAACTCAGGTTAGAGCTGGCGCAATCTCACTTGCGGGGTCAAAAATCTGGAATGCCATGCCCTTGAAACTCAGACTTCAAGATGACCTCAGGCAATTTAAGAAGGATTTTAAAACCTGACTATATATACACAGGCTTTTACCACCAAGAAAGGAGATTTAGTTATTTGTTGTCATCTGCTGCTTCTTTAATTTCACCAATCACTCGGGAGGTTTAGCTACATGTACCCTTTTCCTTGTTCTGGGACACCCTAGGATCTATTAGATGGCGGTTCAATATCACCTATATCTTATCACCTATATCTTATTAGTGGTAGGGGGGAGGGGGGGAGGGGAGGGATTTAGGTCCCTAGTTTGGTACTGAGTATTCCGGTGTTTAATACGGAGACCTTATACACAACACAGTACTGATATTTGATGTTTTCATAAGTTTTTATTGCTGTACACATATCGGTGTTAAATGCTGTTATTTACATACAATATGCTATGTCAACATATTACATATTTTGTATTGATGCAAAATTGAGCAATAAAATATTTAAAACTAAAAAAACAAAACAAAAAAAAACAAAAAACAGCACATTTAACTCAGGTTAGAGCTGGCGCAATCTCACTTGCGGGGTCAAAAATCTGGAATGCCATGCCCTTGAAACTCAGACTTCAAGATGACCTCAGGTAATTTAAGAAGGATTTTAAAACCTGACTATATATACACAGGCTTTTACCACCAAGAAAGGAGATTTAGTTATTTGTTGTCTTTTTCTTATTTAATTAGAATTTTAGTATTTATTGTGTATTTTACATTATTACTAATGTTTCATGCTCTTTTTGATTTTTATATAATTTTATTAGGTTTTATTTTGAGTAATTGATTTTTATATAATTTTATTAGGTTTTATTTTGAGTAATTATTTGATGTAATTTATTATCTGATTATTAATATTTATTATGTTATTATGTCACAGTGTATGAAATGTAAACCGTTGTGATGGTCCCACTTAACGAAGGTATATAACAGCTATTAAATAAATAAAATAAATAAATAAATCTACGTCTTGGTGGTATGCATCAATTGCACTGAGATGAATTCTAACGGAGCTGGTTTTCAAACCAACCTCTGATAGGTGTAGAACAGAGCTTTCCAAACGTTTCATGTTGGTGACACACTTTTTAGACAAACATAATTTCGGGACACAGTAATTCAGTCTACTAGCAAACCAGAGGTTAAAGGTTAAATGAACGAAATGTATTTCGACAATTTATGTATGTTTCCTTAAATATATACATAATAAAATGTTTCACGACACAACCTATCTTGTGAAAACCTTTCATTTATATTAAAAATATATAACATTCCGAGATTAATGTTATTGTTATAATTTATGAGTAACAATAATAAAACAAAGTTATTGTGTTATTCAATTTACCTCTTTAATGAGATATATGAGCTTGATGGGATGAACACAGCGCTTGAATATTTGGTGTTAATAAAAAAAAATCCAAAGGGTCTTCTGCGTAATTTTAAAAAGCTGGCCAGTTTCACACTATATAATTATTTGATAGCCTCATTCAACTAATTCTATATGGCTTTGAGAGTGAAGTCTGGAATTTATGGTGGGTTAAATGCTGTAAATCCCCTTTCTTGTTGATGGCTATGGACGCTGAAAAAGCCTTTGATTTGGTTCACTGGCCATTTCTCTTTCAAACCCTTGAGACCATGGGTTTTGGTCCTTATTTCATTAAATGGATACAAAATTGTATGACAGGCCTCGGGCTTGTATAAAAGTGAATGGAGGGGTATTCTACTTATTTTTCAGTTGGCAGGGGGACCAGGCAGGGGTGTCCCTTATCCCCGCTACTATTCGCTATCTTCATTGAACCTCTTGCCCAGAAAATTAGGGAAGATCCAGGGGTTATGGGTGTTTGAATGGGAAATTTTTCTACTAAACTGGCCATGTTCGCGGATGACGTGATTTTGACATTGACTGACCCTGTAAACTCTCTCCCGATAGTGGTGGATATTATCAAATCATTTAGCCGGATATCGGGATATTCTCTTAATTGGGATAAAACTGAAATTCTCAATATTACCCTTGCAGATTCTCAGGTGAAAGCGCTTAAAGCAATTTTCCCGTTTTGGTGGGCCAAAGACAAAATAAAATATTTGGGGGTATATATTGGGGCCAGTGGGGATTTATTTAGTCTTAATTATCCTCCATTATTATCTAAAATGTATAGAGAATTGGAAGAGTGGAGTCGCTACCACATATCGTGGTTAGGGCGGATAGCCACCTTTAAGATGAACATTCTCCCTAGATTGTGCTACCTATTTCAGACTCTTCCTGTTCTTATTCCCCCTTGCCTGTTAGTAAAATGGCAAAGGCGCCTCATGAAATATGTTTGGCAAGGTAAACATCCACGGGTAGCTCAGAAAGTGTTATTTCATCCAAAACTACATGGGGGATTGGCAATTCCCAACTTAATATGGTATCACGATGCCGCTCATCTTCGAGTGGTAGCAGAATGGCATAGAAAGGGAGAGGGAAAATCATGGATAGCCCTGGAACAGGAATTGGTGGGAAAGCGTCCCTTAGCTGCACTGGTATGGAGGCCTAGGATAGAATGGCCTAAATCGCAGGACCTTTCTCCTCCGGTGCAATATACTCTTCGAATTTGGCATAAGTGGCGCAAGGTTTTCTTGGGAGACCGGATGGGTTCCATTAATTCGGCTCCTTTTTACCACAATGATTTTTTGGGGGGAGAGGCACACCTGGTATACAAAACATGGCTTGGGAAAGGGATTACTACATGCGAACAATTATGGGAAAATAATAGCTGGGTGTTCTTTGAAACTCTCCAGGACAGATTTGGCCTTAGTCCCAGAGAGCATTATCGTTATTTACAATTGCTGACATATGGCCAGAAGTCTGGTTTGAAGAGAGATCTCCAATCACCGGTATCTCTATTTGAAGTCTTTTGCAAAGCAGTTGATAGGATGCCCAGATTGCTCTCCAGAATTTATAAATTACTAAATAGAGACTTGACATCTGTACCCTCTTTTGTCACTGCTTGGGAGAGGGATCTTGGGACGTCTTTAGGCGAAGATTTCTGGGATTCTACGTATAGTGCACTGGGGAAAGGCTTGATCTCCGCTACTTTGGTGGAAAATAGCCTCAAATTGTTATATAGGTGACTAATGAATATAGGTTATATATATATAACATTATATTATATATATATATAACATATATATATATATATATATATATAACCTATATATATATATTATATATATATATATATATATATATAACATTATATTATATATATATAATATAATGTTATATAGGTGACTAATGAATCTGGACCTCGCCGACGCCAACTCAGCAACATCTTCATGGATTAACATAACTAACAAGATAGCAGATCAAGTGTGTCCCATGACAACAAAATCTATCAATCCGGACAAAGACAACAGGAAACCATGGTTCACCACAGAGCTGAAGTCTCGTAAACACGAGCTCAGATGCAAGGAAAACCAATGGCGAAAAAGCCCATCCACAACAACCCTCCTCACCTACAAAGCATGCCTCAATTCATATAGAAACGAAATCAACAAAACCAAGAAAGAATTCTTCTCCAAAAAGATACACCACTTCTCATTCGATTCAAGAGCCCTCTTCTCTTATGTCTCAGCACTCACCAAACCTCCCGGACCTAGCATCCCAGATGACCAAGCTCTTAAAAAAGCCAATGAACTAGCCGAATTCTTTGACAACAAAATCACCTCACTCGTAGCCCCTCTCAAAGGGCCATCTCTGCACACAAGCTACGCAAGCAACCACAGCCCACAAATTCCTCAACCCAACACATACACAGCAGCACTCGAAACTCTTGAACCCACGTCCACCTTAGAAATAGCGAACATCCTTAAGAAGATAAAACCATCCTCTCACCCGCTAGATCATATTCCATCAAACCTGCTGAGTTCAATCCCTGACACCATTGCCAAGCCAGTTGCAGACATCATTAACCGTTCCCTTGCTCAAGGCCAAGTTCCCGACCAACTCAAGTTGGCAATGCTCAAACCTCTCCTCAAAAAACCCAACCTTCCCACTTCGGATCCTGCTAACTACAGACCTATAGCAAACCTTCCTATGTTGGCTAAAATCATGGAGAAAGTGGTTAACAGACAACTCTCAGAATTCCTTGATGACAACAATATCCTCACCACTAACCAATTTGGATTCCGGAAGACAAAGAACACCGAATCTCTGTTAGCCACACTATCGGACAACATTATCTTCAATCTGGAGAAAGGCCAACCTTGCCTCCTCGCTCTCCTGGATCTCTCCTCAGCGTTCGACACCGTGAACCACTCTAGCCTACTACAATGGCTAACAGACATCGGCATAACAGGAGCAGCTTTCAACTGGTTTAAATCCTTCCTTGAGAACAGAACATACAAAGTCAAGATAAACAACAAGGAGTCTCACCCCATTCAATCCAAAATGGGGGTACCACAAGGATCCTCACTCTCCCCCACCCTCTTCAACATTTATCTCCTCCCACTCTGTCATCTACTTACTAACCTCAATCTAATCCATTTTCTATACACGGATGACATACAAATACTCATCCCCATAACGGATACTATACACAAAACCATGGATTACTGGAATAAATGCCTCTCAACCATCAACGATCTACTAGCCAGTCTCAACTTAGTTCTAAACACAAACAAAACGGAAATTCTTATAATAGCACCGGAACAATCTGCCCCAACCACCGCCTGCAATCCTCTAGACACCTCAGGATACACCACCTCACCTCAAATCAGAGATCTGGGTGTACTCCTAGACAACAGACTCAACCTCAACAAATTCGTAAATAACACCACAAAAGAATGCTTCTTTAAATTACAAGTTTTAAAGAAACTAAAGCCACTTCTCCGCTACAGGGATTTCCGCACAGTACTCCAGGCCATCATTCTCCCGAAATTGGACTACTGCAATTCACTCCTGCTGGGCCTTCCCGCCTGCACCACCAAACCCCTCCAGATGGTCTTGAATGCCACAGCAAGAATTCTCACCAACGCCAAAAAAAGGGACCATATCACCCCGATCCTCTAGCATCTCCACTGGCTCCCCATTAAATACAGGATACAGTTCAAAACCAGCATGATGATTCATAAGGCCCTACATAGCATCGCTCCACTCAACTTAACCTTCCAGCTCCAACTACACACTTCTAAAAAGCCAACCAGAAGGGCATATCAGAACAGAATGATCACCCAACCAGCAAAATCTTCCCTGAGGAAACGCGCACTATCCACAGCGGGCCCTTCGCTCTGGAACTCACTACCACCAGACCTCCGCCTTGAGCCGTGCCATTCCACGTTCAAAGTGAAACTCAAGACTTGGCTCTTCCTACAAGCTTTCCCAGAGAGCTAAGAGCAGGAAGAATAACAACCCTCCCATCCCACAGCAATTTTGTAATGTTTATTTGCTTTATTTATGTGTTCTTAGTAGATCTTAGTTTGTATTCTACTTTATAATAGATTTACTGTTCGATATGTTCCATGTAAACAGCCATCCCGGCGATAGTTATCTCTGTTATCCCGGCGATAGTTATCTCTGTTATCTGTGAACCGGAGTGATATGTATATTATATTATATTATATATTATAT
The DNA here is from genome assembly GCF_901001135.1 of Rhinatrema bivittatum. Taxonomy (NCBI): domain Eukaryota; kingdom Metazoa; phylum Chordata; class Amphibia; order Gymnophiona; family Rhinatrematidae; genus Rhinatrema; species Rhinatrema bivittatum. The sequence goes on along the minus strand of NC_042617.1, from coordinate 251,438,256 downwards.
ATTATATTATATATGTATATTATATTATATATTATATTATATGTGAACCGGAGTGATATGTATATCACCGGAGTGATATGTATATTATACAGGAACTATATTATACAGGAACTTCCGGTATATAAAAACCAAAAATAAATAAATAAATAAATAAATATTACACCCCGGTTCGACTGCACCGCATTTCCCCAGGTTTCTCGGATAAATGTTGGAAGGGTTGTGGCACTGAGGGGACCTTTATTCACCTTTGGTGGAACTGTGGGGAGATCTCAAGGGTGTGGGAGACTATCTCCAATTGGCTTTCAGAAATCCTACACATGCCTTGGGTATTAACCCCTCAGATGGCACTACTAAATGAGGGGCTATCCACTGGAGATACACATCAAAATCAGTTTATTAAATGCGTGGCCAAGACAACCAGATGAAAAATAGCATTACAATGGAAGACCCCGATAGGTCCATCCATAGCTAAAATTCAAGCCAGAGTAGCTAAAATACACACTCTCAGTAAAATTACAGCGCACAAACAGCATAGACTGGGGCATTTTCAGAAGATTTGGCAACCCTATCAGACGTGGTGTGCCCTTCAATGTATTGTCTGAACAGCCTTAGCGTTTCTTTGGTAAGGATGGTGCAAAACTAGACAAATTGTTTGATATGTGTCGATTGTAACTGTTGTTGATTTTGAATGTATGGAGCAGGGGGGTGGGGGGAAGGATGGGGGGGATAACTCACTCATAATAACTCAGAGAGATTGTTATTGGTTATAGGTTTATTGTACTCATATTACTGTGTACTTATCATTGTTATCATCACAGTTTGTTTTTAGATATGTCTCTAATAAAAATTTCAATTTAAAAAAAAAAGAACTGGTCCCAGCACAGATCCATAGCACACTCCACTATTTATCTTTTGCCACTGGGAAAACTCACTGTATAATTCTACTCCATTTCCTGTCTTTTAACCAGTTTACAAGTCACAATGGTACATCGCCTCCTTTACTATCAATGCATAAAATGTGAAATATTTCACAGCACACAGCAAATATTTTAATATAAAGGCATATTGTGCTCACCATTCTTGGTATCATTATTCTTCTCTCCTCCTTCCAGGTGGTCACTAACAGGAGGCTTTTCTGTTTTCAGGATCTCAACCATGGGGTAAGGACTGCAATCTTGGCTGCCTATTTGAAAAATGGGAAAATATCTTTCGCTTTTACATTGTCTTGCATACTGACCACGAAAATCAACATTTGGTTAAAAACGAGATAATGGGAATTATCTGAGGTTTGAAAATTTAAGTATGTTCATGGAAGGCGTTAAAGACCCACGCAAAAAACGCCTTTAACGCATGCAAAAACACCATTAACGCGTGTGAAAGCACCATAAAGCATGGTGCGATGCAAATGAGAAAAAGGGGAGGATATTGGGGCAGGATTTTTGGCCAAGTGGGCTGGGCTCACAGCTTTGCGAAGTCGTATCGCATGGCTTTAATGCAAATTTTAACTACACCTTTTTCATTTGCGTAAAAGCCCTCATACCACCACAGGAGGGAGGGAGGGAGGGAGCGAGCGAGAGAGAGCCTAGCCATAATGCCCTCACACTAGATAGGTATTTATATCTCTATGGGAGGCCCACCTAGTAACTCAAGGTGAGGTTTAGGTATTAGTGTAGGGGTTAGGGGCCACTATGACATTCAAAGTGAGACGTACGAACAGAACAGTACACTCTTGTGAAGATTTGATGTCCTTCGGAGTGAGGAAACTCACACAAAGATGAGATTTGTACAATGTTCTCTCAACCTAGCTTGATGTTACCCAGGTAGAGAGTCCATCTAAACATTGTCCCACCAGTGGTTGTATGTAGGAAATACATCAATTCTGGCACTTATCGCAAAGTGCGAAAAAGTTATGCAATTTGCGCTAAGATAGCGCTTCGCATAGGTATAAGCGCAAATTGCGATAAACTGCCTATTACCATAAAACACTATCGCATGCGATATTTAGTGCATTTTGATAAATCCAAGCCTAAGACAGGGATTGCATATAGGTTCCTGCAATACCATGGTAATGAAAACTGCACCAGAATATGCTGTTTGCTGTAGAATTCACTCTTTCCTTTTTTCCCCCTGCTGGTAGCAGTATTGGTTATCCCACCTGCCTCCCTCCTTCCTACTATTCCCAGTGAGGGAATCATCCTTTCTCCCTGACTTTTGCTGTTTCCAGTAGGGATTTTTTCCTGCTTCCTTCCATTCATCTGCTGCCACTGTGAGCCATCCTGCTTCATTCTGGCTGCCAGCACTGCTTGGCTCACAGAAAATAAATCGACAAGCTGCTGGATGGAAGGAAGTTTTGACGTCTTGGAGCAGCATGGAGAGGGCAGAAATCGTGATGGATAGAACAAAAACTTAAAAAAAAACCCTCTAAGGGGGATGAAACATAGAAACACAGAGCATGATGACAGAAAAAGTCTGTATGACCCATCCATCCAATAAATTTAGCATTATAATTCTCATCACTTCCTTAGAGATCTCCTGTATTTATCCCATGCTTTCTTGAGGGTGGTGGATGTGTGGAACAGCCAATGGGAGGCTGTTCCACACATCCACCACCCTCTCTGTAAAGAAATATTTCCTAAGATTACCCCTTTCAACCTCATCTCATGACCCATCATTCTAGAGCCTCTTTTCCAGTGAAAAAGGCTCATCTCCTATGCATGGAAACCTTTGAGATATTTGAATGTCCCTATTATATCTCCCATATGTCACCTTTCCTCTAGGGTATTCATGTTTAGACCTTTAAGTCTATCTCCACATGCTTTAGAATGAAAATGACTGACCATTATAGTAGCCACCCTCTGCACTGACTCCATCCTGTTTATATCCTTTTGAAGGTGCGGTCTCCAGAATTTTACACAGTATTCTAAGTGAGGTCTCACCAGTGATCTATACAGGGGCAATATCACCTCCCTTTTTCTGCTGACCATTCCTTTCCCTATGCAGCCAAGCATCTTACTGACTTTTACTGTCACTTTATCCACCTGTTTGGCCACCTTAAGATCATCAGATACAATTACCCCCAGATTCCTTTCTTCCTTTGGGCTTAGAAGAATTTCATCTCCAATACTGTACTTTTCCCTTGGATTTTTGCATCCTCAGTGCATCAGTCTGCATTTTTTAGCATCAAATCTTAGCTGCCAGATCTCAAACCATTCCTTGAGCTTCACTAGCTCCCTCCTCATGTTTTCCATTCCTTACAGCCTATTCAGCCTGTTACAGATTTGGAATCATCGGCAGAAAGACAAACTTTCCCGGCAACCATTCTGTTATGTCACTCACAAAAAATGTTGAAAAGAACCGGTCCAGGAACCAATCCCTAAGGCAAACCACTAGTAACAATTCCCTCCTCAGAGAAAACTCTGAGAGACCGTAGGTTATAAAAAAGGATGAATGACGGGACAGAGACATGGGAAGGGAGTGAAAAAAAAAAAAAAAAGACCAAGAGAGAGACTTCAAAAGGGAGAAAAATAAAGCACTAGAGAGAGAAGAAGAGTTTGCTGCTAATGGGATGAGAGACAGGCTACAGTAAAATGATGGGGAGGAATGTAAGAAAGGGAGAAGAATGAAAGGCAGAAAGGTCTGACCATGAAAAGATAAAGAGCAGAAATAATGACAAAAGAACAAATTATTCACGCAAAGTTAGAAGTCAGGGCTTGATTATAATGCCTCATTCTCACCGTGCCTCATCCAGAGCAGACACTTTTCTTGGAAGAAATGCTTATATATCCTCCCATAAATGGCTTTAATCCAAACTACATCACCTTCTCCATGCGCTCACTCACATGTGCCTGCAATGGGCAGGTTTTGTCTTTCTTCACACTCCTGGGCCTCATTCCTGAATCCCTCTTGCTTAAATCGGATTAAAATGTCAGGTTTGACATTGGGGAAGCCTGTTATGGGACAAGATGATTACGAGAAGTTTAGAAATGCTATCCCAGAGCAAGTGAGCTCAGAATTATGCTATTTTCATGGGCCTTGCCACCAGCGCTAAGAGAAGAGGGATGCTGCTGAGGCGGTTCACTTATTTAAATGTTTGTTAATGTGCCCTCCCATCAAAGTCCCCAAAGCAAGTTATAACACAAAACAGTCCAGTAGTACACAGACAACATTCAACAGGAAACTAAAAATCAAAATTTACCAAAAACAGAACAAAAACCCAATGAAATCATAAATTAATTAAAAAACAAAACAAAACAGCAGCATAATGATAAAACAATAAACCATCTCACCTCTGCCACTAAACAGAAAATTCTCCTGTCACAAGAGATCTCCACCACAGGAGTCAGGTGGTTTCCAAAAATGACCATCTCCTAAAACTAAAGAATTTGGCCACACACAGAAAGAAAAAAACAATTCCTGAGGTTATCAGTGAGGACCATAATCTTGGATAAAGAGCCAAGATTTATGACTTTCAAACGGGCAACAGTTTTTAAAAAAATCTAATCTCCTTTGGGAGACTATTCCACAACATGGACACAAAGCACTGAAAGGGCTCTATCATGGGCCACTGTAGATCTCACACTATATCAGGAAAGGACAATTAATAGCCACCATCCTGAGATCTCAGAGGCTGAGATGAAATATACCAGTGGGAATGGTTCTTGAGACAAACAGGGCACAAACCATTATAGGCCTTAAAAACTAAACATTAGGCCTTGAGTTGAACAAGGCTAACAATTAGCAGATTGCAAAAGTTTTGGGGTTGAGGGGTGGGCCCTACCAGTCCTTACTTTAAATGGAAAAGGGAGAAGATGAGTGGCATCTCTTGAGGATGGATGGGTGTGCCTTAAGGAGGGGGCAGCTAATGGACTGGGGGGTTATACTTGAACGGGGAGGGGTTTGGGCAGGAGGCCAAGGTGTTGCTATGCAACACTTTCTTTATTTCTTCACATTCAATTTTTAGTAGGGTCACCCTGAATGGTGTTCCTGGGTGGGGAGGTCTAGTAAGACCTTTAGGCCACATGGCCCTTTATAGTGATGGTGGCCCTATGCACTGGGGGCTGCCATTGCGTATTTACAAGGCTCCTGCCACAGTTTTTTGTCTCACAGATTTTTTTTCCACGAGACAAAAGAACACAGCAATATTGACACAATATTTTGTTGGGGGAGGGTCAAAATACCACAGGATTGCCCCATCCCCCTGTGATATTGGGCCCCTCCTATGAATAAATATTTTAGTTTTGTGAATCTAGGCTTTAGATTGTTTTCTAAATGGATGTTCAAATTCTGGATTTCTTTTTTCCTCAGTAGGGGAGTTTCATTCATTCAGTAAGACTTGACTAAAAGATAATGGTAATCACTGATAAAAAAAAAAAAGGCCTCAGACATCAGAATTTAGCTTTAGCCAGTGAACCGTTTTGTTAGTTATTTTGAAAGGTGGTATATCAAATAAACATATCTATCATCCACTCTCAAAAAACATCTAGCGTAATATTATCAAAGGATCCCTTGAAATCAGACCCAAATGAAGAAACTAAGCAAGAGCATAAGTACTGGCAAGATAAGATGTAAAACATTAGTAAGACAGGACAAGGTAGAATTTAAGAAGCTTACGATAGATGCAAAACCTAATTTATTTATTTATTTATTTAGAAACTTTTATATACCGGTATTAGTGGGGACATCATACCGGTTCACATATTAACAAATATTAGCAAAAAACATATTAGCAAAACCTAATACAAACGTTTTCAAATAAATCTAAAGCAAAAAGCCTGTGAGGGAGTCAGTCTGGCCACAAAATGACTGAAAGGTGAAAGGGCTACTCAAGGAGGACAGGTAAATAGCAGAACAACTGAATGAATTCTTTTCCTCGGTCTTTACTGAGGAGGCTGTGGGAACATACCCAGATCTGAAACGTTCTTCAATAGTTATGATTCTGAGTAATTAAAACAAATCCATGTGATCGTGGATTATATAATAGATCAATTTGACAAACTAAAATAGTAACACATCACAAGGACCAGGTGGTACCCACCCCGAGTGCTGAAAACCTCAAAAGATGAATAAATAAATGAATAAATGAACTTATCACAACTATGGACTATAACTAAGAAGTTAAATGTAAACAGATCACTAAATCCCTCATTCCTACCCCCTCATTCCTCAATCCCTCATTCCTACCCCCTCCCTCGGAATACCTTGTTACCCCAAAAAGCCAACTCTTATCAGTTCTTACCAGTTTTGACACGCTACTCCCCATGCTTAAGCTGTATCCAAGTTTTTCTCTCCCCCTGTTCTATGTAAGAGAACTTTGTCACTGTTTTATGGTTGCAATGTAAACCGGAGTGATAATTAACTCTGTTATTTGAACTTCGGTATAGAAAAGTTATAAATAAACAAATAAATAACTAGCATTTGATACCCCTATGTTTACCAACAGTTTTGAATCTTTTTTAAACCCTGTTTATCCCCCTTAACATTGTAACCTTCATATTTGTTGTAAACCATTATGATGGATTTATAATTATGAATCCGAATGACGGTATATAAAACCCGATAAATAAATAAATAAATGAAATTGCAAACAACTAACTAATAATTTGTAATCTATCATGTAAAACAGCTACGATGCCTGAAGACTGGAGGGTGGCCAATAGAACACCAATTTTTTGAAAAGGGTCTCTAGGGGTGATCTGGAGAACTATAGACCGGTGAGCCTGATGTTAATGTTAGGCAAAATGTTAGACACTATATTTATTTATTTATTTTTAATTTTTATATACTGATGTTCTTGTAAGAACTACAAATCACTCCGGTTTACATACAACATTGACATGCCAAAAAGAGTAGGGGCTTTACATAGAACAATTGAACAAAATACCAATTAAACATAGTAATATTATAATATAGTGTAAATATAGTATAAATACAAGAAACGTATGAACTCAAAATCATAGTGCAGTTGAAAAAAATCGTAATAGTAAAACTCAGTGAGGTATCCCATAATTTGGGTTTATCATCATGACTAGGTAGCCTAAGTGTCTGGGAAGGCTTGGCGGAAAAGCCAGGTTTTTAGCTTTTTCTTGAACTCCTGATGACATGGTTCTAGTCTTAGATCTGGGGGGAGCGCGTTCCATTGTTGGGGGCCTCCTGAAGATAGTGCTCGTTTGCTCAGTGATGATTTTACCTGTGGGGCTTGCAGTGTGCCTTTGTATGCGCTTCTAATTGGTCTGGAAGATGTATGAGGTTGTAGTTGAGTGCTTAACATGATCGGAGCAAGATTGTATGTTGCTTTGTGAACGATTGTGAGCACTTTATAGCGGATCCTGTGATTAATAGGAAGCCAGTGTAGGTTACGAAGGATTGGAGTGATATGATCTCTTTTGTTAGAGTTTGTGAGTATTCTAGCGGCGGCGTTCTGTACCATTTGTAAGGGTTTGATGGTATTTGTGGGAAGACCGAGAAGGAGGGAGTTGCAATAATCGAGCTTAGAAAGTATGATGGATTGGAGTACTAGCCGGAAGTCAGTGAAGTGAAGGAGGGGTTTTAGCTTTCTGAGGACTTGCAGTTTGTAAAAGCAGTCCTTTGTGGTAGTGTTTATAAACTTTTTTAGGTTTAGATGGTTGTCTAGCCAAGCTCCAAGATCCCTGACGTCAGGTGAGAACATGCTATTTGAGTTTGGTTGAGAGGAGCTTGATGAGATGGTGAGGGGGTCATGGGAGATAATGAGCATTTCGGTTTTGTTGGCATTCAATACTAAGTTGAGGCTTGAGAGTAAGTCTTTAATTGGTTGGAGACAGTCATTCCAGTAGCTGATCGTTTTTTGAAGGGATTCTGTAATCGGGAGAAGGATTTGAATGTCATCTGCATAGAGGTAATGGGTAAGCTTGAGGTTTGAGAGTAGGTGGCAGAGAGGGAGGAGGTAGATATTGAAGAGGGTGGGTGAAAGTGAAGATCCTTGAGGGACTCCTTGATCTGAAAGGACTGGAAGAGATTCCTTGTTGTTTATCCTGACTTTATAGAATCTGTTGCTTAAGAAGGACTGAAACCATCTGAGAGCTGAACCTTTGATACCTATGTTGGCTAGTTGGTCTATAAGTATGGTGTGTTTTACCGTGTCAAAAGCAGCAGACAGATCTAGGAGAACAAGAAGGTAGGATTGTTTTTTCTCCAGGTTGACGAGGATGGTGTCCGTGAGTGATAGTAAGAGAGATTTGGTGTTTAAGAGTTTTCGGAAGCCGTACTGAGCCGGGGACAGAATGTTATGATCTTCCAGATATTCTGACAGTTTGTTAACAATTTTCTCCATCAATTTGGCAATGAGAGGTAGGTTTGCGATTGGTCGAAAGTTAGCTGGGTCTGATGGAGAGGCATTTGGGTTTTTTAGTAGTGGTTTGAGGATTGCCAATTTTAACTGGTTGGGTACTTGGCCTTGAGAAAGGGATGTGTTAATAATTTCAGAAATTGGTTTTGAGTTGGTGTTCGGTATGGAGATGAGCAGATTTGTTGGTAATGGGTCTGATGGATGGGAGGATGGTTTGAGTTTCTTGAGGGTATTTTCTATCTCCAGTGAAGAAGTAGGCTCAAAAGAATCAAGACTAGCGTTTTGTTGAGGCAGGGTTATGAGATGGTGTGTTGGGGGGAGGTTGTTGGTTGTGAGAGAGTGGGTAAGGTTGGTGATTTTTGTCTTGAAATAATAGGCGAGCTCGTTAGCTTTATTGAGTGCTTGGTGGTCCGGGATGGTGGGAGGAGATGGTTTGGTTAGTGAGGAGACGTAGGAGAAAAGTGCCTTTGAGTCAAAAATGAAGTTGTGGATTTTTTTTGCATAGAAGTCTTTCTTTGTTCTGAGGATAGCGTTCCTGTATGTGTTGAGGAGGGATTTGTAGATGGCATGTGTCGAAGTGGTCGGGTTTTTTCTCCAGCTTTGTTCTTTATTTCTTAGTGTTTGCTTGAGGGATTTAAGTTCCGGGGTAAACCAGGGTTTTCTGTTGTCTAATGTGGGTTGTATGGTTTTGGTTGAAGTTGGGCAGATTTGATCCGCAATTTTATTGTTGAGATTGATCCATGAGGTAGTTGCTGTGGTTGCATCTGTGAGATCTAGTTGATTTAGTGATTCTGATATCTTTTCACTGAGTAGGTCTAGTGAACATGGTTTCCTGAAATGGATGGTGGATTTGGTAGAGACTAAGGGTCGTGTAAATGACCCTGTGGTCTGACCAGGGAACTGGCGAGCAGGTGGGGTTAGAGTGGATGGTAAAGCTATCGTTAATGAAGATGAGGTCCAGTGTATGGCCTGCCTTGTGGGTGGGACTATTGACAATTTGAGTAAAACCCAAGTGACTGAGTGATGAGAGGACTGTTACGCAGTTGATGGATTGGGGAGAAGCGTCCACATGCAGGTTAAAGTCTTCAAGGATTATAGCGGGTTTGTCGGCGTTAATGTGTTTGGCTACAAGCTCGATCAGAGGAGAGGGGTCCGATTCCAAGGTCCCTGGTGGGGCGTAGACGAGAGCTAATTGGATCTGTTCAGATTTAAAGAGGGAGAATTCCAGTTTAGAGGAGGTGTTAGTATATTGTAAAGATATGCTTAGTCCCTTTTTTGCTGCCAGGAGGAGCCCTCCACCCCTTTTTCTGGGTCTGGGGACTGAGAAGAGGTTGTAAGATTGTGTGGGAAGCTGATTTGTTAGTACGGTATCTGTATGTTTTAGCCATGTCTCTGTGATTGCACAGATGTCTGGGTTGACTTCTATAAGATAATCATTGAGGATGTGCATTTTTTTGGAGAGAGACTGAGCGTTGAATAGGGTTAGAGTAAACAGAGAGAGTCCTAGGATTTGTGTAATTGGTGATATCATTATTGGGATAAGCCTTTGTTGTCGTGCAATGTGATGATATGCAGGTTTTGTGTGTGTTCTGAGTTTGTTCCAGATTGTGGGTATAGTGTAGAGGTGCATCTTTGTGGCGCAATTGATGGGGGATGTTGCGAGGGAGTAGAGATGGTGCTGTACTTGCTGGAGTGGCTGGATGAATGCTGGAGAAGCTGGATGAGTGCTGGAGCGGCTGGATGAATGCTGAAGAGGCTGGATGCTGGAGAGGCTGGATGAGTGCTGAAGAGGCTGGATGGATGGTGGAGAGGCTGGAGGAATGCTGGAGAGGCTGGATGCTGGAGAGGCTGGATGAGTGCTGGAGAGGCTAGATGCTGGAGAGGCTGGATGAGTGCTGGAGAGGCTGGATGGATGGTGGAGAGGCTGGATGAGTGCTGGAGAGGCTGGAGGAATGCTGGAGAGGCTGGATGAGTGCTGGAGAGGCTAGATGCTGGAGAGGCGGGCTGTGCGGCTTTGCGTTCCCTTCCTGCTTTTTAGTTAGTTTTTCTTTTTATAGATGCTCCGACTGCCTTATTTCTAAGGCGTTTGAATTTTGGTGAAGCCGCCTTGGGGGCCTCGTAGGAGGCTTGTCTATTCTTAAAAACAAAATTACTGGCCATATATATAGGCATGGCTTAATGGGAAAGAGTCAACATGGGACATCTTGCCTTATAAATCAATTAGTTTTAGTTGAAGTTGTAAAACATGTAGTTAAAGGTGAGCTGGTTGATATTATTTGGATTTCCAGAAGGCATTTGACAAAGTCCCCCGTGAGAGACTCCTCAGAAAATTACAAAATCATGGGATAAGAACCAATGTCCTATCGTGGAACAGTAACTGGTTAAAAGACAGGAAACACGGTAGGAATAAAAGATCATTAATGCAGAACAATAGAGATCAGTACTGGGATCTGCACTGTTTAACATATTCATAAAATAACTGAGGTTATCAATTTTGCAGAAGACACAAAATTATTCAACATTATTAAAACAGCTGTGGATTGTAAAAGCTGCAGAAGGACTTTGTGAGACTAGAATAGGCATCTGAATAGCAGATAAAATTTAATGTGAAAAAATGCCAAGTGCACATAGGGAAAAATAATATCCCAGCTACAGGTACACCTGGAAAGGAAAGGTGTCCACCTGCACCAGATACAGGCTGAGTTTGTGTGCCTCAGGAGGAACGTCATTGGGCAGACCCAGGACATGCATGCCCAGATGTCAGCCCACACACAAACTCTCACCACAGAGGCAATGTCAATAAATAACCTCACCAGCGTCCTCACATAGATTCTGCAGGTTTAAAAAAGGTTTGGATAAGTACTTGGAGAAGTCCATTAACTGCTATTAATCAAGTTGACTTAGGAAATGGCTTCTGCTATTACTGGCATCAGTAGCACAGGATCTTCTTGCTGTTTGGGTACTTGCCAGGTTCTTGTGGCCTGGTTTGGCCACTGTTGGAAACAGGATGCTGGGCTTGATGGACCCTTGGTCTGACCCAGCATGGCAATTTCTTATGTTCTTCATTTTCAGCTTTTATTGTTCTTTATTTTTCCTGGGAATTTAACAGGGATTTTTATGACAAGAATAAAAACAGGATAAAATAAGTTTAAAAAAAAGACTCATTTTTCCAGATAAATATTGGAGTTTGTGTCGTGGACAGAAGCCAGGACCATAAAACAATATTAAGAAGATTCTCCCACCCACTCAGTAGAATTCCCATATCTACCATCATCCCTGCCTAGCATGATGGAAAGGGGAGAGGAGTAGCTCTTTATGTGAAAAACAATATCCAAGCAACTGAACTGCAAGGAATGTAGGATAGAGAAGAAGCATTATGGGCCTTCCTAAAAAAAAAAAAAAAAAAAGAGGATGGTGCATCCATTTTTATTGGAGTGGTTTACAGGCCTCTGACTCAAATGGAATAACTAGACAGAGATCTGGTTGAATGCATCCAAAAGGTGGGAAAGAAGGGAGAAGTGTTGATTGTTGGTGACTTTAATCTGCTGGATGTAGATTGCAGAATCCCTTCTGTGGAATCTACCAGAAGTACAGAGATAGTGGATGCCCTGCAAGGGGCTCTGTTCAAACAAATGGTAATGGAACCCAAGAGGGAGGGAGTTTTACTTGACCTAGTGCTCAGTAATGGGGATAATGTCTTTAATGTCTGGGTGAGTGCCCACCTGAGCACCAGTGATCATCAAATGGTGTGGTTTGATATTGTAAATAGAATACAGAGATGTCACACGAATACCTGAGTTTTGCATTTCAAAAATACAGACATTTGTCGAAATGGGGACGTACGTGGAGGTAGAACTAGAAGACTGGGAGAAAATGAGAGAGGTGGAACAACAGTGGGCCAAACTAAAAGGAGCAATTACGAAGGCAACAAATCTATATGTTAGAAAAGTAAACAAAAGTAAGAGAAATAAAAAAACAAACAATCTGGTTCTCAAAGGAGGTGGCTGATAAAGCAAAAAGAACAGCATTCAAGAAATAAAGGATCCCAAAAAGAGGAACACAGGGAAGAATATCTGGTGAAATTGAGGGAGATGAAGAAAGAAATCAAGAAAGCAAAAAGTCAGGAGGAAGAAAGGACTGCCAGATCTATTTAAATACAGAACATGCATATATAAATGACTCCAAACTTGAATTGCCTGCTTTAGGATGGCCTCGATCTTTCTAGCCTGTGGAGCCTTCGAGGTCATCCCTCTCTTTACTGGGAAAGACAGCATTGATGGTGCAGTACTTTTACTTCCCGTTTCAGCTGCTCTCCCCTTTAATTTTGTATTCAGCACCTTTGGGAGGCCTTCGAGGCTGGCTGTGGCTATGGTCATGTTGCTTCCTCGCAGTCCCTTCACTTCACCTTTCTCTTCCCGAGAGTCAAGGCAAAGAAGGAAGGCGGGAGAGAGGGAAAGAAAAAGAGGGAGGGAGGAGAGCATCGAGGAACATTTAGAGGTTAACTCACCAGGGACAAATTCTCCCGGTTTCTCTAAATCCTAAAAATAAGGAACTTCTTACTAGGGGTGATCACCAGTCCCCTAGGAGCTCTGGGATCTTAACCTGAGGGTGCACTTGACCAGGATCCTTCATGGGAGGCAAATGTACTGGGGGAAACAGCTCAAAGGGACTGTTGCCCCAAGAGTAAATGGGCTCAACCAGGCCAAGGCCTCACCCTGGCTCTAGGAGCTTCAGCAAGATCAGTCTACAATTGTCCGCTGTTGCAAAACTGTTTTAATGGTAACCAACATCACACACATTCAATGCACATTACTATCTGTGTTCGTGTTAATGCACTTTACTGCATTGGTTCTTTAGTGATTGCCCAAGAGTGTGAGGCGGCCAAAAGATCAGTTGAGAAAGAAAATAAAAGGAAGTGATTAACATGACTGCTCCAGTAAATCGCAAAAGATGAGGGACGTCCAGAAAAGCAGTTTGTGAATTAAATGTGTGTTAATGTTTGTTACCATTTAAAGCAATTTCCAATGCCAGTCCATGGAAGACATCCTTCGATGTATCAGTCAATCTCCAACCTAACTGATCCATTCATCTGCAGCATAACACATATTCTGTCCCTTTGGCTAGCCAGTGTAATAAACAGCATCCTAACTCATGGTTTCCCTTCCAAAGTCACTCAAAGAAGCAGTAATCAAACCTATCCTGAAAAAACCTGATGGACCCCAGTATGCTTGACCACTACTGTCCAGTCTCCAACTCCCCTTCTTATTTACGTTAGTAGAAAAAAATAGTCCACCACCAACTCCTGGACTTCCTTGAAGAAGGAAACGTTTTACACCCTCAATAACCTGGCTTCAGGAAAGGACACGGAACGGAATCTGTTCTTCTGGACATCACAAATGGGATTTGTCATATTCGTATTTGTTCAAAGTTATGTATTATGAATGTACTCATGTGATCTGCCTTGGACAAATTTTAAATTTGGAAATTGCAGAATATAAGTATTTAAAAATATATTATTATTAATTTTATTTAAAAGGGTTTATATACCGCAGAATTGGGAAGAGACCTGTCCGGCTAAGCGGTAAAAACATACATAATTAAAAGTAAGCAATGTAAACAGAACAATATACATCATTAAGAAATTACACTTCAAAAACAAACACTAAAAAACATATGGCAGTCCTTTATCATAATGCCACCTAAGGATGAGACACTCTCCTTATCCCTCTTGATCTCACTGTAGCTTTTGAGAAGGTTGACCAGAACCTCCTCATCCAGCAACTGGGAAAAACATTAACATTGCAGGTACTGCCCTCAGATGGTTCCAATCATTCTTGTCCAACAGAAGTCAATCTGTTCTGTGAGTCAATAAATCATCAACCCCCAGAACCCTCAGCTGTGGAATCCCCCAGGATCTGTTCTTACTCCAACTCTCTTCAAAATCTGTGGTCATTCAGTCTGCAATCTCATCCAAACCTTTAACTTCAGGATGAACTTTTTTCTTATAAGTGCGAGCACCAGTCCTATAAAAAGAGTCCAGATCAATTACAAACTGTCTACCATAATCCAGGGGGTTATTTCAAATTGTGCAAAAGCTTGCTGGTAGCCCCTCCCAGAAGTGTGCCGCTTCAGCTTTTGGGCTCGATAGCAATAGTTTTCTGAATCACTTTTGTGCTAAAATTGCTAAATCTCCACTTCGTTTTCATTTATGACTCCATGGACTTTATTCTTTCCTGATGACCTTCCGGTAAGATAGTCGAGCTGTGAAAATATGGGGTCACCGAGGTTATTAAAATAATCTCTACTATAAACCTCTGTAGAAAAAGCCTGCCCTAGATTTGATAGATATAATGAACAATCAACCTATTTCTATACTACCTGTCTTAACACAGATTTTTGAAGCAGTGGTATTAAGCTAGCTGAATGATTTTACTGAGCAGTATCAGCTCCCGGATCAAGTCCAATTTGGGTTCCGAAAATCAGTAAGTATAGAACTTCTCATCTTCTCTCCTTTGGACACCATTAGAAGAGGCCTGGATTGCGGCAATGAGTATCTCCTTGTGATGCTCGATATTACTGCAGCGTTCAACACTCTTGATCACATTTGCGAGAGGCTGGGATTGCCAGACCTGTCCTTGAATGGTTCCGTTCATATACAGTATTTCTGAAAGGGTTCTGCAGCTCAGAATCAATTCTGAGTTCTCTCGATGGCATATAATCTCATCAGGAGTGGATGCAGGGTTAGGCACTATCTGCTCTTCCTTTGAACATATACTGCTGGCTGCCATCTGTGATGGCTACAGATTGTATGCAGATGACATACAAATTGTCACCATCATGGGTTGATTCTGAGAAATCTGCAACAATCTGTATCAATTCAATTAATAAGTTAGCCCTTAACATCTCCAAAACTGAGCTGATAATCCTTACTCGGAAAACATCTATCCCACAAACTTGATTGATATCAGTTGGAAGTATTTCAATATCAGTTACTTTATGTATAAAAGGTTTGAGGGTTCTAGTTGATACCAATCTTTCTTTCAATCCCCAAAATAAATCTGTAGTAAAAGCTTTTTTTTTTTCTTTTCCAAATTATGAGTACTTAGGAGCCTCAAGGCCCTCTTAGACCAATCAGAATTCTGGATTGTTGTTCAGATCTTCATATTACCTATATTAGATTACTGTAATTCAGACTATATTGGTTTACCCGATTATGCACTTAAGATACAGCAGGCCGTTCAAAATGCCGCCGCATGTTTGATCTCAGGAAAAAGTATGAGAGATCACAATCCTTCCATGCTGGCTAGTCTTCACTGACTTCCTGTCGCTTATTGAGTGAAATATAAAATTGCAACCATTGTCCATAAACTAATGTCTCTGGACTCTCTCCCTTGGGCCAATGCCATGCTCCATCTCTACAATCCGCCACCAGCTCTGTGATCACATCAGACAGGCCTCCTGGATATACCATCAGCACATGTTGCTCAGTTTGCCGAGACTCGGGAGACATCCTTTTCGGATGCAGCTCCCTCTTTTTGGAATTCTTTACCGGTGGAGCTACAGCTGACATGTTGTACAAAATCTTTTAAGTCCATGCTGAAAACTTATTTAAGCTAGCATACCCTGAGCAATGATTATTAAGTTCAGCACCTACTGTTTGCTGCTATTGGAAGTAATTTGTCTGGGATTGTATTCTTTTGTCTTTGTTTGACCCTTTTTGTTTTTATTGTCTTTTATGATATTATTTTATTTTATGCTTTTTTATGTAGAGAACAATTATGAATTATAGTAATAAGTTGCTTAGAGCTTGTCACCAGGCGATAAATGAATGAATAAATAAATGTAATCTGTTCACCAAAGATATCCAACTTTATACCAACGTCGGAGTCAACCAAAATTCTCCCAGCACCAATTTCAGCAACTGTCTCTCAGCAATAGCCCAATGGCTAAGCAGGCATAAACTCTGGCGTAACCCCTCCAAATCGGAACACCTCTGGCTGAGCCAACTGGATCACCTCTTATGCTCCCTACCGTCTCTTGCTAGTACCTGCCTCCAACCAAAAGAATCAGTCTGAAGCCTAGGGATCCAACTTGGCCCTACTTTACTGATGGCATCCCCATCATCAAAGTAGTGAGAACTTCATTCATGCACCTCTGCCAGATCAGACAACGCAGCTACCTCAATTGCAATAACTTGGCTTCAGTCATTCACGTTCTAATCACCAGGCGTCTCGATTATTGTAACTCCCTACTGAATGGTATCTCCAAGACTAACATGAGACTGTTACAACTTGTGCAAAACACTGCAGCCAGACTCTTGGTAGGTGCCAAAACTTCAGATCATATAAGACTCATCCTATATAATCTACACTAGCTCCCAATGGAAGCTAGGATAAAATTCAAGATTCTCTGCTTCACTTTCAAATGTGTGAACAAACTGGCCCCGGAGTATCTCTCACAACTCCTGATATCATACATCCCTTCAAGAGAACTCCATTCTTCACAAATGGCCCTTCTTGCTCCCCCTACCGCCCACTTGACTACTGCAAAACCGTCCAGCATAAGGCAAAGAGCCTTTAGCTGTTACACTCCCAAACTCTGGAATGAGGAACCATGGCCCATTCACCTTGAATCATGTTACCTCACCTTGCTATCAAAGCATGGCTGTTTAACCAGACCTCTCTTCAGTCTGATCAAGAACAATAACCAGTCTCCACCACCTAGGAACCTTTGCTGTAAGGAAATATAATGTCATTTATTCTGCCTGTACAAATGATTCCATTTACCATGAAGGAAATAAAGCTATTTTTGAGTTTGGTCTGTTCTGTACTGGCCTAACCATTCATTAATCTCTGTCCGCTTGATGACCCATCCAGTTTGTGGAATATCAAATCCCAGTTGGAAATATAATATATGACCACCAAATTGTCATAGTACCAATCAATATCCAAGTCATGATCCACAGTTGCGTTGTGATGGTGTGATACTTTTCATAGAGAATGATAAGTATCAAAGGGGGGAATGAAGGAGTCTGAAGGCTTCAACCTGACAAAGGACTTCATGTACCAGAATTCCCTGCTTCATGACGGGTTTACTTACAGTCTGCAATACAGCTGTAATTAGGACATTGAGAAACTCTCTGTCAGCACATTGCACATTTTCATTTTTTTGGCTTCGCTGTTCTTATTCTCTGATAAGCTTTCACTGCTGTAACCTAGATTAGAACAATGGATGTATTATGTGATGGGCTGTATTACTGCAGACTCGCGAATTCCTTTCCAGAACTGCAAGTCCCAGCAGCCTCTCCTGCAGAACATGGGAGAAGTTTCACGAAAGTTCCAGGGTGTCTAGGGAGGGGGTCAGTAGCCCCTTCAGCTGGAATATGCTTGCTCAGCAATGCTTAGAACGCATGTGTAAAAGATAAGAACTGTAAAGTGCATAAGAGTCTGCTCCTGAAGGGGAGGGGCATGCAGTTGTACTGAGCCTTTGTCTTAGCTGCATCTTGCTGGCAATAAAAGTCTATCTTTACGGATCAGTTGTCTGGGCCTCCTTACTGACTAAAAAGAGACGGTTACACTACCATGTAACTGCATTTAAGTGTTCTGTTTCATCTCTCCTTGCTCTTATTCTTTGTTGCTTAAGCTTTCTATTAATTTGATGCGGGAATGTAGAATGCAAAACATTAACTACATGTCTCCTAGATTTAATAAAATTGTTACATTAAGCCTCTCTGGCTAAATCAATCCACACTGCCCTCAAAGCATGTTTTCCCCACCCCCAACCCTCCTGGCTACAGTACAGAGATTTGGGGAAAAGGGACCTTGCTGATCCTTCCCTCACCTCTATGGGGTGTCCCCTCTTGGCAGCTTACCCCATCCAAAGTAGGGAAACACACTGGCAGCAAGAGACAAGGTGACCACCTCTTGCCCACCATTGCCAAAATACGTAATGACACCAGCTGACCTTAGTAAATGACACTATCTGACCTTAGTAAAGATATACAGGAGAAATGTTATACTTGCTTTTTACAGGAGAGTGAATCTCTTCAGGAGGATCCAGGAAGGGCAGATCTTCCTCTTGCTTAACGCTTAGTGAGAACACAGACGTTACAATCGGAAGGCCTGTGATGAGAGAACAAACATGTCTAGAAGGATTCACTGAGGACTGGCTGTATTAGGAAACAGATTTTAAGTCTCCAAATGTTTGATGTTAATGGCCTATACCCTGTGATCAGAAAATGCAAAGCCCTTTAAATCCAAAACATTTACTTACTAATGGTGGGGTCTTTTATGTTTTCTTTTCCCTGCCACTCACAATGTTGTGCAAAATATTTCTCGTCTTCCTTTTTAATCTTGAATATTACATCAGGATTAAGAATTGAATAACCTGTCAACAGAAAATAGCAAAATTACATTTAAAAAGTGTGGGGCAGATTTTTAATTGTATGTGTACATTTGTACAATTGTACAATTTGTACAATTGTACAATTGTATGTGTACATTTGTGCGCGCTACCTGGCGCGCACAAATGTACACCCGATTTTGTAACATGCGCTGCCGCGCTCATGTTATAAAATCCAGGATTGGCGTGCGCAAGGGGGTGTACACTTGTGCACCTTGCGCGCGCTGAGCCCTAGGGGAGGCCAGATGGCTTTCCCCGTTCCCTCCGAGGCCGCTCCGAAATAGGAGTGGCCTCAGAGGGAACTTTCCTTTCGATCCCCCCCACCTTCCCCTCCCTTCCCCTATCTAACCCACCCCTCAGCCCTACCTAAATCCCCCCCCTACCTTTGCTGCCAAAGTGGGCAGGTATAACTTGCGCGGGCTGGCGCACACCATCCCCCGCACAGCTGCTATGCCGGAGGACTCGGGACCGCCCCCGGACCACCGCCCTGCCCCTTTTTCAAAGCCCCGGGACATACGCGCATCCTGGGGCTTGCGTGCGCCGCCGAGCCTATGCAAAATAGGCTCGGTGCGCGCAGGGGTAGGTTTCAAAGGGTTACGCGTGTAACCCTTTGAAAATCTACCCCTGTACCTGTAGAACTCCTGGGGGTTTCAACTCTTTCCTGATTCTAATGCAGCAGTATGAGTGCATGTGAATGTGTGTGTCTACAGGACTTGGTATGTTGGTATAGCCCTGAACAGAATTCTGTTAACTCTTTGCAGGCAAGAGGAGGCAGAGAAGAGCCAGCAGTGTAGATCCTTCCTGGCTCTCTTGCCTTACAAGGAAACCTAGCAGACAGCAGCACAGGATCATTTTTTTACCCCTCCCAAGAAAATGGAGTAGAAATGGCGGTGCAAATCCCTTCTGGCTCCTCCCCGAGGAGGCAGAGCAGAGCCTGGTGGTGCAGGTGTATTCCAGGCCCTCCACCCCTGCCCAGGGTTTGCCCTGTCCACACCCCTTCCTCCCCTGAGGCAGAGAAGAGTCAGCAGATTCTGACTGCGATGGCACTGGCTGAAGGCTAAGAGCTGGAGTAGCAGGTGGGAGAGGCGAGAGGCCACAGCCGAGCAGTCCCCACACTAGAGGTCGGTCAGAGGAAGGTGGCTCTGCATGCAGGAGGAAGTGCTTAAGTTTTTGGCTTTGAACTGGTAAGTGGAGAAGAGGGAAGGGTAGAGATGGAAGACAGAAAAGTGAGGTATGGAACTGAAGGGAAGGGAAAGAGAAGACAAGAATGTGAATTCCTCAGAAAAAGAATGGAGAAATGATGAGCCATCTAGTTTATTTATTTATTTATTTTTAATTTTTATATACCGAGGTTCTTATAGAGACTATAAATCACTCCGGTTTACATATAACGATAAACTGCCTAACAGAGATAAGGGGGCTTTACATAGAACAGTGGTACATATGGAACATTATAACTGGATGACAATTTAACATAATGATAATCAATAATATAGAATAGTTTTACTTGTAATTAATAAAATTATGTAATATAAACTGTATAATTTAAATATTTAACTTGGATATAGTGACATATTAACCATGCCAAATATAAATAATAAGATAAAATGAATTTTGAACTTAGAAATTGTAGTCCAGTTGCAGAGGAAAATATAAATAAGATTAATTTTTAGAACTCAAAGATTGTTGTCCAGTTGCAGAGACCTGAAGGTAGGACTTGGTATGGTGACCATAATTAGGGGATACTTCTTATTTGGAAGAGGATACTTCTTATTTGCAGAGGATTTGAAGAGGATTTGCAGAGGATTTGCAGAGGATTTGCAGAGGATCTAGTAAGATCATACCAGAGAAAAGCGCACTTAAGACAATGATTGAGCCATAGACCTAACGGTGACTCGATGAAAGACTGGGCCAAGAACTTCCCTGCACAGCCAGAGAATTTCTGGGGTGGACTCCATGAAATGTAGCGTTTAGATATCAGGGGAAGGAAGAGTAAAGAGATACTGTGTGTGAGAGAGTGTGTGTGTGTTTGGGAGATAGACAGTCCTTACCTGGTCCCTACCCCCTCCCCCTGTTCCACAGTTCCATTTCCTTTTTATCTACAAATGAATCCCTCTGTGTGCATCTTTTCCAATTCACACCCAGTGGTTAGTGAAACATCTCTAGTGAGTTTTGCAGTGATTTTCTATCCACCCTTCCTGCCTATCCAAAGAGGAATGAGAGACAAATATTCCTGGTTAACCTGGTATCACTTGTCCATCTGGCAAACATGGTGGAAGGAGGAGTAAGGTTACCCATCTAGCATCCAACCAGAGCGAGTGGTAGTAAGTGGTGAAGAGGAGGAGTGACATTCATATGGTATTTAACCACTCTGTCCAGTATACAGAGGAGACTCAAGGAGGTACCTAACTGGATCAAAAGAGGACAGGAGAAGTTGGAGAATTCAAGATCAAGAATCTGGATCCCAGATATCTCAATAAGGCTTTAAACTGGGAAGAGAACCCCTTATTTTCTAGTAACCCAAGGAGGCTTAATATTCTAGCCAAGAATAAAGAAGGATCCTGAGGGTTGGATCAGGGGATCACAGAACCACAGATTTACTATTTTGATTACTTTATGGAGACTGTTGAAAGAGACTCGGACCAAGTGCCATATTACATATTAGAATTGCTTCATCAGCAAAGTTGTGCTGGAACTCCAACTCTGTGAGCCGCTTGGGTTTGGCAGTCACTAAACAGATAAGTAATGTCCAGGAGGTTATCAGCCCCCCAATCTTGGCACTGATAATTCGTATACCCTGAAGTTTGAAGAGGCTGAGCAATCAGGGATGGACTCTCGAGTATGTGCCCCATGGACTAATTAAAGATTAGTTCAGTCCAGGGGTTACATTATGATTAATTATGTCCCTTGGCAGTGATATGCTGTCAAGAATATTGAAAGAAACAGTGAAACAATTTCTGAAAAAGTTTAGAACCTAATCATTTAAAATATTATAGACTAGTGGCAAATATGGACTTTATAGGTAAAGTTGTAAAAGAAATAGTTGCAGCAGTTTTTCGACAAAACTGATAGTCTGAATTGACACCAGTCAAGTTTTAAGCCAGAGATGAGCAAACTACGGCCCACAGTCCAAAACCGAATCTAGACCACCTTTGTTTCAACCCGGGGTGACCTAATGTGGTTTGGTCCACAGAATCTTAGTTTGTCCATTCTAACCCCACTACCTCTCCGTCACTTTCTGATCCAGGCAGAAAGGAGAAGGATGTCACTGTGCGCCTCTTTCATGCCAGCCCTGTGATCTGCTGATTTTATTTATTCTTTTAATCATCGCAGGCCCAACTTCAGAGTCTGTGGCAATGAAAAAAGAAAAATCAGATAAGATCAGCTGGCTGCAAGGCCGGCATGGTAGAAGGAGGATCATGGGGATAGCCTTCTCTTTCCTGCCCAGATCGGAACTCTATTTCCCGACTTTCAATGCTGGTAACCCAGCAGAGAAGAAACTTGGCAGCAACAACAGACTCCTAGATGGTGACTTTCATAGCGGCTCAGGGGGCAAAGCTTAAATTATTCCTACCTGATAAATTTTCTTTTCTTGAGTCCTGCTAGACCAGGGGTGGGCACTTCCGGTCCTCGAGGGCCACAAACCAGTCTGGTTTTCAGGATATCCCTAATGAATATGCATGAGAGAGATTTGCATGCACTCTGCCTCAGTTGAATATGCATGACATAGATTTGCATACAACTGAGGCAGAGTGCATGCAAATCTCTCTCATGCATATTCATTAGGGATATCCTGAAAACCAGACTGGTTTGTGGCCCTCGAGGACCGGAAGTGCCCACCCCTGTGCTAGACCAATTATCACGTATGTGGTTTCCTTCCTCCACAGCTGATGGAGACACTCTGAGCTATAAGGAAGGTGTGGTCCTGGTCCAATCACAGTAATAGCCTACTACCAGAGCACTGTGACCAAGCCTCACCCCCCCACCCCCTTTTATTGCCAATAAATACATCACAGGGCCACAATTCTATTCTGAGTGAGCAAAAGATACATAAGAACATGCCATACTGGGTCAGACCAAGGGTCCATCCTGTTTCCAACAGTGGCCAATCCAGGCCATAAGAACCTGGCAAGTACCCAAAAACTAAGTCTATTCCATGTTACTGTTGCTAGTAATAGCAGTGGCTATTTTCTAAGTCAACTTAATTAATAGCAGGTAATAGACTTCTCCAAGAAATTATCCAATCCTTTTTTAAACACAGCTACACTGACTGCACTAACCACATCCTCTGGCAACAAATTCCAGAGTTTAATTGTGCATTGAGTGAAAAAGAACTTTCTCCGATTAGTGTTAAATGTGCCACATGCTAACTTCATGGAGTGCCCCCTAGTCTTTTTATTATCTGAAAGAGTAAATAACCGATTCACATCTACCTGTTCTAGACCTCTCATGATTTTAAACACCTCTATCATATCCCCCCTCAGTCGTCTTTTCTCCAAGCTGAAAAGTCCTAACCTCTTTAGTCTTTCCTCATAGGGGAGCTGTTTCATTCCCCTTATCATTGTGGTAGTCCTTTTCTGTACCTTCTCCATCACAATTATATCTTTTTTGAGATACGGAGACCAGAATTGTACACAGTATTCAATGCGGGGTCTCACCATGGAGCGATACAGAGGCATTATGACACTTTCCATTTTATTCACCATTCCCTTCCTAATAATTCCCAACATTCTGTTTGCTTTTTTGACTGCCGCAGCACACTGAACCGACGTTTTCAATATGTTATCCACTATGACGCCTGGATCTCTTTCTTGGGTGATAGCACCTATTATGGAACCTAACATTGTGTAACTACAGCATGGGTTATTTTTCCCTATATACATCACCTTGCACTTATCCACATTAAATTTCATCTGCCATTTCGATGCCTAATTTTCCAGTCTCACAAGGTCTTCCTGCAATTTATCACCTCTGAACAATTTTGTATTATCTGCAAATTTGATTACCTCACTCGTCGTATTTCTTTCCAGATCATTTATAAATATATTGAAAAGTAAGGGTCCCAATACAGATCCCTGAGGCACTCCACTGTCCACTCTCTTCCATGGAGAAAATTGTCCATTTAATCCTACTCTCTGTTTCCTGTCTTTTAGCCAGTTTGTAACCCACGAAAGGACATCGCCACCTATACCATGACTTTTTACTTTTCCTAGAAGCCTCTCATGAGGAACTTTGTCAACGCCTTCTGAAAATCCATCTACCAGTTCACCTTTATACACATGTTTATTAACTCCTTCAAAAAAGTGAAGCAGATTTGTGAGGCAAGACTTGCCTTGGGTAAAGCCTTGTTGACTTTATTCCATTAAACCATGTCTTTCTATATGTTCTGTGATTTTGATGCTTAGAACACTTTCCACTATTTTTCCTGGCACTGAAGTCAGGCTAACCGGTCTGTAGTTTCCCATATCGGCCCTGGAGCCCTTTTTAAAATATTGGGGTTACATTAGCTATCCTCCAGTCTTCAGGTACAATGGATGATTTTAATGATAGGTTACAAATTTTTACTAGTAGGTCTGAAATTTCATTTTTTATTTCCTTTAGAACCCGGGGGTGCATACCATTCGGTCCAGGTGATTTACTACTCTTCAGTTTATCAATCAGGCCTACCACATCTTCTAGGTTCAACGTGATTTGGTTCAGTCCATCTGAATCATTACCCATGAAAACCTTCTCCGGAACAAGTATCTCCCCAACATACTCTTTATAAACTCTGAAGCAAAGAAATCATTTAATCTTTCCGCGATGGCCTTATCTTCTCTAAGTGCCCCTTTAACCCCTCGATCATCTAACGGTCCAACTGACTCCCTCACAGGCTTTCTGCTTCGGATATATTTTAAAAAGTTTTTACTGTGAGTTTTTGCCTCTATGGCCAACTTCTTTTCAAATTCTCTCTTAGCCTGTCTTATCAATGTCTTACATTTAACTTGCCAACACTTATGCATTATCCTATTTTCTTCTGTTGGATCCTTATTCCAATTTTGAATGAAGATCTTTTGGCTAAAATAGCTTCTTTCACCTCCCCTTTTAACCATGCCGGTAATCGTTTTGCCTTCTTTCCACCTTTTTTAATGTATGGAATACATCTGGACTGTGCTTCTAGGATGGTATTTTTTTTTAACAATGATCACGCCTCTTGCACACTTTTTACCTTTGTTATCTGCTCCTTTCAGTTTTTTTCTTACAATTTTTCTCATTTTCTCAAAGTTTCCCTATTGAAAGTTTAGCACGAGAGCCGTGGATTTGCTTACTGTCCCCCTTCCAGTCATTAATTCAAATTTGATAATATGATCACTATTGCCAAGCGGCCCTACCACCATTACCTCTCTCACCAAATCCTGTCCTCAACTAAGAATTAAATCTAAAATTCCTCCCTCTCTTGTTGGTTCCTGGACCAATTGCTCCATAAAAAATGTAATTTATTCCATCCAGGAACTTTATATCTCTAGCATGTACCGATGATACATTTACCCAGTCAATATTGGGGTAATTGAAATCTCCCATTATTACCGCACTACCAATTTGGTTAGCTTCCCTAATTTCTCTTAGCATTTCACTATCAGTCTCACCATCTTGACCAGGTGGACGGTAGTATATCCCTATCACTATAGTCTTCCCCGACACAAGGGATTTCTACCCATAAAGATTCAATTGTGCATTTATTTATTTATTTATTTGGAGTTTCTTCTATACCGATAGCCGTTTGCACATCGTATCGGTTTACATACAACTAAGAACTGATGGGCTTGGCCCTTACATAGAACAATAGCAAACAATGAAACAAAGATACATGGGATAAGTATGTATAAATAACAGGGACTATATAATGGAGTATCATAAACAGCTATAAGAAAACAAATTAAATATAGATTTGAAGAGAGATATAATGCAGGGTATCATGCACGAAATAGCAAGACAATGTACAAGAAACTATAATACATGGTAAAGGGATGCCTTGAAAGCAATTATACACATATAGTGAAAGGATGTACCATAATACATGGTACAAGGTATGCAGTAAACAAATTCAATTATAAAACAGACAGCTGGAATTGGGGAACTGAGTACCTAAATAAGTTATAAGGGGGGTTCCGGGGAACATTATGGGAGAGAAAGGACAAATGAGGGCAAGGGAAAGCTACACAGAGGTACGCGACCCTATGGGGCGGTGGAGAGAAGAGAGGAGAGAGGCAGGGGCGCCTTGGAAAGGAGAGGGGGGTACTTAGTGGAGATACCAAAGTCAGCTGAAGGGGGGAGCTACAAATTATATAAAAGAATCCTTCTAGTTAGGTATACTTTGTGATGGGGGAAGTGAAATCGGGGTAGGCCTGAACGAACAACCAAGTTTTTAGTTTTTTTTTTTTAATTTGGGGGTGGAGGTTTCTGTGCGTATATCGGGTGGTAGAGCATTCCAAAGGGTAGGGGTAGCAAGGGAAAATGCTCTGCTTATAGTAGAGGTCAGTTTGATTGAATTGATGGAGGGTGCGTGGAGAGTTGCTTGGAGGGCAGTACGAGTAGGTCTTGAGGAAGTGCGGGGAACGATGGGAGGACTGAGCCAGTTGAGATTTTCATTTGTGAGACTTTTATGGATGATAGAGAGGGCTTTGTAGTGTATTCGTGCTTGTATTGGGAGCCAGTGGAGTTCAATGAGCGTAGGTGTGATGTGGTCCCTTTTTTTGCAGCCTGAGAGAACACGTGCAGTAGCGTTTTGTAATAGTTGTAAAGGTTTGATATGTGTTGAAGGGAGGCCAAGGAGGAGAGCGTTACAGTAGTCTATTTTAGAGAAAATAATAGACTGGAGGACAGTGCGAAGTCAGAAAAATGCAGTAAAGGTCTGTGTTTTTTAATCGTTTGAAGCTTAAAATAGCAGTCTCTAATGATGGAATTAATAAAGGGTTTGAAAGTGAGCTGATTGTCGATGAGAACACCTAGATTGCGGGTGTGTGAAAAGAAAGAAGTAGCTGAGTGTGAGGGGGGATAGAGGGAAAAGGAAGTTTGTTGGAAATGATTAGGAGTTCAGTTTTATTGGGGTTGAGGGCGAGATGCATGTCTGTGAGTAGTTGGTTGATGGAAGAGAGGCAGGATTGCCAGTTTTGGAGTGCAGTTTGTAGTGAGTCAGTGAAGGGGAAAAGAATTTGCATGTCATCTGCATATATGAAGTGCTTGATGTGAAGATTGGTGAGAAGGGTGGTGAGGGGGAGCATGTAAATGTTAAAGAGGGTGGAGGAGAGGGAGGAACCCTGGGGGACGCCCTGAGGGAGACTGATAGGTTCAGATTCAGTGTTATCAGCAAGGACAGTGAAGGAATGATTTTGTAGATAGGATTGTATCCAAGAGAGTGCGTTACCAGAGATCCCAATACTAGTGAGAATGTTGAGGAGGATAGAGTGATTGACAGTATCAAAAGCAGCTGAGATGTCAAGCATAGCAATTAGATAAGAAGTCTAATGCAGTCTAATGCAGGATGTAAATTATGTTAAATTAGCGCCTACCTTTGGGTAGGCGCTAATTTCTTAAAGTAAATGTGCGGCTTGGCTGCACATTTTACTTACTATATTGCGCAGGAATGACTAATAGGGCCATCAACATGCATTTGCATGTTGCGGGCGCTATTAGTCTCGGGGGGGGGGGGGTTGGACGTGCGTTTTCGACGCGCTATTACACCTTACTGAATAAGGGGTAAAGCTAGCACGTCGAAAACGCACGTCCAAATGAGGGTTAACAGTGCGCACTGTACTGTATCGGCCTGTACATGTCTGGTAGTGGCCTACACGGGAATGATCAAATTCTCAATAAGGTGGGTTTTTTTGGTTTTGTTTTTTTTAAAGTGGCACCTGCCTATAAATTAAAGGATGAGCTAGGGGTGGCTGGGGGATGGTTGGGAAATACAAACAGTCTAACTTCAGTTAGTCAGCCAGAGTGATTCACTGCTCTCTTGATTAACAAATGTTGGTACCTAATCAAACCAAATCACACTACCTCAACACTTTTCCAAGGTGAGTAACTGAACTGAACTTTTCAACCTTTTTACTTAGGTATACACTGCTCATAGCTTATTTCTAGCTTCTGGCTACTTTTTTTTTTTTTAGTATACAAACACTCTAACTTCTGCTTATGAGCTGCCTTACAGACTTTTAAAAATAAACACACTAACTACTGCTTACTAGCTGCCTTACTGACTGACTATTAAAAGCACAAACACACAAACACACTAAATAATATTACCAAATAGTTAACTTTGCCCCAATACTTTTAAAAAAGACAATATCCCAAGCAAAACTTTACTGATTCCTTTCAGCCACCAGGAAGGTGATCCTCTCCTCTCAGTGCTCCCACTGATAAAGGATAAAGGAAATGTGCCTTGTGATTGACTGGTCTAGCAGGACTCATGGAAAGAAAATTATCAGGTAAGAATCATTTGAGAAGTCACGTGATGTGGTGAGCCAGGAAGATGTTCTCAGAGCTCTGGGTTTTTCCCCTTCATATCACCGATAATTTTGTTTTAAAAGTCTAGAATCGCTAAAAAGGTAAGAGTGTACAAGTCTATAAACAAATATATGCAAAAATCACCTAACAACATGCACATTAAGGGGTGAATTTTAAAAGGGCTGCGTGGGCGTCCAAGTGCGCACGGTTCCTGGCGTGTGCACATGAACACACAGATTTTATAACATGCACTCGTTAACTGCACGTTATAAAATCACCTATCTGCGCGCCCAATTTCATATTGGCATGTGCGCACAAGTGACTATTCGCGCGGGGGAGTAATTTGTATTCCCTGCATGTACCCGGATCAGTCCAGACAGTGGGTTGAGCCTCCTTTCCAGCAGATGGAGACAGAGAAAAACTAAAAGGGTATCCTATATCAGGACAGTGCTCCCTGTGTCCCTTCAGTATTTCTCTGTCTCCAGTAGATGCAGATAGCAGAACCTGTGGTTCCCCTTCTTTGTAGCAGTTTCTAGTTTGCAGGAGTTCTTCTTTCTTCTTTATATATTTTCAGAGGATCAAGCAAGTAGTGGTTAATTTCAAGCATTTCAAAAGTTAAAAAAAAAAAAAAAGTTTAGTTTTTAGGAGCAGCTTGTTCTGACTCCACGCTCTTGCTTGGGCCTAGGGGGGGGTCCTATCCCCTTGATTTTTTCAGCCTAGGACCCTTTTTTCCCGGTGACCTCTTGCCTGGCTCTGGGGTGATACTGGTGGTCCAGTCCCTTCCCCATTGAGACCCGGGAGAAGTTTCATGCCTCAGGTCTTTGGCTGACAGAGAAGTAAAAACCCCTCTGTCCCTTTAAGCTACTTAAAAAAAAAAAAAAAAAAAAAAAAAGGTTTGTACTTTTTATTGTTCAGTTCCGTGGACAAGGACCACCAGTTTATGGGAGAAAGGGTGGAGAGAAGTTTCTCCACTCTCTCCTGCTCGCAGCCAGGCACGGTAGAATTTTGCTGTTCCCGCGGCAACTCCTCTCCCTCCCCCCCCCACGATGCTTCGCTCTCTATTTTGTCTTGCATGCGGGGAGCCGGCCTCGCGCTCTCCCGCAACGGGGTTTGTTCGACTTGTTTAACCCGGCGAGGAGGGGCCCTCCTCGGTGCGGGGGAAATCGGCTGCCCATGTTCGTGCCAGCAAGCGCATTTCTAGGCCGGCCCTGATCTCAAAACCATGGGAACGGTGGCCATTTTGTCTGCAGGCATCGAGCCTGTTTCTTTGCTTGATGGGAGAAGGGATGCTGATTTTCATCAATCCCCCCCTGATTTAAGCCCCGTGGACTCTCCGGTTTTGATCCCGGACCCTCAGGATGATATCCCCCCTCCCCCAATGCAGGAAAAGCCCTTTCTCATTTTTCCACTGATTTTGTGCTTTTAGTGCCAAAGCTTATGTGACCAGCCTGTTGCAGGAGGATGATCCCCCCAAAAGACCTCCCACCTGTGGAGGGTCCTACAGTCTCTCCACCTGCAAAGGTGCCTCGGTTATCTATGGACCAGGGACCCAAACCCCCAGATCCCCAGGGGATGAATCGGGTTTGGATCATACCAGGGGCGCAAAACCTTCCGGATCCTCCCACCCCACCTCCTCAGATTCCGGACCCTGATCCAGACGCAGATCTAGAAAACCAATCCAGAAAGAACAATCTAAGAATAATAGGTCTATTGGAGCATATAGCTGAAACCAAACTGGTGGACATTCTAGAGAGCTGGCTCCCGGAGGTTTTAAATATACCAGAGTTACAAGGAGAGTTAAATATTGAGTGAGCACACCATCTTGGCAGTAAACGAGAGGGAGAAGCTCAGCAATGAATAATGTTGGTGAAACTGCTAAACTTTGCTCGCAAGCAAGTAGTGATGCAGAAGTTTTAGAAAGTAAAAGAGTTGAGGTGTCAAGATAGCTTTATGGGGGTATTTCAAGATTACTCCCTTCTTGTTTCAGTAAAACGGAGAGAATTTAATTCATTAAGTGTAACCCTCGTGCGACAGCAAATTAGATTTGCTTTTCAATATCTCGTGAAACTCAGAATATGGTACGAAGGGAAATGTTGAGATTACTTACCTGATAATCTCCTTTTCCTTAGTGTAGACAGATGGACTCAGAACAAGTGGGTATAGTGTGCTCGTGCTAGCAGTTGGAGACTGATCTGACGTCAGCATGGGTACATATACCCCCACAGGAAGTGAAGCAACTCAGTAATCTTCCTTGCAAAAGATGTTATGGATATATGTGTACTGACGATCAATGAAATAGTGAAACAGGATTCCCCTGACCGATTGATAGGAGCTGGAGACCGCCAGCGCTTCCAACCCGAAGGCGTCGACACCTGGTAGAGTGGACACTCTTATGTAGGAAAATGACATGGCTTACCTTGAATTGGTGAAACCCATGTACACCGGCAGCCGGGCGGGATGCTGAGTCCATCTGTCTACACTAAGGAAAAGGTGATTATCAGGTAAGTAATCTCAACATTTCCTAGCGTGTAGCCAGATGGACTCAAAACAAGTGGGATGTACAAAAGCTTTACTCCCGGACTGGGCGGGAGGCTGCCTGAGGACTGCGTAGGACTGCCCTTGCAAATGCTGTGTCCTCCCTGGCCTGGACATCCAGACGGTAAAATCTGGAAAAGGTATGGAGGGAGGACCATGTCGCTGCCTTACATATTTCTGCGGGCGACAGCATCCTAGATTCTGCCCAAGATGCTGCTTGCGCTCTGGTAGAATGAGCCTTGACCTGTAGAGGTGGTGACTTTCCGGCCTCTACGTAGGCCGCTCTGATAACTTCTTTAATCCAGCGGGCGATGGTGGGCCGAGAGGCCGCTTCCCCTTGTTTCTTCCCGCTGTGAAGGACGAACAGATGGTCCGTCTTTCGTACTGCTTCTGTCTTTTCCAGGTATCTGGACAGCAATCTGCCGATGTCGAGATGGCGTAGTAAACGCCCTTCTTCTGATTTCTTCAAACCCGCCGTGGTTGGCAAAGATATGGTTTGGTTGAGGTGAAATTGTGAGACTACTTTAAGTAAGAAAGAGGGAACCGTGCGAAGATGGATAGCCTCTGGAGTGATTATGAGAAAGGGATCACGGCAGGACAGCGCTTGTAGCTCTGAGATGCGGCGTGCGAAACACACTGCCAGCAAGAACACCATCTTCAAAGTTAGCGAATGGAGAGACAGGCCCCGAAGGGGTCTGAAGGTGGATCCCGTGAGGAAATCCAAAACTATGTTGAGGTTCCACAGGGGCACTGGCCACTTCAGTGGCGGACGAATGTGCTTGACTCCTTTCATGAAGCGGGAAACATCTGGGTGCGTGGCAATGGTCTTGCCATCCCTCCTGGGACCATAGCAAGACAGCGCAGCCACCTGAACCTTGATGGAGCTTAGGGAAAGACCCTTCTGAAGCCCATCCTGCAGGAAATTCAGAACAATAGGGATTGTGGTCGCATGTGGATTGGTGCCATGAGTGTCGCACCAGGCTTCAAATACTCTCCAGATCCTTATGTAGGTGAGGGATGTGGAAAACCTGCGAGCTCGGAGGAGTGTATCTATCACCGGTTCTGAGTAACCTCTTTTCTTCAGTCTAGCCCTCTCAATGGCCAGACCGTAAGAGAGAATTGAGTCGGATCCTCGTGGAGGATGGGACCTTGACGTAGCAGGTCCCTGAGAGGAGGCAGGGGAAGAGGCTCCCCTGTCAGTAGTCTTCTCATGTCCACATACCATGGTCTTCTTGGCCAGTCTGGTGCCACTAGAAGAACTAGGCCTCTGTGCCTCTGAATCTTGTGTATAAGGGCGCCCAGCAGGGGCCACAGAGGAAAGGCATATAGCAGGGTCCCTGGAGGCCATGGCTGAACCAGGGCGTCGATCCCGTGAGAGAACGGATCTCGCTTGCGGCTGAAGTATCTGGGTACTTGAGCATTGGACCTGTCCGTCAGTAAGTCCATGTCCGGAGTCCCCCACTGATCCACAATCATCTGGAAGGCTGTGGGGGACAGCTGCCATTCTCCCGGACTTAGGCTTTCCCTGCTGAGGAAGTCTGCCGCGGTGTTGTCCCTTCCGGCAATGTGGACGGCGGAGATGTCTTGGAGATTCGCCTCTGCCCAAGCCATCAGCGGGGCTATCTCTAGGGACACCTGTTGGCTTCTGGTTCCGCCCTGTCGGTTGATGTATGCCACTGTGGTGGCGTTGTCGGACATCACTCTGACTGCTCTGTTCCTCAGTCTGTGAGCAAATCGCAGGCAGGCTAATCGGACTGCCCGTGCCTCTAGGCGGTTGATGTTCCACCCCGACTCTTCTCTGTTCCACCGCCCTTGGGCGGTGAGCTCTTCGCAGTGTGCTCCCCATCCACTCAGGCTGGCATCTGTGGTGAGCAGAGTCCATGAGGGGGAGGACATCTTCGACCCCCTGCTCAGGTGGTCGGACTGCAACCATCACCATAGCTGGGTCCGCACCCTGGCGGGTAGAGGTAGATGCATGGTGTAGTTCTGTAAACGTGGGCTCCACCGAGAGAGGAGGGAGTGTTGTAACGGTCTCATATGGGCCCTTGCCCATGGTACCACTTCCAGGGTGGATGCCATGAGACCGAGAACCTGCAGATAGTCCCAAGCTATGGGCCGGCTGGCTCCCATCAAGGACCGTTGACGCATCTGGAGTTTTAACCTTCTCTTGGTGGTGAGGCTGACTTTGTCTGCCTGGGTGTCGAACTGGACTTCCAGCTATTCCAGTGATTGGGAAGGCTGTAGGGAACTCTTGCTTAGGTTGACTACCCATCCCAGGCTTTCCAGAAGGGCGATCACCCTGTTGGTTGCCCGATGGCTCTCCTCTCGTGATTTCGCTCTGATCAGCCAATCGTCTAGGTAGGGATGGACAAGGATTCCTTCCCGTCTGAGCGCCGCTGTTACTGCTACGATCACCTTGGTGAAGGTCCGCGGCGCCGTGGCTAACCCGAAGGGCAAAGCCCGGAATTGGAAGTGTTGTCCCAGAACCTTGAAGCGTAGGTAGCGCTGATGATCCCGATGGATCGGGATATGCAGGTAGGCTTCTGACAAGTCTAAGGCCGTGAGGAATTCCCCCGGCTGTACTGCGGTCTTGACTGAGTGCAGAGTTTCCATGCAAAACTTCGGGATCCTTAAGTATCGGTTGACTGACTTGAGGTCCAATACGGGCCGGAAAGTGCCCTCTTTCTTGGGTACCATGAAATAAATGGAATAGTGCCCAGAATCCGTTTCCCATGCAGGTACTGGGATTATGGCTTTCAAGGACAGAAGCCTCGCCAGGGTAGCTTCCAATGCTGCCTTCTTATGGATTGGACACGGAGATTCCACAAACCTGTCCGGAGGGATGTGATGGAAGTCCAGATAATACCCCTCTCGGATGATGGCGAGGACCCACTGGTCCGACGTAATCTCGACCCATCTGGGGTAGAAGAGGGTTAACCTGCCCCCTGTGGCTTCGACCCCCCGGATGGATCGGCTGATTCTCATTGGGGGGTGCGGCCGGGGCCCGAACCCGAGCCGGCTCCCCTCTTGTGCTGCTTGGTCTGAAAGGACTGGTTCCTGGCCTGAGGACGAGGTGCCTGGTAGCGACTCCTATAAGGAATGAAGCGTTGGGAGCTTCTACCTCTGGAGGGCCTCGGAAAGGTGCGCTGGTTCCTCTTGGACCTGTCTTCCAGCAGTCGAGGTACTGGAGAGGCACCCCATGTGCTGGCCAGTCTATCTAGGTCGCTGCCGAACAGAAGAGACCCTTTGAACGGCATTCTAGTGAGACGTGTCTTAGAAGGAGCGTCGGCTGACCAGTTCCGTATCCAGAGCTGCCGCCTGGCTGCTACTGAGGATGAGACCCCCTTGGCTGTCGTACGGACTAGGTCGGAGGCGGCATCCGTAAGGAACGAGAGAGCCGACTCCATGTCTGCTGCCGGAGCATTGTTCCTGAACTGTGACAAACAGGAACGCGTTACCACTGTGCAGCAGGTTGCGATACGCAAAGACAGAGCTGCCACCTCAAAGGTTTGTTTCAGGATGGCGTCCAGGCGTCGGTCATGAGCCTCCTTGAGGGCTGCCCCCCCCTCCACTGGAATGGTAGTGCGTTTGACCACAGCGCTAACCAAGGCGTCCACCTGAGGGCATGCCAGCATATCCTTGATTGCCGGGTCCAAGGGGTACATGCCGGAGAGGGCCCAACCCCCTTTGAATGAGGCCTCTGGCGCATTCCACTCCAGATCGATCAGCTGTTGCGCCGCTTGCAGGAAGGAAAAAATGGCGGGCTGTGGGACGAAGACCCTCCAGCAGGGGGTTCTGCGTGGATGCCTCCATGGTGCTGGGACCCGGAATGGCCAACTCCGTCAGGTACTGAGAGACCAGGTCGGAGAGATCCTCCTTGGGAAAGAACCGCCTCATAGTTCGATATGGCTCTATCCCCGAGGGAAGTTCCCCCTCCTCGGGGGGTTCGGACTCGTCCTCCGAGACATCAGGGTCCGCAGGAGCCGGACTGCCCAGAGGCGGGTGCCCGCCGTAAGGGCGAGAGGGTCCAGGGACAGGGTCAGCCGGGGCAGCAGGGCCTGAACGGGAAGCAGACTGCATCTATACAAAGCGTGAATCCCCTTAAATAAGTCCACCCAGGAAATGGAAGCGGTCTCTAGCCGTCGGGGTACCAAATCCCCCGGAATTCCTGGCTGTTCAGGACGCCCCGCTAAATCCGGGGTGGCCCCTGGGGAACTGTCGGTAAACCTCGGTTGAGACTGGTCCTGGCCCGAGGCTCCCACGGCCTCCTCACATTGGGCACAAAGGGAGTCTGGCTCCTCGCTCTGCATGGCTCTAAGCTGGCACGCTGAGCATAGGCCAAGAGCTTTCACGCCGGAATCAGGAGGTGCCGCCCCTGGAAACGCTGGGGCATTCAAGTGTTCCATCGCGTCTTGCGAATGCAGGGCGCCGGCTTATACCAATAATATGCGCTTTATAATATACAATATGCGTGCAAATATACAATATGCGCTCAAGAATATGCGTTCAGCACTATGCGTTCAAATAACATACAATATGCGCTCAATATACAATATGCGCTCAAGCATATGCGTTCAGCATTATGCGTTGAATAATATCCAATATGCGCTCAAATATAACATATGCGCTCAAGGATACGCGTTCAGCACTATGCGTTCAAGAACATACAATATGCGCTCAAGAATATGCGTTCAGCACTACTCGCTCAATAATATACAACATGCGCTTAAGAATATGCATTCAGCTATATGCGCTCAAGAGCATACGATATGCGCTCAAATATACAGGATGCGCTCAAAATTATGCGTATAGCACTATGCGCTCAATAATATACAATATGTGCACAAGAACATACGCTTAGTAATGTATATGCTGCGTTGTGCGCCCCTCCACAGGCGCCCTATCCGTGGGCGCTCAATACCTTAACAAGGGCTGACAAAATGGCGACCTCCACGGCGTGTCGTCTACCGGCAACGCCGCTGATCCTCGTACCTTGGAGACCAAAAGTAAGAGATGTACGCCTTACCTGATCTTCGGCGCTTCCCGGCTGTAACCCGGGCGGTCTCCGGCTGCGGGGGGGAGAGGGGAAATACCTTCACCGCCGCGCTCGAGGAAATGCACCCGCCTGCCTCTAAGCCGCCGAATTCGTCATGCTCGGGGCGAAGTCCACGCCGGGACCGAGGCGCCTCTCAGCCAGGCCCGAGCCCTTCTCGCTCGGAGGCTAGATCCCTGCCGCGGATTCGGCCACCGGACCCGAGGCCTAAACCTCCGAGGGATCGCGGAAATCACCTCGGGAAACTCAACTGGGGGAGGGACCCAAGGGTATCACCGCAGGAGTGCGGGGCTCGTCGTCTGGTATCTTCTTAGAAATTTAGTAAGTCAAAAGTAGAAAGTAGAAAGTAGATTTGGAAAACACGCTCAGCGAGCGTGCAGGAGCTCCAAACTGCTTTGGAGACGGAAATTACTGAGTTGCTTCACTTCTGAAGGGGTATATGTACCCGTGCTGACGTCAGATCCATCTCCAACTGCTAGCACGAGCACACTATACCCACTTGTTCTGAGTCCATCTGGCTACACGCTAGGGAAATCTCAGTTGTTTGAGGACGTGGAGAAGGCACAACCAATTCATAAACAAGTTGTAAGAACCAAGTTTGATTGGAAGAAGCTGCGACTGAAAATTTTTATGCTGTTTGAGAGTTGATATTCCCTGTTATAATAAAGTTTCTGAATTCAAGTTGCTAAACGGTTATGAAGATCATGCTGCAGCTCTGGATATTTACTTATAAGGCAAAAAAAAAAGCCATAATATTTTGGTACATATGAGCAAAGATATCCTGAAAATCTTATTCAGAGCCTCATCTCATATTGGTTAACAGAAAACTAAAAATTCCATTTTGTTAATAAATAATTACCTGCGTTTCGATACATATAAGGGATTTTTTTTTCAGCTGGACAGTACTATGAGTGTCATCAGCGCGTGGAAAGGAACAGTATGGTAAAATAAAAAAAGTTTACACTGTTTGAAAGTTGAAGAGAGCATTGGAAACATAGTGCTGGAATTCAAATGCAGTGGATGCGGACTGCATGCAGATCATACCAGAGGTGATCGCTTGCATGGATAAGATTGACCTGGACTTGGAAAAAGATTCTGGGGAAAGGTTTTAATCTGTGCCAATGGGCGGGAAAAGAAAGAGAGAAAACAAATGGTCACAGGTCGTGCCGGAGATGGCCTTGATAGGCGATGAGACTGCATTTGGGAGATGAGACATTAGATCGCCGGACACGCAAAAATCTTGCTCTCAAAAATTTGAATGGGTGCATTATAAGTTGAGAAGCAGGGGGTAATAAAAGTTCATTTTGCCCTCTTTACTGGAAGCAGTAAGAGTCTGTATGCAGTAGAAAATGTTTAATTAATTGCTTTGATGTTTAGTGAATTATTAATAGGGCTAAGCAAACTGTTTCAATGAAAGGCTAAGGAAGAGACAGAGGCCTATACAGAAACGGATAGAGGCTGGGGGGAAGGGGAGGGCACTTGTCCACATGATTCCACCAACCTCATGTTCTCAAATAGAGAACAGATGAGAGTAAGGATTAGGGAAAAAGGGAGAGGAGGTGGGGAGATTATAGTAAAGTTCAGAGGTCTAAGAATGGGGTTGGTTTACTGAGTTCTAGCAGAAGGTTAAATCTGAATCTGCGATCACATTGGTTCTTTGGAAAATAGCAGTTTTACTAGAGTAGCAGCCCCTTCTTTTTTCTCTTTTGCAGCCGAAAAGTAGCACTCGTTCACCCATTCCCTCTTGGGTTTTGTGCTTTTCACCTCTGATAGATGCATCTCTTGAATGCTTGCTACTGCCGCCCCATGTCTGTGCAGGGCTTGCAATATTTTCTTGCACTTTTATAGGAGATCCTATGCCATTTACAAATAAACAGATATGGATGGGCTGGGGGATGGTGGATTCAGGGTAGTGAGAGGCATGGCTGGGGGGAAGTCTCTCACTTTGGAACAGCAGTTACTGCTCCAATTCGATGAGACACGAGCTGACGGGGGGGGGTCATAGGATCAGGTTAATTTTCTTGTATTTATTTATTCTTTTGTAATTTTAAGAGATTTTATTTTTTGATTACTTCCTTGTACATCGTTTTGACTAAACTTTGTTTGTAAAGACAGTATAGAAACATTTTTAAATAAATAAATAGATAAATAAATGGCATAGGATCTCCTATAAAAGTGCAAGAAAAATATTGCAAGCCCTGCACAGACATGGGGAGACAGTAGCAAGCATTCAAGAGATGCATCTATCAGAGGTGAAAAGCGCAAAACCCAAGAGGGAATGGGTGAACGAGTGCTACTTTTCGGCTGCAAAAGAGGAAAAAAGAAGGGGCTGCTACTCTAACTAGTAAAACTGCTATTTTCCAAAGAACCAATGTGATCACAGATTCAGAGGGTTAGGTTCATTATTCTTTTGGGAAAATTAAATGGGAAAGAAATCACATTATGTAATTTATATGCCCCAAATGAATATAACCATGCTTTTTTTTGCAGGTTTGGCAGGGAAATTAATGGAATTGGTACAAGGAACACTTATAGTAATGGGGAATTTTAACCATGTACATTATCCTCTACTTGAAAATCGATAGGAGGGCAAGGTTCAAGTAAAAGGAAACTAAAAGGAATTGCATATCTCTGCAAAATATTGCAATTAATAGATGTGTGGAGGGCTCTCAACCCTTCTGTTAGGGACTTCACACATGCACATGGATCCTTGTCCAGAATTGACTATATTCTAGTGTCTCAAAATGATTTCCCATGAGTAGTGTCTACTAAAATTGGCCCGCCTATGAAATCCGACCACTCTTTGATATGGGTAGACCTTAATATTAATTTGGAAGGAAAGAAGGAATGTTTGTGGAGATTCCCTAGTTACCTGGCAAATGATACAGAATGTAAGGAATATCTGAAGGAAAAAGTGGGAAAGTTATGAGATTAATAATATCCAACATGTGGATTCCCCTGATTTGTATTGGGAGGCTAGCAAATCACTCCTTCGAGGCAAAATAAATTTCATAATTACTAAGGAAAATAAATCTCTCTCTAGATATATATACTGCAATTAGAGGAGAAGATGCAATGGCTAAAAAGGAAATTAATCAGACAACATTGTAAGAAAACTGTTAGAATACAAAATAGCACTTGAAAGCCTAAATTCCCTTCTGCATATGAGGGCCCAAAAAATGTTGCAACATGAAGAATATAATTTCTTTCGCTTTGGTAACAAATCCAGCAAATTACCAGCCAGGACACTTAAAACTTGGAAGGGGAAAGCGTATATTGAGAAAATTGCAAACAATAATGGCAATATAACGCCACAAGTAAAGAAGCCTTCAGTGACAAGTCCTTACTAGATGCCTGCTTTAGTGGATTGAGGGGTGGATTGACTAAGGCCCTTAGCACCAGACTAAGGTCCCACTGGGGAACCACGAAGCGGAATGGTGGCTTGATGTGTTTTACCCCTTTGAGAAAACGCCCGGGGCCCGATATTCAAAGTGCATTCAGTGCTACTTAGCCGGATAAGCGGGACTTATGCAGCTAAATTGCAGCTGCTGAATATGAACTTACATTCAGCGGCTGCCACTTAGTCATACAAGTCCCTTATACCGCTAAAAGTTTGCACGCACAAAAGTAAGCGTGTTCTGGGTGAAGCGTGGGCGGAACGGGTTAGCCGTATAACCTCTACACTAACTAATGATATTTGGAAGTAGCCACACAAGAAAACATGTAAGTTTAGACACGCCATAGAGCAGGTCTAAACTTAGCTGGATAGACTCATTCATCATGCTGCTAAATACACATTGTAACTTAGCCGAATAAGTTTTAATGGCTAAGTTATTTACACGGCCAACTTTGAGTATTTACCTCCCTACGTCCAAGTGCACCGCTACTAAGGTGTCTTTAATTTGGCTTCTATAAAATTCAACGGATGTAACCTGGACTTTCAAGGACCCAAGTACCAGCCCTTTATCCAGATCCATTTGCAGGAAATCTAATATTTGAGAGATATCTGCTTTCCAAGGAGCATGGTCCTGCTTGGTAAAAAAGTTCTTAAACATTCACCAACTCTGACATAGGCCAGGAAAGTAGAAAACTTCTGTGCCTTTAACATATGACATTATAGAGGCAGAGTACCCTCTTTTGCACAAGTGCGCCCCTCTCAAGGGACAAACAGAAGAGAGAATGACGTTGGGTATTCCATCGGTTCTAGACCTTGCCAGAGAAAGACCCCGCGCTCCTTGGTAAATCCAGCAGGGCTCTGTCCAGCAGCCTCACCAGATCCACATACCAAGGTCTTCTTGGCCAATCTGGGACTACTAGGATTCCAAGAATTGATGGTTTTCCATCTTCTTTATTGTACCTGCCCATTAATGCTCATGGTGGGAAGACATATAGCAAGCTGAGCCTTGGCCAATGGTATATAAAGTGCATCTATTCCCCTGGAACCTGGTTCTGCCCTGCGGCTGAAAAATACGTTGGCCTTGGCATTTGCATGTGTTACCATTAGGTCCATGCCTCCAGCAGCTCACTATACTTTGAAAGTCCTCTGGCCCAGTGTCCATTCTCCTGGCTCCAATCTGTGTCTGCTGAGGTAGTCCCCATTTGTAGGTTCTTCCTTCCTGCTATGTAGGCTGCTGAGAGCTGGAGAAGATGCTTCTTTGCCCACTCGAGCATCCGTGCTGCCTTCTGCAATAACGAAGGGCTGCGGTTGCTGCCTTGTGTGCTGAATATCTTACTGCCATGGCATTGTCTGGCTAAACCCTGACTGCCTTCCCTCTTTTTAGGGGAAGAAAGTGCCTGATGGCTCTCGTTTCCACTTAGTCCAGAAAGAGGAGCTGGTGGATCTTATTTCTAGCATGGTTGAGACACTGGCGATGACATTATGTTCCCACTATTCTCCAGGGCATTAGAAAGCCAACAAGGGCATTCTTGTTGCACACTGCCTCAGGCATATGGGTCTGATGGAACAGAACACCCCACACAGGGGGTTAAAAGGAGGAAGAACGTCAAGTAAGATTTACCCCTGCTACTGGAGGAAGAGAACAGCTTCTTGAGAATCCCTCATGTCAATGCACTGGTTACAGCTGTCACGTGGAAGATGACTATTCCTGTAGAAGAGGAGGTCAGTGCTGAAAGACCTCCAAGACAGGAAAATAGAGGGACCTCTCAAACAAGTCTTTACAACAAATGCAAGGGCTCTGCAGGCCTCCCCTCCATTTGTGGCCCTAGCTGCCCTAAGTTGGATCTAGCAGCTTCCAGACAGCCCAGAATTAGCCCGTCTGGAATCAGCCATAGCAGTTTTTGACTGATATGTACATCCTAGTAAGAATGTCTTCTAAGGCTCTGACATCCCCAGTGTCTCAACCACATTAGAAATAAGGGCCGCTAGCTCCTCTTTCTGGAATAATTGGATTATGGTGGAATCTTTTAGCTGTGAATTTTTTGGAGAGCCCTGGGGAGAGGTTCATCTCAAACCATGAAGCTTCCCTAGAGGCATGGATGCTCGAATACCCCATAGGGAGAGGTTTCTGAGCCCTCCCTAGTCTCTTGGCTGCTGATCCTATGAGGTGAATGGTGTCCTTTGTGGATTCAGATGTCCCTGGTTCTGCAGGTCTGAGAGCCAACTGAGGAGGGATGTGATAAAGGTCTAAAAATCATGAAAGGACTTGAACGGGTAAATGTGAATCAGTTATTTACTCTCTCTCAGATAATAGAAAGAATAGGGGGCACTCCAAGCAGTTAGCAAGAAGCACATTTAAAACAAATCTGAGAAAATTCTTTTTCACACAACGCACAATTAAGCTCTGGAATTCATTGCCAGAGGATGTGGTTACAGCATTTAGTGTAACGGGGTTTACAAAAGGTTTGAATAAATTCCTGGAGAAGTCCATAAACTGCTATTAATCAATAAGGAATAGTAGCTTGGGATCTATTTAATGTTGGGTACTGCCCAGGGTCCTGTGTCTTGAACTGGCCACTGTTGGAAACAGGATGCAGAGTTTGATGGACCCTTGGTCTTACCCAGTATGGCAACTTATGTTCTTAGGTCCTGTGCATGGCCATATATATACAGTCTGTAAAAAATGTTTCCTGTCAGGCAGTGGTGTAGCCACGGGTGGCCATGGTCCACCCACTTTGGGCTACCCGACACCAAATGGAGCTTGAAGAATGGCAGTTGCGGACTCCTTCATACCAGTGGCTGAAGAAGAAGATTGCCCGCTGAAGCAAGGCTACCATGGGAGCCCCATCCCTGTGGTGGCAAAGAAGAACCCCCCCCCCCGCCGAAACAAGGCTGTCATAGGAGCCTGTCGCCGTGGCAGTGAAGAAAGCGGCCCCGCTGAAGCAAGGCCGCCTTGGGAGCCTGTCCCCATGGCGATAAAGAAGAATGCCCGTCAATGTCAGGGTATGGTGGGAGCCCAGCCCCACGGCAGTGAAAGCGAGGATCTGCTGGAGCAAGGCCACTAGGGGAGCCCATCTCCGTGTGGTGAAGAAGGCCCGCCAGAGCAAGACCACTATGGGAGCCCATCCTTGCAGAGGAAGAAAAGGGTTTGGCAGTGAGGCCCAGTGTGTGCATGTGAGAATGGAAGTCTGATTATGTGGATGTGTGTGAGAATGGAAACCAAAGTGTGGGTATTTGTGTGTGAGAGAATAGGAGCTTGTGTGTATGTGCATATGGGAGAATGGGAACCTGGGTTGTTTGTGTGTGAAAGAATGGGAGCCTGGGTGTCGTGTGTGTGTGTGTGTGTTTGTGTGTGTAAGAATGGGAACTTGTCTGTATGTGTGTGTGTGAGAATAGTAGCCTGGGTGTGTGTATGTGTGGGTCAGAATGGCAGCCTGGGTTGTTTGTGTGAGAACAGGAGCATAGGTGTTTTGTGTGTGTGAAAAATGGGAGCCTGGGTGTGTGAGTGAGAGAGTGAGCACGTGTGTGTGGTAGAGCATGTGAGAGTGAGAGCTTGTATATGTAAGAGAGTCTGTGTGTATCTGTGAGAGAGGAAGGGAAGAAGATTGGAAAGAGAAGAAACAGAAAGGAGCGACCCTGGAGAAAATATTAGGAAATGACTGATAAGGAGGAAAATGGAAAAAAAAGAGACTGGGACCAACCGATTACAAAAATAAAAAGATCAGATAACAAAGGTAAAAAAAAAAACTATTTTGATTTTTTTAGCAATTGGAATATGCCTTCTTTGGGTATCTGCATTTCTTATATTTTTGTATTTTGCTCTTTACTGTTCCACTGTTCAGAGTCTGGTTTCTCAGGCTATTTCAGTTTTGTCTGCATGTTTCTATTTCTAAATTGTAGTCCCTTATATTACGTAAGGGTCAGTTTGTGCTCTACCTGTATGTGTATCTGTTAGTGTGTAGAGATTTGTAGCAGTCCAGCTTGTTCTATTAGCCCAGTAGGTGGTGT
Source organism: Rhinatrema bivittatum (assembly GCF_901001135.1). Classification (NCBI taxonomy): domain Eukaryota; kingdom Metazoa; phylum Chordata; class Amphibia; order Gymnophiona; family Rhinatrematidae; genus Rhinatrema; species Rhinatrema bivittatum. The sequence goes on along the minus strand of NC_042617.1, from coordinate 251,395,056 downwards.
AGAACCTGGTAGTATTTGCATTGCTTCTTATTCATAAGGTTGCTGTTATTTGAGTCCTGAGGGTCAGTGCTGTTATGATATGGTAATGCAAGGTTCTAGGTGGGTTTTTTGGGGGGTTTTTTTGGAGGGGTATGTGTTACTTCACAAAATGTTTAGCAGTGAATGTTTTTGGTGAGGTGACTCCAGAATTAAATACAGTTTTTTTCATGGAGGGCTGCAATGTGAGCTGTCGTAGTTTTGCTCTGTACCCCTCTTATGATTATTGCTATTTCATTGTAGTTATGATAATCTCTGCCTTTCTGGAAAGAGGATTCATAAATAATACATTGATATTTGTTTTATGACATGACTGATTTGATCTGTTGTGTTCTTTGCTCTTTACATGATATTCTTGTGTATTTATAAACTGCAATAAATATAAATGAATTAATACAGATTAATAAGGAATTTTTAATGTTGGAAGTGCTTGCAATAATTGAGTTAAAATATTCTAAAAAAGTTTCATTCATGATTGTAGGGTGCTTGCTAAGGCATTATTTATCAATAAAAATACAAGTAGCGTTCAGACCTGTATGCCTAGAGCCCACCCATGTTAACCCCTTGGCCCACCCAAAAAATCAGTTCTGCCTACACCACTGCTGCCAGGGTCCCTTAGACTCTTCAAGGGTCCAAGCCCCCTCTCCTGCCTCCGGGGCTACCACCCAACATGGCTTCAGAAGGAAGAGGGTGCCCAACTCACCCCTCACTCCCCAAGAAAGGACCAGAGTTCCTTGATCTAACAGCAGCAGTCCTGGCTCAATCTTTTTTTTTTTTTTTTTATCAAAAACGGTTAAAACTAACAAAGGTCTGATCAGACAACATTGAAAATATTCCACTGGGCCCTAAAACACAAATACATCTCCTATTTGGAAAACAGAATAAGCTGGATTGCTACAGATTCCTACATGCTAGTGTAAGATCTGAGCTCCGTCACATATGCAGAACACAGATCATCACCAAATACAGACTAAGTGACCACAAATTAGAAATAGAAACATGCAGACAAAAATTGGATTCTTCTTTGCTCTTCTGTCCAATCTTTCACCCTTCCCATTCTGTTCCCTGTAAACAGGGAAAGAGATAAGATGAAAAGAAGGCACTGGATTAGAGAGCAGAGTGGCTGCTCTGCTCTAGGCTGCCAGGGAGGGGAAACCTGGAGCAGGAAACAATGGATTAAAATCATCCATTGTACCTGAAGACTGGAGGGTAGCTAATGTAACCCCAATATTTAAAAAGGGCTCCAGGGGTGATCCGGGAAACTACAGACCGGTTAGCCTGACTTCAGTGCCAGGACAAATAGTGGAAAGTGTTCTAAACATCAAAATCACAGAACATATAGAAAGACATGGTTTAATGGAACAAAGTCAGCATGGCTTTACCCAGGGCAAGTCTTGCCTCACAAATCTGCTTCACTTTTTTGAAGGAGTTAATAAACATGTGGATAAAGGTGAACCGGTAGATGTAGTATACTTGGACTTTCAGAATGCGTTTGACAAAGTTCCTCATGAGAGGCTTCTAGGAAAAGTAAAAAGTCATGGTATAGGTGGCGATGTCCTTTCGTGGATTGCAAACTGGCTAAAAGACAGGAAACAGAGAGTAGGATTAAATGGACAACTTTCTCAGTGGAAGGGAGTGGGCAGTGGAGTGCCTCAGGGATCTTTATTGGGACCCTTACTTTTCAATATATTTATAAATGATCTGGAAAAGAAATACAACGAATGAGGTAATCAAATTTGCAGATGATACAAAATTGTTCAGAGTAGTTAAATCACAAGCAGATTGTGATAAATTGCAGGAAGACCTTGTGAGACTGGAAAATTGGGCATCGAAATGGCAGATGAAATTTAATGTGGATAAGTGCAAGCTGATGCATATAGGGAAAAATAACCCATGATATAGTTACACAACGTTAGGTTCCATATTAGGAGCTATCACCCAAGAAAGAGATCTAGGTGTCATAGTGGATAACACATTGAAATCGTCGGTACAGTGTGCTGCGGCAGTCACAAAAGCAAAAGGAATGTTGGGAATTATTAGAAAGGGAATGGTGAATAAAACGGAAAATGTCATAGTGCCTGTGCATCGCTCCATGGTGAGACCGCACCTGAATACTGTGTACAATTCTGGTCGCCGCATCTCAAAAAAGATATAATTGCGATGGAGAAGGTATAGAGAAGGGCTACCAAAATGATAAGGGGAATGGAACAGCTCCCCTATGAGGAAAGACTAAAGAGGTTTAGGACATTTCAGCTTGGAGAAGAGAAGGCTGAGGGGGGACATGATAGAGGTGTTTTAAAATCATGAGAGGTCTAGAACGGGTAAAAGGTGAATTGGTTATTTATCTTTCAGATAATAGAAGGACCAGGGGGCACTCCATGAAGTTAGCATGTGGCACATTTTAAAACTAATCGGAGAAAGTTTCTTTTTCACTCAACACACAATTAAACTCTGGAATTTGTTGCCAGAGGATGTGGTTAGTGCAGTCAGTGTAGCGGTGTTTTAAAAAAGGATTGGATAAGTTCTTGGAGGAGAAGTCCATTACCTGCTATTAATTAGGCTGACTGAGAAAATAGCCACCGCTATTATTAGCAACAGTAACATGGAATAGACTTAGTTTTTGGGTACTTGTCAGGTTCTTATGGCCTGGATTGGCCACTGTTGGAAACAGGATGCTGGGCTTGATGGACCCTTGGTCTGACCCAGTATGGCATGTTCTTATGCCTGAAATTCTGGTACTGGCCTATGTGCTCCTGCAATGGACTTCCCTGCAGTAAAGGGCCAGCTCAGCTGCCCTTTTTACCTATAAGGTAGAGTGGCCTTGAATTACAGCATGACAAGCTACTGATGCTGAAGGGCTTTTTCAGCATGCAGAAACTCATATACTTGGAAATATAACAAGAACTTTCTCAAGAAAATATAACAAGGATGTTGCACTGTATCTCAATTAAAAGCAAAAGTGACATTTCAGGGTTAAAAAAGTGTATAACATATGCCTTTACTTTATAAATTATTATTGTACTTGATAAATTTTGTATTTGTATATAATTTAAAAAAAATTGTGCAAAAACAACAGTCAGTGATCTGAATCTTGTTGCAAAATTACACAAATTTGCCACATAATGGCTACAGCATTTTTAAAAATCTGCCACAGAATTTGGTAACTCTTGCTACAAAATCTTGAAAAGTCTGCCATAGGAAAGCAGGGGTTCTGCACTATGCGTGGTAGATAACAGAAAAGGCATATTTACCCCTTGACATGAGGATGCCATGAATCTCCTTGATGACTTTCTTGTACAGCTCCTTCTGCCATTCTCCCAGAATGCTCCACTCCACTTCCCAGAAATAAGCAGCGACATCGCTGAATGTGACCGATGCCTGGAACAGCAAACAGGACACCCTCAGTCCCTCTCTCCCCAGCTGCATTATAATATGTGTGTAATACACTGTTTGATAGGGCCTCTTGTCAGTAAGAGCAGCTCTCCAGCAGATTATAGCATCTGTGCTCTTAAATATCCAGGATTTTGTAGAGATTGCCTGGTCTCCAGAAAAACACTGGAAATCTCAGGTGCTGACTCATTCAGTAGTTGGAAGGAGAAGGAGGCCAGCAACACTTGTGGGCCAGAGGCATCAGTCTGTGTGGTTTGGATAAAAGAGAAGTAGCAACTGCAGAAGTTGAACATTTGGGAGACATAAAGAGAATCTTTAAAATATAATAAAAGCTTCAGTCAAAAAGACGTATGCACAGGCGTACATTTGTGCGCGCAACCCGGCGCGCACAAGAGTACCCCCGATTTTATAACATGTGTGCGCAGCCGCGCGCATGTTATAAAATCCGAGGTTGGCGTGCACAAGGGGGTGCACGCTAGTGCACCTTGCGTGCGCCGAGCCCTAGGGGAACCCAGATGGTATCTGGAAATCAAAAGATCCCATGTATGGAAAGCAGGGAATTTTAAAAATCCTTATTAGTTTTAATTATTGAGTGATATTTGATGTTTCTGTTTTGAAATAATTTATTGGTGTTGGGAAAATGTTTCTATGAGTTTTTAATTATTGGAGGTTATTCTATTTGATAGCTGTTTTGAATTATACTTTGTATTGGTGTGGTTTTAATACTATTGATGAAATTTATTTCCTTGATTTTATTGTTTTATGAGGAATGGTAATATTTCTTTTTTTATACCGTTGAACTACATACAGAATTTGGCTTGTTGCAATTTCCAGTTCAGTTTCTATGTGTATGTTTCAATTTATATTTTATTGTCTCTTTATTCTGTTTTTTGAAGGTCTGTCTATGTTCTGTATGTGTGACTGAAGTGAGATATTCCCCGTGGGGGCGGATTTTAAGAGCCCTGCTCGCGAAAAATCCGCCCGGATTTAATCGAGCAGGGCCCTGCGCGCCGCTGCGCCTATGTTCAATAGGCCTACCGGCGCGCGCAGAGCCCCGGGACTCGCGTAAGTCCCGGGGTTTTCCGAGGGGGGCGTGTCGGGGCGGAGCCGAGCGGCGCGCCGTTTTCGGGGCGGGGCGCGGCGTTTCGGGGGCGGGCCCGGGGGTGGTGGTTTCGGCCCGGGGCCGTCCGGGGGCATGGCCGCGCCCTCCGGAACCGCCCCTGGGTTGTGTCTAGGCGCGCCAGCGGGCCGCTGGCGTGCGGGGATTTACTTCTCCCTCTGGGAGGCGTAAATCCCCCAACAAAGGTAAGGGGGGGTTTAGACAGGGCCGTGGGGGTGGGTTAGGTAGAGGAAGGGAGGGGAAGGGGAGGGGAGGGCGTTAGCGAAGTCCCTCCGAGGCTGCTCCGATTTCGGAGCGGCCCTTGGAGGGAACGGCGGCAGGCTGCGCGGCTCGGCGCGCGCCGGCTACACGGATTAGGCAGCCTTGTGCGCGCCGATCCAGGATTTTAGCGGCTACGCGCGTATCTACTAAAATCCCGCGTACTTTTGTTTGCGCCTGGAGCGCCAACAAAAGTACACTAACGCGCCGTTTTGAAAATCTACCCCCTAGAGTGTAGTTTTCTGCGTAGAGATCTATAGCAGCTTGGTTTGTTCTCTTTTCTTAATAGGGTGAATTGGTGTAATATAGGAAAATTGGTTCTTACCTGCTAATTTCCGTTCCTGTAGTACCACAGATCAATCCAGACTCCTGGGTTTATTCATCCGTGCCAGCAGATGGAGACAGAGAAAGTGAAAACTGACACTGCTTCAAATACCCTTGATGCCACCTGCAGTTCCTCAGTATTGACCTGTACCCAAGCTAAGTGCCATACCAAAACAGGCAATCAAAACCTTGTATAACAAAACTTGTATAGAACTAGTATAAAAAAACTTGGTAATGAACTCTTCTGCTATACCAAAAATACAACAGATGAGTGGTCGACTCTCCACCTCCATAAAATGGGAGGGCTCTGGACTGATCTGTGGTACTACAGGAACGGAAATTAGCAGGTAAGAACCAATTTTCCTTTCCCTGTACGTACCCGGAATCAGTCCAGACTCCTGGAATGTACCAAAGCTCCCTACCAGGGTGGGACCTGGAGAGTCCCACTCACAAGACACTCTCACCAAAAGACTGAGCCTCTGGATCCCCCATATCTAGCCGATAGTGTCTCACAAAAGTATGCAGCGACTTCCAAGTCGCCGCTTTATAAATTTCCTGAGGAGAAACCAACTGAGTTTCTGCCCAAGAGGTCACCTGCGACTGAGTAGAGTGAGCTCTCAAACCTTCCGGCACTTGTTTGATCCTTGAGAATGTATGTAGACCCATGGCTTCCTTAAGCCACCTTGCAATGGAAGTTTTGGAAGCCTGGGTACCCTTCTTCGGACCACTCCACAAAATAAAAAGGTGATCAGACCTCCTAAAATCATTTGTGACCTTGAGATATTGCAACAAGGCTCTATGGACATCTAACTTCCGAAGTTCCCATGCATTAGGCTCAGAACTACTCAAGTCCAGAAAGGCCAGCAGCTCCACTGTCTGATTGAGATGAAAGCGGAAACCACCTTCAGAAGAAAAGATGGCACTGTACGCAACGAGACACCTGCTTCCGAAATTTGAAGAAATGGATCGCGACATGATAAAGCTTGTAACTCAGAAATTCTCCTCGCAGAGCAGACAGCTACCAGGAAAACAACCTTCAAAGTCAGATCCTTGAGGGTCGCTCTGCGAATAGGTTCGAAGGGAGCCTCACACAAAACCCTAAGAATGAGATTGAGATTCCAAAGAGGACAAATCCTCTGCACAGGAGGATGCAGATTCTTGACTCCTTGAATAAATCTGACCACATCAGGGTGAGAAGATATTTGGTACCCATCCACCTTCCCTCATAGGGAAGCCAAGGCCTCCACTTGCACTCTTAGCGAGTTGAAAGTGAGGCCCTTGACTAATCCATCCTGGAGGAACAACAAGACGTGAGACAGAGAAGAATGGAATGCTTGAGCTCCTTTAGACACATACCGTGACTCAAAAACCTTCCAGTCTTGTACATAGGATAAGGAGGTGGGCTTCTGTCTCGCTTGATGAAGGGTAGTAATCACCACTTCCAGAAAACCCCTGCTCCTCAAACGCTTCCTCTCAAAAGCCATGCTGCTAGACAAAAGCGATCTACCTGGTCGAAAAATATGGGACCCTGCCGCAGAAGACAAGGGAGATGACCGAACTGCAACAGGCCCTTGACTGTTAGGTTGACCAGATCCGTGAACCACGGCCGGAGAGACCACTCTGGGGCCACCAGTACCACCTCCCCCGGATGTCTGTCTATGCGCCGCAAAACGTTGCCTATCAGTGGCCACGGCGGGAAAACGTATAGAACAACTTCTCGAGGCCAAGGCACCACTAAAGCGTCTACGCTCTCGTCCCCGTGTTCCCTCCATCTGCTGAAGAAGCGGGGAGCTTTCGTATTGTGTCGAGTCACCATCAGATCTATGTGTGAATGTCCCCACTTCCTGCAAATGAGCCGCATTGCCGCATCTGACAATTCCCATTCTCTATGATCAAAAAACTGCGACTGAGAAAATCTACTTGGACATTTTTGACCCTTGCAATATGCGAAGCAGCTATCTGAATCAGCTGTTGTTCTGCCCAGAAGATCAACACGTGAGCTTCCTGTGCTTCTGCTTGACTCTTGGTGCCGCCTTGTCTATTGATGTAAGCTACAGTCGTCGCATTGTCCGATAGAACCCTTAGGGACCGGCCCCGAACCAAAGGCAGAAAGGCAAGTAAAGTTAAACGTACAGCCCTGGTCTCCAAGCGATTGACAGACCAAGAGGCCTCCTTTGCCGACCAGGCGCCCTGGGCCGCTTGACCCTGACACCCCCCCCCCCAACCAGACAGACTGGTGTCGGTAGTAAGTATGACCCAGTCCGGAACCTCCAATGCGACTCCCCGCACCAGGTTGGGAGTGTGAAACCATCAGGATAGGTTGTCCCTAGCAAGAGGAGTGAGAGACACAGATTGGTGGAATGCCTCTGATAACAGGCTCCACTGTGCTAGAAGAGCCTTCTGAAGTGGCCTCATATGAGCGAAGGCCCACGGTACCAGCTCTAAAGGTCGAAGTCACTGAGCCGAGGCCCTGCAGGAAGTCCCAGGCTCTGGGGGTGCGCAACCTTGACAAGCGCCGAACTTGAGTTTGCAACTTGATCACTCTCTCCTCCATCAGGAACACCCTGCCCTGAAGTATGTCGAAACATACTCCCAAGTACTCTAGAGTTTGAGATGGGATTAAGTAGCTCTTGGCTAGATTCACTACCCAGCCTAGAGATTGCAGAGTCTGGAGCACTGTCTGTACGGCGGAGCAACAACTGCTCTCTGACTTTGCCCGAATGAGCCAATCGTCAAGATAAGGATGTACCAGGACTCCCTGACGCCGTAAGGTTGCTGCCATGACCATCATGACTTTGGTGAATGTACGAGGTGCTGTTGCCAGTCCAAAAGGGAGCGCTTGAAATTGGAAATGCTGCCCTAAGACCATAAACTGCAGGTAGCGCTGATGACCTCGCCGAATCGGAATGTGCAGGTATGCTTCCGTCAAGTCTTGAGACGCCAGGAACTCCTGAGCACATACGGCTGCAATCACCGACCGCAAAGTTTCCATGCAAAAATGGGGGATCTTCAATACCGCATTCACTCGCTTCAAGTCCAGAATGGGGCGAAACAACGAAGTAAATGGAATATCGACCCATGCGGATCTCATCCTGCGGCACTGGGACCACAGCCCCAAGCGC